>NC_052131.2:19613158-20215359 GCF_016086655.4 Lepeophtheirus salmonis | reverse complement strand
TAATTATATAAAAAAGTATGAATTTTATTAGATTTTTGGATTTATCACCCTAACAATTATTAAATTGTAAAAAAAGATTTACTTACAACAAAATGAAAATTACAGAATAAAAAGTGGTTTAAAAACTTGGTACAAAGGAGGGCTTTACTAAAACGTCTTATGAATAGGTTACATTTAGAAATTATGAATTAAGACACGTTTTTTCTCATGAATAAAGTATTTTACAAAAAAAAAAAGAACAACGAACAAACAAACAAAAATGGAGTGATGAGCGAATTAAGTACATATATTGTGTTGCTATTTATTATTGGTAGTGTTGAATCGTTCTAAAAAAACTGCAATTATATCAGTCTAGTTTTAATGCAATTTATCAGTCCACTGTTCATAATTGGTCTTTCATGGTATAGAATAGTAAAAAAGATCGGGCCGATGAAAAAAAAAAAATGAAAGGGGTTAGGGGTGGATACTGATTAGGAAATCAGACCTGGAACCGAGCCAGAACTTATAATTGTATAAAAATTATAGAAAAAATGATATATTTAGACACTCAAAAATGTTTTTAAAGTACAAAAATCTTGTTATAACATCACATTTGGGATTATATTCAGTTTACAATAATTGAAACGCTCTTATCTAAAATAAATATATAATTAATGGAAATGATTACCAAAAAAATTTTACGTGTATAAATATATATTTTTTGTTATAGAAAAGGTAATTTAAATATAGTTACAGGACCATTCATCGTGCTACCAAATCATTAACATGGAGTGATTGGCGTTGTACATTTAACATACCCCCCCCCTGACTTAATGTATTAAGATTTTCATGTATCATATAATGACATCAGTAAGGGAAAATATGAAAATATTGCGTATTAATGTCATTTTGTATACCGGTAGTATAGTAGTACCGGAGTACTGAAGCATTTAACACTATAACGACGGTGGTATCACTTCAATTTGTGGTCTGCTGGCTTCAAAAATGAATCCACCTGTTTTGAAGCATTGTATATTAGTCAATTTGTGTACAAGATTATATTAAAGCTGAAAGAAAGATTTTATGAACGTTCTAAGTCTCTTTTTAACAAATAATAGTAAATACTCATTTCTCTTTTCAGACTGATAGTATACAAAATGATCCCATCAATGTTTCAAAACATGTTGGGTAACCAAAGAATTAATATAGTTACAATACGGCGTATTAGTCCTTAAACAGATATAGTTTGGTTCTAGATGACGTCACTTAACTTTTTTTATTCTTTTTTAATCAGTTTTAGTACTGACAGTCCAAAGAATTAACGGTCTTAATGACTGATAGGTCCGGTTCTAAGACTGTACCGAACTGCAACGAATAAATAAGGACTGACACAACACTAAATACATATATAAAGTTGTAGCTAAGCATCAACAGAATGATTTCCGATATGTCTGAGGTTATATTTGAACAAGAACAATTGGGTAGGTACAAAAATGATTTCATTGTCTACTGAGTTAGCAGACAATGCTTTACAGATAATTATAAAAGTCTTTGGCTCCAAAACTTTGTCTAGACAAAGAGAACTACGTTCAAATGCTTAATAAAGTACAATTTTTTTGAGAAACTAGAATTGAAACATTAAATACCGCAATGAGAAAATGGTATAAAAATGAGGTTCAAGGTAATTTTGCTGCATTCCTTTTTGTCTCTTGGTGATGTCACTGCTTGACCTTTTCACTGCCTTTTTTATGCTTTTTATGTTATATGTTCGTACTTTACCTTTAGTTTTCACTCCTTTCTTTCTATTGATGAAGTTTCATACATTTTTCAAGCATCGTCCTTTCAGAATATACTCATCATCCACGATCTGTGACTACTTTGCCATCAGAAACCAAATTCCTTTTTATTTTCTCGCTATCTTTAAGTTATCTTCTGCTTCTGATCTACAATTGAGATAAAATAGAAAATAATGAAATCGCCGTAGCTCATGGACAACTCGCTCAAGATAAATTATTCTCTTGAACTCAATGTGCGTAAGTTTGCGCCCAGAGGATTCCTGGATAAAGAAATATACTGTATGTATATGGACTTCACACAAGATTCCTAGATTAGTTGGAGTAATTACTATAATGTTTACTAATACTTAATCAGTGCAACAAATTCATTTTTTTTAATAAATGTGGAAACCAATTATAGGAACACTAAAAAAATATACTAAAGTTAACGTTTGAAAAGGCAGCGAATATGTTATGCAGAAAAATATTTAAGAGGCAAAACTGTATGGTGCAAAATTACCGGCGCCGAAAAGTGTCATGCAAAACTAGTGGTCACGCAAAAATGATCGTTTTTGTATTAAAATAGTTCTATACTAAATGAGTATTACAGTTTCATTACATTATACAAATATTGGACGGGTGATGACGAAACCTTCAAATTTCTGAGCTAGACACTCCCCTCTTCCTTTCAATAAAAGATTTTTACAAAAAAGTACTATAATCAAAATATTCCCTCATTAAAAAAGTCTTGATTTTTCTAAGAAGTTGTTCTTCCTTTTTAAATATTTATTATCAAAATGGTACCGAAAAGTAAACAAAATGATATCGAAAAGTGAACAAAATGATATCGAAAAGTAAACAAAATGGTTATCGGTTTGGTAGCAGAACTGGTAGAGGTATACTAGTATTGGGACGACACTAATCAAGACATATATACCACAATTTGAAAAACGTAAGAAACTCATTAAAAAAGGAAAACAAAGATAAAAGGGTTCTGTGAAGAGAATAAAATTGCTGTATAGATGGGAAAAGCTATTGAAACATTATGAAAATGATAAAACTTAGACATAAAATTTATTATCTACATAGGTATATTTATTTCTTATAGAATATTTTACTGACGTCATAATCATAATTGAAAGAGGCGCCATTTTGGGAGCTCAAATTTGATATTTTTTATAGTTAAAATGGACTAATTTACAATATATCTTAACTAAACTCCATCAAATGTTTGTTTGAATAAAAAGACTTAACTTATGAATTAAATACTACTTGATGCCAATGATTCACACTGATATTTGAATTTTATCAAAGTATTATGTACTAAAAATGCTTATAATTGTACTTAAAAAGTAACATAATTAAAGAAAAAAATATTTTTGTTTCCTTTATAATAGTTAAGTTGTATTTACAACACGGAAATAAGATTGTGTAATAATGTAATAACACATTTTTAATACATTTTAGAATCATAAACATCCCTACTAATGGATCAATGTTTGTCTTCTGTATGAAGACTTGTAAATATTGGAAAAATCCTTCTTTTTGTCTGTTTCTGGACCATTTTTTAAAGTGAAAATAAAACACAAAAATTTCAATTGTCCTATGTAAACTTTAATATTAATTCAATATAAAATATGTATTTATAATATTACAAAGGCAGTATCTACTTAAGTAGATAAATGTTTTTAATGATATTATCATCCTTCCCATTGTCATAACAACCATTATGCTATTAATTATATACAAAAATAATTATAAAATCCTTCATGCACAAACCGTCATTATCATATCTATTCTCTTTTTATATACTATTCGGGACTTACAAGAATTGTTTTTATAAAATGCTCGGTTTTATAAAATGAAAATGATGCATGTCAAAAATTGACTTCAAAATAAAATAAAATTGATATTAATAGGATACAAAAATATTTTATATTTAAAAATATTTTGCAAAAAAAAACCGCAAATTCTAAAACATTTTTTTTCTGAATAAATAAATAAAAGAAGGATTAATATTTTAATCTTAAAATTATCAATTTAAAATATCATTAAGTCAAGTGTACTTTTTTGGCGATAAAAATATCATCATCCTAATGGATTATAACGTTGTACTATTAACGTGATAATTTATAATGTAAATTTTAGTAAGCTGGTGATTTGTCTACAATTTCTCTATTAAACGTGAATTTGCAGGGAATGAAATAGGGCGAAGGATGCTTACTTTACATAATAACGTCCAGAGTGTCATTTTTCTTATAGCTAGTAAAAAACATATAATTTTTCCTTCATCAAGGACCCAATTCCCAGTTAATTCTGGTGGTATTGTGTGATATGTACAAATAAAGGTTCCGCAGAAAGTTACATAAAAATTATTGATTTCTGATTTGGTTGCATCATTGTACAAGGGACTTCAAAATTCTATTCGAAAGGGTAGAAGCAAGACTTTTCCTATTGTGGCTCTACGTTGTGTAGGGAAAGTAACAATACCACCTCCACAGAGTGTGTAAAACATAAGACAAGTCGGTTTTTGTGTCCTTTGAAACGAATAAAGGGAAACTTGATGAACATCCAAGTCTGAAGGGCCTTGGTGAAGTGCAGGGATCTGGGACTCCCGAAATTGCCTGCCCTCCTTCTGGTCAAGGGACATTGATTAGGCATCTCTTCAATCAGGCGAAAAACAAAGCTCGATTTTTTTTTTGATTTAACCATACTCTCTCTAAATGTCATAGGGAAAGGGTTAAGCTCAGTGATTATCACAAGTTTCTTTTTGATGTGTTACAAGATAGGGAGAAAATAGGCAGAAATATAAAATTCAAAGATCAAGCGTCCAAGACGGTTGTAAAAGTGAAGTCTTCTTTAAAATATTTAGAAAACTTTCGACCCACGAAAAAATATGGCATTTCTAAGTATGCAAGTAGGGCGAATAACTGAAGATCCCAAAGAAATACCTGATGAAGCCTGCAATTTTTACTTCGAGTTATACGGTTGTCCGGAATGTGCAACATCCTCACTGTATTAAATGAATAGAGAACGAATCCAGAGGATAGAACGTGTTCATTCTGTAAAAGGAAGACAGACATCATCTCATAGTTTTTGCTTTTGCCAAATGACTTTATCCATGTTAAGATGGGTGGAGTATGGTGTCACTTCGGAGTGAGACTCACCCAGCTGTCATCCTTTTTTCCTTCATATCATGAGTGTCTCAAAATAGAAAACAAAGTTTCCCAAGTCCAAGAGGTGCTCTACATGGGGAAACCGTGCGGACGAAATTATGTCACTAGGGATCCAAAGCTGCGTGTCCACCTTGACTAATATCATGGACTTAGTCCCAGATGGAGGCCCACCACTAGCAACTTAATAATTTTTAATCACACTGTTGACAAATAATATCCATCCAAGGAGCGTTGTATGTTAGTTTAGACCTGTTTCTCTAACACTTACTCAGGAAATACTCTTTTTCTTCCAAACTTTGTAGGGCCTACCACGCTTAGTTTGCATGTGAGCTTTGCGGATAAAATTTAACAAGTAAGATTAATTTACATATGCCTAAATTACATTGGATAATTTATCACCTAATATATAATAGAATACTCTTATTTTATTTTAAAATACAAATGATGTTCCAATGTATGTCAATATTCAAATATGTATAGATTCCTTGTCGCTCCAAATATTACTTTGGATAATATTATACGTTAATTTTTTTAACTTTTACTCTTTCCACTCTAATTTGGTATTGGTTTAGATTGGTACGTGGTTAAAGATACAAAAATGCAATTTGCTATCCCAAGAATTTGGAGGAACCCTCTAGATTACTCAATAGATTGCTATTATTGTACTATGGATACAAAGTAGAATGGAGGCAAAACTTCTCCAAATATTAAGCCATCAATTGCTCAAGTACAAAAACCTCCAAAATTACCAAGTTCAATAATTTCCAAAAAATATAACGATACCACAGGTATGGATTTGATAAACCCGATTAAAAAAAGAAGTACATACTTCCCAAACCCAAAAAAACTTAAACAATTTAATTAAAGAACTCAATCTCACAAAGTCCAATGCTGAGATCTTAACATCAAGGCTAAAAAAATAATTTACTAGACGAGAATGTACTTGGCCCCATTCATAGAAAACACCATCATCAGTTTCAAATTTTTATTGAAAAAATTGATGGTCTTTGCTTTTACCGTCACTGGGCTTTTTGAAAAATTGCAATTTTCCCTAGACATCAATGATTGCCGTCTTTTCAAAGATAGTTCACGTAGAAGCCTTAAATAAGTGTTGCTTCATAACGGGAATATATATACGTTTATTCCTCTGGTGCACTCAATCAAACACAAAGAAAAGTATAATAATGTTGAGATCTTGCTAGATGCAATAAAATATGAAGGGTACAAATGGGAAATAAGAGGGGATTTCAAAATGGTAGCATTTTTCATGGGTTTACAAGGTGGTAACACTAAATTTCCTCTCCATCTCTGTCTATGGGATAATACAGATGACTCTGCAAAGCATCATAAGAAGATCTGGCCACAGCGACTCAAATTTGTGGGAAAGAAAAATGTTAGACGGGAGCTTTTCATAAATCGAAAAAAAAATATTTCCACCGCTTCATTTGAAACATGGTTTAATGAAACAATTCGTGAAAGCTGTAGATAAGAAGTCTAAAGCCTTTCTGTACATCAATGATTTTTTCCCTGAGCTAATACCCGCAAAAAATAGGCAGGAGTGTTTTTACAGGTCCTCAAATAAGAAAAATAAGGAATTGTAAAGAGTTCCTGAAGAAGCTCGAGAAAAAAGAAAGATTAGCATTGACTAGTTTAATTGAGATTGGGAATTGATTTTTGGGTAATACAATAAAGGAAAACTATGTTGAGCATGTGAAGGCTATGTTGGACAATTACATAAAGATGTCACCCTAGCTACATATGTTGGATTCTCATTTTGAAAATTTTAAAGAAAATATGGGGATGTGTCTGAAGAACAAGGCGAGCGGTTTCACCAAGATATGCTCATGTTTGAAAGGATAATACAAGGGACTTATAAAGATAACATGATGGGAGACTATGTGTGGGGACAGATTTGAGAAAGTGATATGGAATATAATCCCAAAATAATAATAAAACATTTTTGAATCATATAAATAAATAATTTGTGATAAATATACATATAGTTAAAAATATAGGCATTGTAATATCAATTCTCAAATAACATACACAATGAAGAGTTATATTTAATATTATATGCTACTATAATATGCCGTACATAATTTGGAGGAAAAAGTATATTTCCTGCTCTTTGCTCTCAGTGTTAGACTTAACAAAATAAATCTTCGTTATTTTTACATATTTTAGATGCCATGCTTCACTAATATGTAATTATTTACATATAGTAAATACTAATCCATTAATTTGAATATAAAGCATCATTTAACTTGTTTTAATTCCCTTACATATAAATTATGTAATTATATGGACTCATAAGTAATTAAAAATTTTGGTTGGAATATTTTTGTAATCTACATTCACGCAACCTAACCAGTTTACTATATTTAAATTTTTTAATAAATATTATAAACTTAATTGACCATAAATCAATCAAAATCTACCTTTTTTAAAGGCATTTAAAAAAAATTGAAATATAAGGTATATTCTATAAGTTCACCTATGATAGAAAACATTTGAATAAAATATAAAAAATATATTAGCATATAAGTAAGGTCCTTCATTTTACTCTATTTTTTGTGGTTATATACATTTTATTAAATATAATCAAGATAACATAACAAATTATTCATTTTTAAAATGTTGAAATGTTTTTATGAATTTATTATTTAATTTGATTTTCATATATATCGTTTTTTATGTCAAAATATAGCACTCAACCATAGTGATTTTTAAAAAAGCTTTAAATGCCAAATCTTTATGGATGGCAAGTTGTAATTATCATATTGTTTAATGGCTTAAATAACAATAATAAATGTGGGTTTCAGCCGGTAGGCGTTCCAAAACCTTCATTTTGTTGAATAGTGATATTTATAGTTTAAATATTTTCATAAATATTTAATATTTTTTAAAAATCCTTCATTTAGAAGGGGCGGGAGCTAAAGCCCCCCCCCCCTATCTCCTCTATGAACACCCCTGCTAGAATACCTGTTTTTCAAAGGGTATGTACATGTTCCGATTGATTAAATGTACGTATTGTTGATATGTTGACCTCGAATTATATTATGTTCAGTTTTAAACATTCCGTCTATTCAATAAAGAATAATCTAATGCCTTGTGAAGAATTAAGTTAGAATTAACTACCATTCGATGCTTTTTTTTCTATTTTTTGAGCAATAAAATATAATATAGATATGGTTAAAGTGTAACCAGGGAAAACGTTGAAAAATTGAATATTGTAAATTTTGAGTTGAATAGTCAAAAGCTTTTAAAATAATCGGTCTAATTCAAATGAATTTATAACGAAGGTAAAACATTGGTCTAAATTCATCCATATAGGATCACATAAAAAAAAGCAAAAAGTAAAATTAAAAGGTATCGCCGTGATAGTCTGCCAACCCAAAAACAATATCATCACATGTTAAAGTAGGATTGAAGTAAAACAAATTATATTTTCATATAACTTGTTGAGGCGTATTGGTGTGAAATTACAATGGAATGATACATTTTGACCGTTCGCTTACTTATTTGCAAACTGAATAGAATAAACTTAGAAAGCACTGTATTCGAATATTATTAATTCGTTTAAATTCCCTATATGTCTTGAAATAATTAGATCTAACTGATATACTATTCACAACCTCTAAGCTTAATTTTCATGATGAAATATTTACAATCGATACAATAGATATCGACTAAGATTGCCACTAACTTTAACGTAAATGGCACGATTATATACATTATGAAAAAGAAAAACCAACCATTTGCTAAATTATATCCAAATGTCGATAAAACAGGATTAGTCAAATTTAACTATTCAAACGAATGCCGTACCAAATTCTGAAGACCATAATATTGGATCAAAAATGTTGTAATCCTAGTGACTAACAAACAAACAGAGACAAACGCATTAACTTAAAAATGGATATGGCTGCGTTGACAGGCTTAAAACAAGTGGTCATGACTGTACATACAGTTTATTCGTCAAGGAAAATAAATGGTATCATTTTCATTTATTTTATTCGTATAAAGAAAATAAAATGTTTTCCTTGAGCCCCCTCTTGAAAATAAAGATTTAAAATTTAATTTTCATAAGCATACAAAAAAATTGAAAATACCATGTACTTGTTTAAATATTTTATTTAATAAGAAATCTTGTGAATTTTTTTTTGTGAGTCAGTAGATGTGGAAATGAACAAATACACAAATTTCGTCTTTGAAACAAATACAGTCAAATCCAGATAAATAAAAATGCTATTTTTAGATAAAAATGATACAATATTCAGATTTTTCTTATATCGAAAATATATAATTTTTAGATATTTATGTAAATGAGTAATTTTGAAACTTTTTGTTTCAAGCAACTAGTGTTTGATTTGATCATGTTTTTAAGAGATCATCCAGGATTTGTAGCTCATCTTTCAGCAAAAGTGTTTTGGGATTAACTCACGATATTTCTCCTTATTGATTGTAAACCAATGTGAAATGAATGTAAAAAAAAACGTACAAAATAACAATGGTGATGTCAGCTTACGACTTGTACCTATAAAAAAGGAAAAGTCCTAATGGGGAATTCATAAATAATGAATAAAAAGTTGACATTATACGATATCAATCGGTATCTGAGAGATCTTTCACTACAAGCGTATTTTTATTATTTCTGATTTCCAGATTTGGCTGTTATATATGTAGGCATCCAATAAGGTTTTTTTAATATCTATTAAGATTCTATAGTTTATACAAATATACATTTTTTTATTCGGTAGTACGGAATTTGAAATATTAATCATAAAAAATTATTAAATATTTCAACCGTTGTATGTTCATGAAATATATACAAGTATATATTATTTTGAAAAAAATAAAATTTTCTAACTAAAAGTTAAAAATATACACCTATAATGGCTTTTCAATGTATATTTATCATGCATATAGAATAGAATAAATATCATAGACTGTTCAGTCTATTGCTGTATTTATTTAATACACTTGAATACAATCAACAAAAATAATGTACTTGGATTACGAGTTACATTCATGTCGAACGAATGCTTCTTTTCAAAAACTAATAGACCAAAAATTGAGAATTTGCAGCATTGTCTCCTAAAATGTGGTGTTATAATACTTGTTAGGAGTTGCGGATTAATAAAATACAAAGAAGTAGGGTCTGTAACTGTAAACGAAAACTCCAAGTTCAAAACAATGGAAAAAAGAGTTATTTGTTTATTGTTACTCTATTTATAATCTAGAATCACATGGCGATTACAACTTATTTATAATTTTATGTTCATATTGTAGAATAAAAATCAGATGATTTTTAAAAAAATGAAAAGGACTTTTAATGATAAGAAATAATTGCGTTTTGCTCATTATAAATGAAATTGATATAGAGCATATTTAATGATTTCGGGTAAATTTTTTGCCTCTGAAAACATTATTACTTATTACTAGCTAAATTTTGTTGTTCGAGTATATTTGAGTCTTCATAAAGTTCAAATAAGGATATTTTTTTAAATTTGTAATTTAAAAATTAGTATGACTAATTTTAATTGTAGTCTAACTCAACTGTTGATTTAATCAAAACATCTAACTTTAACTATAATCGGACTATTAACCACTAAAAGCCCTTTTATTGAGAAAAAAATCAATTCTAGCTTAATGATGTAGCAACGTATTGTTTGATTTGGTTGCATTCATTAATTTAATTTATGTGTATTCATGATTATACCTATTCATTCAAAACAAAGTTGCTAATTGTTTTCTAACGATAAGTAACTATTTATATCTACAAACAGTAACATAATATATGAAGAAAAGAGAAATCAATTATTTTTCCAGTAGATGGTTTTAGTAATGTGTCTCTTGCGTGGTATAAGTGAAATCAATTTAAGTTAGATGGGGTTAAAAAGATTAGATTTTGTACAAAAAAATTGATTTGATAGATTTGTGATTTTTTGAGCGTGCGTCAAATATAGACACCAAAAAAGAGAAAATACTCAATATTTTACTGTTTTTCTTCAAGAAAAACAGTAAAATGCAAGCCAGGTGGTTAAAAATATGAATAGTATTTATCCTTCTGATACTGGAATAGCCAAATTACGTGTAATTTTGAGTCGTCGGTTCCGTTTAGGTAATTTTGATACAAAAGATGCACTACACACATGAAGGCTAGTTGTCGAAAATGTTGATAAATGCTAAAAAAAAAAAAAATCATTAAAAATAATGAATTTTCTTTAACTAAGCCTATTATAATAAGAACACAGAAAAACCCTGAAAAACAGTTTTTATTTATATTAGTATTTTTATCATTTTAATTAATATTAACCGGTGCAAAACGGATGAAATAGTTTTAAAAAAATGAAGCAAAATTTAAATGCCCTGACTATTATGATCGCTCAACTGTTTATTGCCTAATTTAATACATTACAAATTTTTGTGTCTTTTTTACCCAGATCACTAACCGTGCTATACCACGAATGTTCGGATTAAGACTCCAATCCACAACAAATAAGGACTTGAAATGAATATAGGAACTTTCTCTCACTTCTGACAAAATGATATTAGAAATATCAACTCTCCCTTGTATTTTCAATTTACAATTCAAGAAACTCTCACATAACACAAAATTTTGCACTTTTGTTGGTATGAATGAATTTCAGTAACAACAGTTTTTATGAGTACTATTAGTTTATATTAGAATGTATAATAAATAATACAATCAACTAAAAGCGTAGAATATTCAATCATAATTTATTATAATTCCAAATATAGGGGTCATTGTATAATCAAATTAATAATTTGGTACTTTTGTTATTATGAGTAACCATTCTATGACACATGAATTTAAAAAATAATATTTTGAAATATTTATTATATAAATGAGTTTTCCATATCCTATTGTAATGCAAAATATTGATGTATATATACTCCAAGTAAATATCTAACGTACCTAGTTAAAGTAGATTAAATTTTTCTTCCCTAGAGACACGTGATTCTTGAATTTTCTATTTATATTATTTCCTTTACTTTAAAAGTTTGTATATGGAATACATTTCCAAAATTTACGATTCTTATCTTTAATTTAAAATAAATAAATAAATGTCAGCTATATTTTTCATTTTAACAAAAAACTGTGAGAAAGAACTCAACTTTCAAAATTATCATCAAGAAATAAAATAAAATTCTAGTAGTAAATGCTTTCTTCCCAAAATTTATATATATTATTACTATTCAAAACTTTATCATTCACATTTTCATAATGAAAGACATAACCTTTAAATGTCAAAATACATTCTTTATGATAATTTATAAACTCTAAGCTGCAACATTTCCTAACATATTTTGTACTTTATACCTTAATAATGGTTCATTGGTTAATTTTAATAGAATCATTTATCTTCAAGGGGTGCTTAAGGTGGAAACCCATAAGTAAGACAACATAAACTTTTACTAGGAGGTGTACTCGGAGTTATTATGTGTAGATTAATTTTATATTTATGGTATACTTAGGTACTCCTATGTCCTTTTCTTGTTTAATATGACTCACTGAGCTTTGTTATACAGACTCGTTGTATCATTATTATTTCTTAAATCGTACACTCAAAAATGAGTTCCCCTAAGACGGATAGAAAGATCCATTTGCTTCATTAATAAGGATAAAAAATAGTGGTTCTCAACATGTTTATAATAATTATCTTAAAATTTAATCTATCATATAATAGGAAAAGACTATTACAATCTTTATGAAATATAAATAATGAAAAAATAATAAAAAATATATCATATACAGGGTAGGACAGTAAAATGTGGACTGTTAATTAATGTTCATTTTCTCATTGCCATAAAATTTTTTAGTAATTATTTTTTTAATATCCTGTTTCTGCAGTCCTTTTTACGAAAACAAACTACACTAATCATTTAGTAATTTCATTATCATGAGCCAGTAACAAGCAATAAAGCTCCAAATTACTGGAGTTGATGTGTAATAATAGTATAATGAGGATCCTACTATGTCAATGAATCACCTCGCTTCTCTGTGGCTTCTAGGACAATCAAGAAGGCAATAAAGTACTACTTGGGATTAATTTCTTTCAAAAAGACTCCACACCACCTTCTAAAAGAGATTATGAATGCTAGGAGGCTTTAGAGGTGCAAGAAAATCCTCACATGGATCAAGGCAAATAAGTGAATTGTGAAATTTTTTCTCAGACAAGACGATTTTTACAATTGATCAATTATACACCCGCCAGATCGATCGCTGGCTTGCAAAAACAAAAGAAGGGGTCCAAGTAGACTTACCAAACCAGATATCCAAACCAAACAATGGTCCTTGGCGTTGTGGCCTCTGATGGAAAGAAGATGCCTCTGTTCTTTTTCGAGGCTGGACAGAAAATCGGCCAGGAGGCAAACTATAAAGTGCTTAGGTACATCATATTATAATGGCTGAAAAAGGGTTACTATGTGTAGACTCAGGACACTGCACCCTCTCACACGTCCGCTAAATGCCAAAAGTTCTACGCAGATAACATGTCTCGATTCTGGTCTAAAGAGATATGGCCCCTCCTCCCCAGATTTGAACCTACTATACTTTTATATATGGAACATTTTGGAGAGCGAATCCAACAGGACCTCACACCCAAATGTGGACTCACTAAAGTCGGCCAGAGTTGCTGAATGGGAAAACTTGTCAAAGGAGTTTGTCATCAACTCCTGCTTGGCCTACAGGCGACGTATAAAATCTGTAGGAGGGCATATTGAGTGAAAAAAGTTTTGCAAAAACCTTATCTATATGTTTTGTTAAGATAATTTTTTGCCTATTATTGAAAATATAAAATTATTAATGTATTTCTTAATCCATCTTTTGAGTCCACGTTTTGCTGCCCAATAATGTATTACACTTCATATACGAATAAATAACTGAGTACTTCACTGTTTATCAATATTTATCTCTTAAATTAAGTGCGAATAAATATATTTTCATAAAATAATAAGGATTAATTAAACACAGACCATTTTTTATTGTCGTTCAATCCAATACGAAGGGTAAGGGTATTTCATTTAAAAATCGACTAACATTAAGTCAGCCCTGACATTTGAACTGTTTAAGTTTATCGCTAAAGGTGTTAATTTTGTCTGCTATGACGGGACGAAATTTATTGGTCAGTAAAGGTTTTGTGGTGACAATTACGGCGGAATATTACACAAAAAATTTTTTTAGTATGTTTTGTCTGACTAAAATATATCTCTTATTTTCTTGACGAAATAAAGACAAGACTAAAACTAATGTTGATGAGACAAAATGTGACGAAACAAGACGAAATTAACACGGATCGGTAACAATTAATACCAAAAATTTGGCGACTGAAGGGTCAAGCCTTCAACCCCAAAAACACTATTTCAACCGTGAAACATCATGATTAGGGCTTGTTTTGCTGCCAACGGGACTGGAGACAAAAATGAAGACTACATCGAGATTCTTGAAATGCATTTGCATTAATCAGCAAAGATGCTTAAGTTTGGCAAACATTGGTACTTCCAGCAAGACAATGAACCAAAGCTCACATCCATACGAGTTCAAGAGTGAGTCAATAGGTATTAGGTTAGGGTCATAGACTGGTCAGCCCAAAATCCTGACCTTAACCCTATTGAGAATCTATGGACTATATTAAAAAAAGTAGTGTGGAATATTATCCAACAAATCTTGATGATCTTTGGAGATTCTGTCCAGAAGAGTGGGTCAAAATCAAATCCAGTATTTGCCTCAATTTAATGAGGACTTATCACAAGCGTTTTCAATATTTGAAGAAAGTCAGAGGCCATGTCACAAAGTATTAGGTCATTTTGCTCTTTGGGTATGAATACTTATGAAACGCTAAAAGTGATATTATGTTTATTTGCTACGAATGGTTACAAATAGTTTTAGGCGCAACTGTATGTCTCACGGGCATCTAAAAATAATATGAATATACAATTATTGTGAGAATCCTGATGATTTGAAGAATGATTTTGGGAGGAGAGCAACTTATCTGTCGTGAAGTTTTATCAGCTACAAGTATCCGTGAGAAGAAGGAAATAAACTCAAATCCCACTGCATCTATAGCAAGAAAATATAGACTGAAATTACACCAATGTCGATCATCAATTCTACTCCAAGTTCAACATTGAATTATACTTAGAACTCCCGAGCAAAACCTCAATGTTACTCTTCCTTTTCGTGAGCACATTAATATTCTTAATATTTTCTAATGAGATTCTCTGCCTTTAATAATTAAATGATAATGAGTTCAGCTTTTGAAAAAAAAAAAAAAAAATACCGCTCTCGCTTTCTTAGGCATATTTGATACACCTCAAGTCATGATTAAGGGTCTTTAATAAGCAATAATTTTTGTCGCCTCCTAATTTGGTGCTGCATTGCAGATCACTTTATTGATATACATATATTTAAAATATAGTGGAACATTTACATGTAGACTTTACAAACATATCGAAAAGATTTATCTATATAATGAAAAAAGATTATCTATTTAATGAAAAAAGATATCCTATTAATGCATTAAATCATCTATAGAATAAGGTTCGAGATTTGATTAATTAAATTCATAAATATAATTCAATGAGAACAATAGGGTAGATATTTCTGTATAAACCTCAATGAATGGTGATGTCCTCTTCAGAAATAACAAAATGAAAAGAATGAGAGTAAATTCATGCATTACATTTATTAATTATTTTTATTATTATTTGATGAGTCATACAATATTATATTCGAAAAGTATGGCCCGTATCAAATAGGATCTTTTTAGGAAAGCTTATTATAATTAATCCCATAACTTTCCTCATCTTGTTAGTCTCTACTCCCTCGTTGATCAAAATAGTTAAACAACATGTTTCAAGTTGTTATCATTATTATTTCAATTTTGAGGAAATAACATATAAGGATTGTGTAAGTACGTGTAAGTATGCTCATGCAAAATGGAGAGTATCTTTTGGAGAGTTATCTTCTATATTATTAAAGTAACGTTTACTTGCTTGTCAACTCATAATAATTCAGGGCTGTGCCTGGTTCTTTTGCTGTTCGTTATAAGAAAAACATTATAAAAATGTCTTATATAAAAAAGATCTCGAAATTTATGTCTAACCCCGAATAATAAAAAAAATCCTTTAAGTGTATGTGAATTGTCCTTTACTGTTTAACAAAAAAAAATTGTAGCTTAAAGACAACAACATGGAAATACCAATATTTGTTATTTGTACTAGAATCGATCAGAAAATATTGGTATCTTGACAACACTCAAGGCGGGTTCCCTAATTTATTCTGCGTGTACAAGTCTAGGTATTGGAAATTGCTCTAACCATATATTTACATATAAATGTATATTGATTATACAACTGGCATTTTTACGTAATTAAACACTGTTTATATGTAGCTCAACGATCTCAAAGTTTTGAAAATTGCCAATTTAATTAAACTAAAGTTACTATTTTCGCAATTATCGTAAAAAAGGTTCCCGATACAGCTTTTTTATAAAAAAATTCAATAAATTTACACTGAATATTAATCTTGCTCTGAGAAAAATATTAATAAAGCGATTTACAATTCAAAATAGTTTATGAGCTACATATATAACGTGTTGCGCCCAATGTTTTGCATTTTCCGGATTTTCCTCCTGAAAAACAAGACTTTTTGTTTAGGTTGAGTCGGTCTTTAATTTGGGATGTAAAATCATTCCCATTTATTGGTTCTTCAAAGATGTCCCAATTTCAAATCCTCATTTATGAAGCATCATTACTCATATGCACATCTAGAGTACTTTTGTAGACTTTTAAGTCTATTCGGTATATATATAAATTATAATAGTTTAACAATATAAAAGAAGTAACAAATAGTAATACGCAATACTACGCAGTTGTTCCCTTAAAAGTTAATTAGTATGGATGCTAATTTGAACAAACATAGGAAAAATATATGTATTATAGAAGTATTTTTAATAAAGGAAAAGGTAAGTAAGATAATTGTTTGTTCAACAAAAGTTGTAAATATCTAAGAACAAAGGCAGACACTATAGAAAAATCAACATAATCTCAAACTAAATTTTATCCTATTGGCGTATTTGTTACCGATATACCAATTATTAAAGAAATATCAAGTTTATAGGGAAAAACATGCATTAGACATACCTCTTCTCCTGAGATTCTACACTTTAAAAGATTCCAAAATAGGTGGCGAACTACACTATTTATGAGTGTGAAATTGTAAATTGGAAAATAGCATATCACAAAGTAGATTGACATCAAGAAATTATCCATTTTTCCAACGCACACATTCAAGGGATTAATCCAAGAAATGAATATAAATAATTTTTGGAATTAGCTCAGAAATTTCTTGGTAGTACTACAAACCGGAGAATTAAATTTACGTTTCTCTTTTCAAACGCGCTATGTTCGTTGGTTGTCTAAAGTATTGCACATTTTAAAAAATTGGTTATGAAAGTAGTTATTTAAATTAACTTGTAAAGAGAAACGAGGATATTTGTATCTTTATCGTTCAAATATATTTGAAATTATAAATATCAGCATCTACAGCCTCAGATGCTCCACTTAATCATTTGAATTTGATGAAAGCAGTACATATTCCAAAATCAATAGTCTAATTTCAAAACAGTATCTCAAAAAGTTTCTAAAGATATATGATATTTATCTGAAGAGCTTGTTAGTTTGACTCTATTGATAGTTGAATCATTTTGGCATCCAAAAATAAAATATTATTTTAAGTGTAAAATAAGGAAAAACAACACCAAAATTCAATGAAAAAACTTATACATAAAAGTATTAGAAGAATTTGCTACAAACAAGATTGACAAAATCATTGAGAAGTTGAAAGTCCTCGAAGAGTTTGTAAAATTTGATTCAAAAATATAGACAAGCAAGCGTGATTATAAGACATCTCTTGAAATAATTAATGTTTTTAAAGTTATCAATGAGCAAGAAGAATGGGGAGTTTCACTTATTAAATAAACAGTGGCTCCTTATCAACTGACGAATTGCAGATTAAATTCATATTACATGTCGTTAGAGAGTATTAAAAAATATACCCAGGCTCGAAAAATTATGTATCTAGTCTACATGAGTATTTTAGACATACTACTCAGACAAAAAGATAAGCGTTTATTATGTACGGATATTATATAATAACACTTCATAGAGTAGAAAGTATTCGACTTGGTGAACCGGACATTTCAACAAAATAAAAAACACCCTAATGTAAATATATATATATGTATACAACATTTAGACTTTTACATGCATAATAGATTTAGTAACCCGCCTTAATATCAAATTATCCCATTCATATGGCACGATTAATCAGGAGCAATAATTATTACTATAAGTTATGTATAACATTAAAGGTAGTCTTTTTTATTTATTTTTCTTTACGCTCTAAATCGAACCCTTTAATGGAAATTTTTGATCCATTTATCATTTTAAAACTTAATTCACATTAAAAAATTCTTATTTTTAAACGCCTGACAAATTTATACATTGATATACAGTTTCAAATATAATACTGTGTTAAAATATAATAAATGCCTTGGGAGTAAGCAAAAAAAAAAGTAATTACTATAGCTTCATTATAGATAAATTATATACTAAGGTTAATAATAAAGGAGCTTGCGTGTATTTCCTATATTTATAAAGTCAATTTTGTCGTTTGTCTGTACGAATGTATAAAAAAGAGTCACCTGATGCAATGCATATAGTGTTCCATTATATAAACCATCAACATCAAAGAATTAACAATATATTTATATATTGTTAATAATACTGCTGGCATGTGCATGTATAACAAAAGCACTGTTAGCCTTAAGTTAGTCGTCCAACTTTTAATCCAAAACAATTATTTCCGATATAGGAGACCCGGAGGAATACAATAATCGAATTTGCTTGCACGGGACACATCCCAAGGTATATCAGAAAGATGCTCAGATATCCAAGGACACTCTACGACGTTTACAACCACTCGAAGGAGAAGAGGTACTCAAGAGAAAATCTCACAAGTCCCGGAGTGATAGAAAATGCATATTCCTCGTAGCCCTGAAACGTTCCTTGAAGTCACCTTCTGGGACTCCGACAAAAACTCTTGCCAAAAAGCACAAAGTAATCCGTGCAACTGTCTCCAGGACCATAAACAATGACCTGAGAATGAAGTCATAGCACTTTTAAAAAAGAAATACCCTAACGGGCAAAATGCAAGCCACCCAGGCTACCCATAGAACAAAATGGCTGAACGATTTTAAGTCTCATAGTAACCAAATCATATTTTATTCAGATGAGAAACAGTCGAGCTAATGTACCTCACGTCTTTAAAACCAAGATTTCTGCCATCATCATGACCCTTGGGTCACTGGAAGCAACAACAGTGTCCTGCCCCCCCAATCTTATTTGAGACAAAGGAGAGGGTGGGTGCAAACAGGTATAATTAACTCATGTATGACGAGGTGATACCTTAGATGAAAGCTTAGGGCAATGGTGTCGAGTTCTGGTTTCAACAAGACTCACCTCTCACACAATGCCCGCAAGATCCAAAACTTGTTTAAAGAGGAGAAGATGTCATTTTTACACTCCATCACCTTAACCTCTAACTTCCCCTTTATCAATCCCATTGATCACTTCTTTCAGGGGGGAATTAGAGAGCTATTTCTGCTAATTCCTACAACAGTATCAACTCTTTGAAGGCTCCATCATCAAGTAATGGAACAAAGTATCCTCACGGATGTAGTCGAGGCCTCCAAACCCTTTAGGGCTCGTTTCGAGCGAATAATTGGCCAAAAATGGCTAACACATTCAATTTCATTTTTTTTTGTTGTACTATTAGAACTTGTAAATTTAATTTTAAACCTCTACTTGCTTCTCTTAACGCTCATAATGCGTTTAAAGATAGTTTTGTTTTAACTGAATGCGCAAAAGATTGCAAAAAAAATTATATTTTTTAAAACTAATTGGTCCTTAAAAATGTAAAGCTTTCTGCTTAAGTAAAGGTAGAACCTCCTATTGAAAGTATGTTCGACTCTAATAGGGATACTTAAATATAAACGTTACATTAAAGAAATAGAAAATACTAAGAAAAACTAAAGGAGAGCCAAAAAGTGGGATTAAACTAATCTTCTTGAATATTTTCTTATTCTTTCTTTCTTATTTGAAAACTTAATAAATGGGAATAAGTTTTTAGAGCCATGTACATAATAGATATAATGTTCATACACCCATATGCAAAAAATAAAAAACAAATAACACAAGAAGTACACGCAGGGACGTCGACTCGTGTTTCAAGGGTTGATACTCCTCTGTTGATTGTTTAATACGGAAAAATTGAGGGTCTGCAGGAAAATATAAAGGATTTATGGAGTGACTATAAATAAATAAAAATGTTTATCTTAAAAAAACTTCATTTTTTGAGTCAAGAAAAGAAAAGATAAAATCTATATCTTAAAAAAAAGAAAAGAAAAAGGACTTGTGAAATGCAGTCACTCAATAAAATATGAATGCAATTTATAAAAAAAGCCGAAAAAAAATCCTAGCTTCTTCTTAACAGGTCATTTTAAAAATAAAATAATGTACTTTTTTTCCAAGAAAAATATGTCTATCGATAGATAAAAGAATCATGAAGTAAAGCTGGTGAAAAAATTTATTTTTGCAAAAAATATACCAGGTAGTTAATACTTCTTGTACTACTTCATCTTTATTTTTGAAAAATAAAAATAGTTTTAATTATAAAGTTACACACATTAAGGAAAAACTGTTTTTATTATCTTCAAAGGAGATATTTAAAACAAAAATAAATATTACATCTGGACAATGATGGTGGCAAAAGCTTGAAAATTACAACTTGGATCCACATCAGGCATTTGCCTTGGACAATTTTAAGCATCTTAGGGTCAACTATCATACCACGTACCGTGTTTGCAGGCACAGTTAAAATCAGGAGAAATTGTATGTTAGTTGTTATTTTTTGAAAAAAAAAAAAAAAATCATCCCTCCCCCCCAAAAAAAGAGAAACATCAAAGCGATGGCACTAGGTACACGTAAAGTGGCTAATTTAGTATTTTATTTTCTCTACATCATCGAAAAATACTACGTGACCTGTAGTACTCTTATACTTGTACATATATGTAACTATTAACACTAAAAGGATTAATATGTCTTATTTGAGAACACTAAAAATTTAAACGCCTGATATTTTTTTGAGATTGGGTGAAGTTATTAGCACGTAATAATTTATTACCAGTTTATAGCAAATGATCAAAGATAAGAAAATATATGGAGGATAAGGGACATACATCAAGCCGACTCAAATAATCTTTGCTGCTAGATATAGAGCACTCTCATTAACGATTCCAAATTATGTTAACAAGAATTGGATCTTGGCAGCTGACATATATTGTTATCATGAACCTGATTCCTGAATTCATTTATAGACTTAGCAAGTAATTGTGAGAATACATATAAAGTTTCGAAAGAATTAGATATACTAAGTGGGGACCCAAAACTTTCAGTAGTACTACTAAATTACAAACAACGGGATTTCTATTAAAGATAAATAAAAGTACTCGATATTTAATATGTCCTTCCTCAAAACCAATAACAGCCTCAACACACCTGTGAAGAGATTGATAGCTGTCCATAGGGTACCACACTGTCATGGTGGCAGCTCGGGGGAAATCCAAATTTGGAGGATAGGTAAACATACATTATTCTAAAGGAACCCTAAACTATAAAACCAAGGAAGTTAAAGTCAGGGCTGGAGGAGAGGAACATTGAGTCAGTCCAGAAGTTTGGGGCTTTCTTAGCTGTAGAGTGATGTAATAGACTTTGTGATGCTGTAGACAGCCCGGCTTAAATTGTGGTTCCAGTTTAAATAGGGTTCTATGGTCTTACGGTCCCTTTCCTCGAAGAGTTTTAGAAATAAAAAAATATTTATAGATATCAACGGTCTTTCTAGCCTTCTCGGCACTGGCACCGGTCTTATATTTCGATCATAATTAATCAATTCACTTCAAGCACATAGAGTAGACTAATCTCTTTACTCAACATATTAATACATGTTTAAATGCCATTTTATACTTCATATTTACATTTAAATGTTAATTTTTATTTTTTATTTCACATCAACCGACACAGAAAAGATCACTGTCGCGTTGAATTTATATTTGTTGCTCCAACACTTTTCCATTTAGAGACACGGGTAAAAACAAAGAGTATATATATAGAGAGAGAGAGCTAAAAGAGTAAAACGGACAGTTCAAATTAATTGGCATACATCTTTTGTTGTGCGTTAAACAGCTGTAATCCAGTTCAACAACCGAATATGTGTATTAAAAATATCGACTATTATCTCGAGTTCATTATAGTTATAACTTATTAGTTACGCAATACAATATTTGTATATATAAAATATAACGAATATATAAAAGATTGAAAAGCTTAGTTCCTCTGTCGTAGCTGAAAATATAAATCTATTAAAAAAAGTTGCAGAAATCTAGGTTTTAACAGATTCCCTAAGGATAAGCCCCTTAGAAGGGATACTCACGTTAATTATTATTATATCTATAAATAGTTATTATTCGGAAATCTCAAGTCTGACGAAAATTATGTTGTCATTATTTGATTTAGAAAGTTGATCCGAAACATTGGGAGGGCCATATTTCATCCCTTTAAAGTTGCAAATTATATGTTCAAGTCCCCTTGAGGCTCATTGTTACATAACTCCCAAAACTGAGCGACCTTCTCTAAAGAAATATGTCATTTCAACAATTTTCAAAGGAATTCCAGAACTTTTGCAGAAAGAATAATAGTAAAAGAATTCATGACGTTCTGCACCAAAACGAAGTTAATTGATTTTCCCATAGTAATCAGTTTGGGAACTTAAAATTTACAATCAATAAAGAGCTCAAAAACCAAAAAATGTAGATATTGTAATTTTAATTCAATCAATTATTAGGTCTCATGAATGGAGAAAAATATTTCTAAAAGAAAAACCGAGAGGGCAAGGGAAATAATAAGATTAATACAAAAAAGTATAAAAATTTCACCTGCAATTATTATTATTCTAGTGGTAATATAAAGACACTCAAAAGGATATGCCTGAAAAATATATAAAGATTGAATTACTTGAAAAAAAAAAAAAACATCAAGCCAAACTTCCAAACATGGGAAGGAGGTAAACTCTATGAAGGCAAAAAATACTACTACTAATCGAATATGCCTTAATATGTATTTATTTTCGTATTTTAGGCAGTAATTGATGACTTAAGAGAGCAGAATATTTCAAAAAAGAAACAGGAAATTATGCAAGAAGTTAATGGAACTACAATTCCAGACTTACTTTTTCGTTGCAGCAAAACAAATCCCTTACTCAATCAACATAGTAAAGAAGCTTGTTCTCTAGAAATACATAAATTTGCTATAACCCACGCTTTCTATATCATGAAAGCCTATGAATATGGTCAAACCCTTTAATTTTGCGTTGCCATCTCCAACCACATTAAGAAATTGGTATTCAACCATTGATGGGACCCCAGGATTCACTGAGGAATCCTTCAAATGTCTTAAAGCTAAGCCTCATTTGTAATCCTATACTGGATGAAATGACAATAAAAAACATATAGAGCAGGATGGTACATGATATCATGGATATGTGGACCTTGGCAAAAAAACAGAGACAGAGAAGAAGAAATGAGATAAAAAACAAAGGAGGAGAAAAAGAAAATATATATAATACCATTTGTTGTAACATTAAGTCTCATGTCTCAAACTGTATAAATAAATGATTTCAAGCTTCATGGACACGAGATGACTCGTAGCATACCCATAGTGAGTGAGAGATTAAAAAAAAACGGAAAGTCCTCCGAGGAAATACTTTTTATTTTTCTCTCTCTCTTTTTCTTCTCTTTTCTTCTTCTCTGTCTTTGTTTCTCTCTCTTCTAGCTGGGCCATACGAATACCTATGTAATTTTATTATGAGATCAATTCAAAAATGAGTCGTGGCCTTATCTCAAATTGACAACGATATAGAGCTTTTTAGGGGAGGCTCTTTTTTTAAGTTAATGTTCATAGCTTTAGTTATTCAATAGAATATTTTTAAACTTTTTGAATCTATTCGTCTTGAAGCTATGGGCGTCTGAATAAAAATAACCTATTTTCTACTTTAAACAAAGATAACTCGAGTTAAAAGTATTATGCATTATTATCATAATTTATCCCTATCTTCAACACCGAGGGCGTAAAACAGATTTGAACCTTAAAAATAACTAAAAATAACAAAAAAATGTATCCCCTCTTTCTGAAGGCCACGATGCTAAGAGAAAAAATATCAGGCCATATTTGGAATCAGGGGATTAAATTGTAATAAGTAATATACTGTTTTTGGAACTATTTTTCCTGTTGGACAGTGTTATTTGTAATTTCAAAAATGTTTTTACGCCAAAGAGAGATCATTTCAAGCATAAACAATTAAGATTTCATTAAAATATACTAAGGGGTGTAGTAAAAATATCCATTATTTTACTAAAATATGACTTTCACTAAATGGTGTTAGAAAGATTTTGTACTAAAACAACTTCTTAAACAATTTTACAGTTGTTCTTTGAAAAATGAGAAAACTAAAACTAAGTGGCTAAAATATGATGATTGTTTATGGTCTTGATAGTGTATGAGCCAATCACACAAAATTTTGGTTTTACCAATTCGGTTCCGCTGTGATAGGCCAATTGTCGAAATTGAGGATAAATAATAAATTTTTTTGAGTCTGACGTGATGTATACACTTTTTTTTATTGCCAGATATAAAAATTAATGGAAAAATTAAATAAAAATCGCCTTATAATCATCTTATAAATGTAAATCATATGGTCACTATTCATTTACTGCCATTGTATCATTAAGTTTATATAATTAGACTTAAGTATTAGAGGTGTAAATATACAACATACTTTAATACTATTTTTATAATAGCCTTATCATGTTTTAAAACACAAGTCATCTTTATTTGAGTCAGAAAATTGAAATTCATTGTAAAATAAGTAAGAAAATTAATTTCTAGTAATGAATCCTTACAAGAACTGTTGTTAAATTTAGATAAGAGCATGGAATAATTTTTATACTTTATACTCCTTCTTGAATAAAGTTTATAAGAAAGGTCTAATATTTGGGGGCCACTCAAAGAAAAGAGAAGGTAGAAAGAGAGAGAGGAAACAAAATGGTGATTGAAATCAAAAAGCCTAAAAGTAAGTCACCTTTCCGAAGGGGAGGGGAGAGGGGTAAAAGGTTTTATATTACTTGAGATTGGTGGTCATGAACGGAGGAGTTGCCTTGTGAAATATCAACTTATCGTCACTGTTAAGAAACTAAACTCCCAAGAGAAAAGAAATCCTAGAAAACCAAATCCCCTCTCTAATTTAGTGGAGAATTGCTATGTGAAGATTGATTAACATGATGGGTGGACTCTGTAGAACCAATTAATCTTTATTACATTAGCTTTTGAGAGAGTGATTTCCTCATTCTTACGAAAATTCTCATTAAATATCATGTAACTTCATTCTAAGGGATTACTTATTATCTCCATATTATAGTATATCTGATAATGGCTCAGACATATAATATAGAGTGTTGTAAACTAAATTTATATATACAACCTACGTATATACAATATACATACAAAGTATCATTTATTACTATGCATAAAATTTAAATTGTTTCCTATTCGAAGTTATAGAAAAGGATATATTAAATATAATAAGATTTTTTGCAATACATGTTGGCTTTTCTTATTTTCAATAGAACACTTTATCTTATATAGGTTAAACTTTTTGATCAGTCGTTTGGAAAGTAACTATTACAAGATATGTGGTCTGTCGACATAAATGAAGCCATCGTGATTTTTCTCAAAATTGACTATAGATTTTATTTGTGCTCTTCGACGAATGATTATCAGTTTCTATCCGCAAATAATTTTTACTTATTCTTTTCGAATCGCAACAAGTTGAACTTAAAATAGTCAAAATTAATTGTCAGAGTAAAATAGCAAAAAAAATATGGATATTATTTGAAAGGCCATATTGAGGGCATTTGAACTATTTTAAATCAAATATAGGTTTTAAATTAATGGTAAAATAATTTTGTTTCTTTACTTATCCCAATTAGATTTGAATATAAAGCCAACAGTTGACTCAAATATATCTATGAAATATGAGTGTATAAATTATGCAACAGGTATTTAAATATCCGAGTGCTTTCAGATTCTTGGCGAATTCGAATTTTAAAATCTTTAACTATTAAATAGATGGTAAAAAGCTCACGACACACTTTCAAATATCGTCGAAGTATATTTATTCCAATTCTTCTTGTAAAGACTGTGGTATACTATAAGAACACTGTGATCAATGTGTTAAGCAATCTTCAGTCTCTGTAAATTCTGAGATAAATTCTTCTAATCAATTTGAAGGGATTTATAGCAAAAAGGAGTATCTACAATTTTACTGTTTGAATTATCAAGATTAAGAGTTCATGTTTCAGAAAAGACCAAAGAAATAGTTATTGCCATTTTAAATTGTGGGGTTCTTATCGAGGAGAAACTTTAAAAGAAAAAAAAAAAATATATCGTGAAAGTCCTTTGTTTGTTTTTTCGTTCTTCTAGTTATTTATTCCAAATACATTTTTATTTTTGCTTCTCAAATTTTTTATAATGTTTGTTTGAGTCCAATGTAGTATTTGTGCTCATTTTTGTCCTAGGGAAGAAATTTTTTACTAAAATATTTTTGTAAGTACATCCGTAACATCCAACTTTTCAAAATAGACAAAGGGAGAAAAATAAATAATGGGATATCTCAAACCATCCTACAAATTTGATTACAAATCCTTTAATTGACTTAAATGTGTCTCTATATATAAAGTGAAAAAATAAATTGGGATTTTTTCTTGTTCTTGATTGGTTTTGTATTGACACTGCATATATGTGCTATTTTCTAAACCATGATGATTTTCACATGAATTATGTACATTGACTACATTAACAAATTATTTGATGTATTAATATACTTAGCCCATAAAATGTTAATCATTATATAAAAAATATCAATAGAAACAGAGTTTATTTGTTCTACACCATTAATTCCCTGCTGGAAAAAATATAAAATATATAGAGGACCTTTTTATTGATTTGATGTCGTCCTCATCTATGTATCTAATATAATGTTCACAGTTTTAGATTGTCCTTTTTGGACCTTTCCTATTGGAGAGTAATTATTATTGATTTAAGAAAGATGATTATTCGTATATGGGTCACCATCGTTTTATTTGATGGCCTGTTCAAAAAACTTCATAAACGTCCATAACGAGTGGAATAAAATGTATTATTGATGTCCATTTAATTTATGAAAGATATACAATTTGTCCAAATATGATCTAAAGTGTTTTTTAATAGAATAATAATACGGTTGATATCATTGCCCTTATTTAACCAATCTTATGGCACGTGGATTGGAATTCTCGAAAATGACTAAAAAGGAGAAAATCCACTCTAAGTTCAATATCATATTATCATAAATTAATTTTAATTTCTGATATTATGTTAACATACTGGACCGACACAAAGACTCCCACTAAAGAAAAAAAAGACCCAATTTGTACAAGAAAAAAGTTATTTTCTAGCAAGCCAATGCAAGGATGCACACATGTGTAGTCTCCGTGACAAAGTTTTATGAATATAGCAACGAATTGCTTCCCCATTGTCCCATTATTCAGATTTATTCACGATTGCCAAATTCAAACATCCAATTTTTAAAAACAATGGCTCAGTGGAGAGAGATTTGACTTCAATGATGAAATCATGACATTAAAAAAAAATTATGTTGAGGACCTCAACAAATATTATTTTTTGGGAAGGATAAAATTTTTTGAGGGATATTGCACAAAGTATCTAAAGCTTAAAGTAGACTATATTAAGAAATAATATGATTTCTTGTAAAAAAGCCTCAAAAAGTCATGGACTTATTGACCCATCCTTGTTTATCCAAGGAAGTCCTCTCCAGTAGGATAGAACCATGACTAAGATTTTTCTTTCTGGGTCACTAACTGATTACATTTTTATTTACATATTCTTGAAATTTAAGTGAACGTGGTGATAATTTCTGAATACGAATGCAGTGTGCCATTATTGTGTACCTCCGTGGGTAGTGCACGTCCAAGGGCATAAATAAATCCATAGATAACAATACAAGATACCTTATATTTATGTAAATAAGTGCATGTCATATTTTCGCTTTCCATCTTAAAATTAGATACCACGTAAGCAGAAATTACAAATTCAAAATTGTCTACCTTTTATTAATAAGGACATAACAACCTCTTCCTCATAATGAGACTTTCAATTTACTTTCGTAATTCTCCAAAGTAATAATTGTACGATTATCTCGAAAAAGTCCAGATCTGTCTCATTCTACTCCGATAATATATTCTTTGAGTTGCGTCGTGTTGCTTCACTTCACCTTTTCACACTTTTTATTATTAAAATTTTCCAATCATTTAATTTTAACTTTCCACTTATACCGTTCTTCAATTTGGAGATTGACAGAGAAAGTAAGAAAGACGTGTGGACAAACTTATACAATGTACCAAATTGAAAGTAACCTTTTTTTCATAAAATCTTATAATTTGATTCTTTTTTTTAATGTTATAATCACACCCCTCATTAGTTACAGATTTTTATGTATAACATTTATATTGAAATTTATGTTGGTGGACACAATCCACATAGTGGCCCCATATTTACGGCGCTGTATCATACCAATGTTATTTCATAACAAAAATTACCAGATTTGATCGACTGTTCATAAAACATTGATCTAGACCAAATTTATCTACGAATCCAATCCGAATTAAACTTGATAGCAGGAAAAATTCCGAAATCGATTGGGGGCATGAACGTTGTTTACTCAAATGAGTTTACAAGTAAAACGACAAAGACTTGCATTGCCTTGACGCATGAAAATACATCTCACTGAATGATAATACAATTTCATTTTATGTATGGGTATATGTTACTCACAAAGAGAGACACTGTTAAAATTACTCTCTGCATGTGCTGTTATTTTTGAATAGCAAGCTACAGAATGTCACTCCTTTAGCAAGTAATCTATTTTTTTAGTTTCCCCTTGCCCTATTGCAATTGCAAAAAAAAGAAGAAAAAAAAGATAAAATGATGTTGGACTGGTACAAAATTTTGCAAAAATACTAGCAGTATTCCTGAATATTTTTTGTTTCCTCATACCAATCAAGCAGGAGTTTCAAAGTTTAAAAAAGATAAATGCACGGGCTCCGTATTAAAATTATTCATAGATTATATAATTTTATCAGACACTTTGTGTGCTTATAATCTTCAAAAGACTCACGAATATTATTTTAATTTGTGCATTGATGCATAAATATTTTAGAAAAAATAAACAACAACATATGTATTAACATTAAATTTGCATAAAAAATAACAGTATATAGTGTAAAATCAAATGGTTCAATGTTATGCAAAGTAAATTATATTCAAACTAGAAAAAAATAATTTTATATAGGCAGATTGGGGGGGGATTGAAGAAATGTATTCCAATTTTTATTTCATAGTTTTTTAATTTCCAATTTTATCAAATTTTATTATATATTCTTATTGTATGTAGTTCATACTTCCAACTGTTTAAGTTTCATCAAATTTATACAATTGAATGTATGTTTTTCGGGGGCAATGTACAGACTGGGGATTTTGTTTCGACCTCAATATCTTGGCAACAATGAAATTCATGTTGATGATATTGTACTCATTAGCTTTAGCTGACAAAACTCTACAAGAAAGTAAAACAAAATCCTTGAGATGTTTTCAGAATATGAACACCCTGCGGGCAATATTGTGTACCTTCATGACGGGTTCACGTCCAAGGACGCAAATCCATGGATAATGATGTGATAGGCCTTAAATTGGCTTAAGCAGATGCAGTGTAATGAGAGAAATTTAGATGGGTGGGTTTGTCCAAATCGGGTAATTGGAATCAGATGTATTCCGGAAAAACCAACTTTTTCAATACTTTTACGCTTTAGGGAAAATAAATATGACTTTCTAGTTCGCTGGATCTGAACCACTTGGACTATATTGTGCAATGCGTTTTGGAGAGAGAGTGCAATAAATGTGCACAATACACTGTTGAATCCTTGTGGATTCTTAAGGAAGTGGTAACATGTACTATCAGTTCCTCATTAAGGGCTGTGACAAGTTCAGGGCTGGTGGAGGATGGCGATGAAGCTGGAAGTGGTTGGTTTGAGTGATTGATTTCACTATAAACCTCTACATGTATGAACAAAGTATTAGCAAAATTCCTGAATTAATTTTTTGAAATAAAATGGTATTATACAATAACAGTAAATTTTCTAGATTGAAAATTCCCATCCAATATGCCTTAAAACTTATTAATGGAAAAACTCACTTAAATTAAAGTTCCTGAAACTCAAATAACCACAAATGAGTTAAGCTTTTTGTATGACTTCATTCAATACATTAAACCATACAGTTTTAGAAGGTATAACAATTTTCCCGTATCTAATTAAACTAACTAACGTGGGGGTAAAACAGGCTAATATAAATAAAATGTCAGTAATTAATAATATAATGGGGTGTACCTCAAAACGGTTTCAAGAATTTTATTCCTTGCAATCGGTAATCTCACTCTTTTCATTTACTACATACACTCCCTCTGGGATTTACATGTTTCTTCAGTTTAAGATATTGCCTTTATCCTCCAAACAAAATATAACAGGGGAAATTTTTCATGAATTATATAATTAGGTATAATTCCTTGTTTTAAAATGGATTTCAGCAAAAAATGATAAGCTTACACATAATTTAATTCATTTGTCAAAATGTTTTCAGATGACAATAAGTTGTAATTTTTTTTACAGATATTAATTTTTTATTTCTTACAATGACGGTTGAGCAAACAACAGTTCAACCGTGGGCGTTTTAATAGTTTTTCTTCTCTACACCTTATGATATCGTTAAAAAAAATGTGTAACGATACAAAAAAACATTCAAAAATAATAGTTTCTTTTTTAAATTTTAAGGTCCTTATTGTTTTTTTTATGTAAACGAGTTCAGAACTATTTTAATTTTTTTTATGTCCGATATATTTTTTAGATTAATACTCTCTTTATAACAAAATTATGCAGTAATAAACACTCTAAAAGTAAGGTTTATTCAAATAACTTTTTTTTAAATGTTCCTTTAATTGGTCAGATGGTGTGGCACTAATGAAGTATAAGTAAACTTTACTCCATCTTACCCTAGGAATTGTCTTTGAGTTCCATACCCATTTGACCCCCCTGGTTAGGTGAAATGGAAAAACTTTTTTTTCTTCAATTGAAATGTCAATATTACTTTCAATTACAAATTAATAACACAAGAGCTGAAGAATTCCGTTTTTACATAGAGAACAATTTTATTCCGTTCAAAATTGGCTTTTTTATTCGTTGTATTAAATTAAGTCCCCAAACCACTTTTAAATCTATTGCATTGTTTTTAAACAATTTTTTCCATCAAAAAGCCGTATAAAATTAAAGCACAATTTTTTTTTCTCCATTTTTTTTTAGAAATAACAAAAATAGCGTAATACTTAGCACAATGGCTAACAAACCAAAAATCACCTAGTTATAAAATTTTGACAGTTGTCTTTTGAAGTTTGGTAATTACTGAAAATAAGGTGAGTTACAAATAATAGCTCCATTTATATGTGAATCCGGGGACTTTTCTGTTCATGTGTTATATAAAATTGGTAATCAAATCATGTACTGTTAACATGAAACATTTGAAATGTCCATCTAATTTCTAGGAAAAAGTATTCAAATGAAAAAATACACTTAAAAGTTAGGTATTTTTATAAGAAAAAAGCTTTATTCATTTTTGAAAAAAAAAGAAAAAAAAACACAAGAAAATCATATCATTGTAAATATTGTTACCATCTACGATTTTCATAAATATTTTTAATGCCAAACTTTTTAAGATTTATGATAATGGGGATTTCTATATCTAATTGGTATGCAATATGAATTTATTACATGTTATTTTAACCAAAATAATATTTTCGTATTAAAAATTTATATAATTATTTTTACTATGCTAATATTTTCTCAGAGACATTTTAGATGGAAAAATATATTGTTCATTTTTTCGTTTTGTATAGCTTGTGTGTAAAAAATATGTAATAAATTATAATTATCCATTGCATTAATAATTATTCGTAATCAATACATTTAAGCAGATACTGTAGGACGCAGTCACAATATGATAAAAATTAATTTCTTTAAAATGATCTATAAAGTTAAGTACCGCGGTTGAACTATAAAATATGTCATGTAGGGATGTAAAAATAAGATTATCTTACTTTTTATACCTTTATCCTTTTTATTATGAATGAGATAACCTGAAAGAAACTTGATGGAAATTCAGATATATCGATTAGTTTAAATTAAATGTCTATTTATTTAACCAAATCGTGTCATATAACAGGTATACTAATTAAAAGCAATTTCACCATGTTAAAAAAACTAAAAAATCAATATGGTAACCCTGAAGATTTGAAGAATTTTTTAAATGACAACAACTAATTTGCGATGACATTTCATTAGATAAGCTACAAGCTGCTGTGACAAAGTGGGAGGGGATAAGTAAATAAAAAAGACATAGGCAAGAATTATTCCTATGTCAATGATCAATTCTACCCTGAGCCGAACAAGGACTTGCAATTATAGCTCAGCAACAAATTATCAGGGTTACTTCTCGTCTTTTATGAACACTCACAAAGATTCAATCCAGTTTCGTGTATATCAATGATAGGTTGTATTTTGTATTTAGTAGAAAATGAAATTTACTCTTAAGATTTTAAGTGATAATGTTAGCAGCATGGGAAAAAGAAATTCACTTTTCAAGTTGCCAACTCCAAAAAATACGGATAACCTATAAAAACAACAGATCATCATCGCTGCTTATAACCCTCTAGGTGTGTATCATATTACCAGAAAATTAATATTCGCAAAGAATAAATTAATTATGTTAGACTGATAAAAATAAAACAATGTTTAGTAGAGACCTCCAATCATACAGGGTTAGTTTTTTATAGGCCATGTGAGCATTCTTCGACAAATTTGAGACAATCCTCACACAAATCTCTAAAAAGACAGGGTCCGTCAACATTGTTGAAACGATTTTCGAATGGGGCGCTTAGCTAAACATTATTCTGCATAAATCTAGTCAATCATTGCTCATAAATTTCTGACTGTGATCGATAATCATGGTTAGTGTTGTGTCGGTCCTTATTCATAAACTCAAGCAACGTCAAGTTTAATCTAGTTCCATTACTATATGACAGTCCTAAATCTTATAAGGTTTTAGGAACAACGTAGTTCAATGGATAACGCACTCGGGAAAAATTATTCCCCTAAACTCAATGTGCAAGGGCTTTCCCCCGTTGTTCCAATAAAAGAATATACTTTAGGTATATGGACTTTAAAGAAGATTCCTAGATCAGATGAAGTAAATGTAGTACTATAATATTTACTTAAACTTAATCAGTGCTGCTCCTCAAACCAATTAAAGGAATGTTAATAAACGAAAAAGTTTGTTCCTTTATGACGTCACCCAACTAAGAACTGTCCTAAGAATGGGTTGGACTTGTTTTTATAAATAAGGAATGACAAAACACTAATCAATAATAAATGCTTTTTTTCGCTTTTTTTTCTGATCTAACATTTTTGGTAGAAAAATCAAATATTTTATTAAAATTTAAGCTTATTGTGTTTTAAATTGTTTTGGAAGAGTTGGCTGACCATGAGTATGGCATTCGTTTGAAAAGAAGTAATATTTCACCGAGTGTGGTGAAAAAATCTTGACACTTCGTTTTTGCTACCTAAATGAAGGTTTTTATGAATGAACCAAAATTGTTCAGGTCAAATATAATAAAAATAAACAAAAAATTAAATAGTAAAAAAAAATAGATCTTCCTAAGTGTCTTGGAGGTCGAGAAAATCCCATATGAACGTGACCAACGAATTTCGGTCTGAGCACTTTTGGACGTTTGCAAGAAACCAACAGAGGAGAAGTTGTTACCATGTGTCCAAACCAACTGCCGGGACATGATTGTGGTGTTCCAGCAGGATCGTGCGCCTGCACACACGTCCAAAAGGCCAAAAAGTGGTTCAATGCTGCTGAGGGAAGGTACATCGATGATTAGGGTAGTTAAACATCATATTAGTTATTTTTATTTCATTGACATACCCTATTATAACTGGTTGCTGAAATACCTCTTGATAAAGTTCTAGATATTAAATTTTTAATAATTTTCCGCTGCACCCGGTAATGAGCAAGAACCATACCAATTTAACTTTTATATATACTACAGGAACTTATACTAAAAAGGAAGGAGGCTATCTTGAAAAGTTTTATTCATTTGAATTTCTGTTTCATAAAATATATTCATTTATAAAAGGATTTAATTAATTTTTTGAGTGCTCAATATAATTAAGAAAAAAAATTATCTAAGAAACTGAGAAATGATGATATAAATTATTTTATATACATATAAATGACTATGAGTTGTTCAAAGAGGGAAATTATAAAATAATAATAAAAGAAAAAATAAATATAGTGAACAAACATGAGATAATTAATCCCTCTCTTAAAAAATTAGGGTACATCTTACAGAGTAATAATAAATAATAGACATACCAAAACTTAAACTATGATATATAGTCATAGTTCGAACACCGCCAAGAGGTCCAACGTTCGATCCACGAGTCTGTCGAAACCTATGAGATTTTGAACCTATTTGAGCAGGTAGTGTATATCGCTAATTACACTTTCTTTTTTATATATCTTAAAATATTTTGATCGTACGGGATGTGTCATAGCAAGTCACTCCGTTGAGGGACTCAGGGACTATTCAATGACCCTTGAACAAGCTTTCTCTATATGTTCCACCATACAGCAGTCATAAAATGGGTGATTTGAGGTCTTAAAGACCATGTTACCGAATTTACACTTTCTATCTTCTGCCTTCTCATAGAGTGTATTTACAGTGACGAGGTTGTAGCAGAACTCCCTTTCTTTGGAGTTTATAAAATGATTCCTAAAATACTCGCACGATCGTTATAAAACTTATCAACTGGAGGTCAGTCAAGGTGCAGGAACACAAAATGAATTCATCAAATAAAATTATACAGAGTTTGTTGAAAAATCGGTATTAATAGTAAATTTAGTTTTGTTTCAAACACCTAAATTGTGTTGAATCTTAGGCAAATATATTAAGTAAATAATTACCCATTTTTGGTCTTATACCGTTATTTATGAGTATAATCACTGCTTAACACCTTCCAATTGCAAATATATGGGCATACCTGCAATACATTATCAAATTTCTTTGAAGTAATTTAGAGTTTGAATTTGAAGTAAATGATAAATATTTTTGTTACATAGAAGGCTTGTATTACTATGAGTAATCAAATATTAGTATTCTTTGTTTCATAGAACTTTCTCTTTTAATTATAATAATTATACTTAATGTTTGTAATTATTACTCTTTGTAAAATTTAATTATGTAGACACATTTGTACATATAACAAAAGCTAATTGTAATTTACCTAAACCCTTCTCATAAAAAGGTACGAGACAATTTTATTTAATTATGAATATAATTGAATTTAGTTCATACAACAAAACTTTTAATTCTCAAAATATTAAAAACTCAAATATAAGGTCTGAAATAAATAAATAAATATTTTTATATATTATAATATTAGTTCACGAATCAAATATACCATATGTATGTTAGAGTGATCACTATCATTGAAATCAAATAACATAAGAGTGTCCATTTATTATATGAATGTGCATGTCTAAGAGTAACACAAATTACTGTGTTACTCGTGTTAGATAATCTTACTGTGCCAATTAAATCGTCATAAAGCCATTCCTACTTGTAATCAATGTTGAATTTTTGAGAAAAAAAATCAAATTTATGAATTTTCATTCGCAGTATTATTAAATGCGATAAATCAACAAACAACCTTGTGAATTACTCAAGAGGCTCACACACAGCCGAGAGCCTCTCCTTGAAGACAGGAAGTGATGATAAAATAAGATATTATTTTAGTATAACCACTGTTTGATTTATATTTAGAAACAGGTGTTTAAAAAAAATCAGAATTGTTATTTAATATTCGAAATAATACCAAATTATCTGGCCCAAAGAATTTTGACAAATCCGTTGTACTTCCTGTAGGTCCGAATATAAATTTAGGTTTTCCAAACCATTGCCATGTCTATTTAATTATTTCAAAGGGTTTTCTATTATAATAAATATGCTCCTAATCCTCGTTTTTGCTGCGTCATCGATACTTTCACTACATAATGCTAATATAACCTTTTCTTATGTTAAACCCACATATGCAGCCCAATGTCTATTATAGCAGCTCTTGAAAAAATAAGTGTAAATTTTATACTCTAGAACAGTATGAATTAGATTTAAATCATTCATAGGAAGAGGAGTTGAAGATTGGGTAGTTATCCACCAAGGAATATAACAATATACAAAGAAATGTACAAATTGTTGTAATTTTTCCAATTTTCTAGGGCAAAAAACAGTTCCCTGAGGCAATACATCTATTCGTTCTGATTTTAATATCATCTTCATTGAGTATAAAATTTTCGTCATCCACTGAGCTTTGTGAATAGCTCCAGGTCTTTGAAACTTTTTTGAATTTTAAAGATGCTTTACCAAAATAAACGAGTATGTTCTGAATTAATTCTTTATGGTCTGCTCTTTAATAGTCTAACTCTAAAGCTTGATTGCAGAGTAAAAATATCATTTTTTTTTTTGTGTTTTCATTTGTCTTCTGATTCTACTAATGGTAAAAATACCAGTTTTTTTGGGGTTTAATATATAAAAACATTTTTTAAATCTTCCAAATAAAGAAACTTCATGACTTTTTGATACTTCAATTTTCAATCCATCACAAGAATGTGTAAGCAATCTTTCTCCAATATAATGTCTATAAGAAAGGTGCAACAATTCTCTCTCTTCAACTATGGTTAAATACATATGCAAGCCGTTGTCCCATTATTCGATTTTTTGTACATTTCCAATAACTCAATAATGAAAAGTAGTCTTTGCAATTTTCTGTCTGCGTAAATCAGTTGTTTTGTGTTGTAATGCAGGAACACCAAGTAATTTTCCTTCACTAATTCTCGAAACAAGTATGTGTAAGCTTTTTTTCCGAGCAATTCGTATTTTCAAGAGTTTCCATGAGTTTTTTATTCCAATTCCAAAGATGGAAGTTTCCATGAACTTCTAATTTGTTTTGAAATTCTAGTAACGGTTTCAATACCATATTTGGAGGCTGAAATATAACTTAAATTAATCTTCTTTACATTGACAGTGCTTACTTTGATTGATGCTTGCCTTATTTCTGTCCATGCCGTGACCTAAACATTATTCCTGACGGTAGACTCAACAATGTCGGTATTTTACGAACAACATGTGGCCAGAAACTTGTAGCTCCGGATTTAAATATTGGAAGATTTTTTTTAACTTAGCACATAGTTGAGGGGTAATAAATATGACAAAGACAGAACAAAAAATGAAGATTTTTTTTTTTTTTGGGGGGGGGGGGAATAATACTAATCGAAAATAAGAATGTGCTACAGCTATATTGCCAATTATTATAATTCTTGATTAAGGTTCAATATATCAAACCTCAAGACTATGTTAATCGCCAGCATGTTTAAAACAGGTTAGGGCAGAGTGACCACCTAAATGTACGATTAATGTTGTTCTTGATTAATTTTATGTAAACTTTTTTATCAAAAATTATACCATTTGCTTATGCACACTATAGTTTTGGTTTGAATTCACCAGGACCATTTTAAAGATTTTGGAAAATTTTAAAATGAGGTTGTGATCACATAATGACTTTAAATATACCTTGAAACAAATTATTTTTGCGGAACAGTAATAAAAAAATCGATATTTATTCAAACATTACACAGGCCAACATTTTTTTTTTAATTGGGGCTGCATTTTGGCTGCTTATTCTAAATTTGTCATTAGTTTTTGCTTATCACGTCAAGTTTGTGAACAACGGGGCGATGGAAGAATACTACAACTACACCAAAAATCCTTAATTTACTAGAGAAATATAATACATTATTTTTGTTATACGTGGTTTTATTTGAATATTGGCTGCTGATTTCAATGAGGAAGTTCACCATTTTTAAATTTACACAGATTAACCAGTGATGATTTCAGTATTTCAATCATTCAAGTACTATTTTAGTGTTTCCATAATCCTCCTTCACGGAGACTGAGTGTCCAATAGGGATACATCCATATATGTTACCATTGTGATGTAAAACACGCTTTAAACTTCTTTTTGAGCTATCAATAAAGAATCTCCCATCACTTGAATGCCACACAGGTAATCCCATAGCCCCGAGAAGATCTTCAATGTCACTGCAGTATACAAAGTAATTGTCAGAATCAAAGACCTTATTCAGTTCTTCGTCTTTTTTATGATAAAATGTGACACTTGTATCCTGAGCAAGCATTTTTCTTACAGTCTGGAAGCCAAAAACTCAGCAGATTCTTGGGATAAATTTAAATCTTGAATTAGGTAATTCAATTCAGGTTGCCTATACAGAGAAGTATGCCCAATCATTGAACCCAATGTTATATAACTTGCATCTGCATGTTCTTCATCATCATCATCGACTGAAGTATGTGCTTCCTAATCAATTTCTGTTAACTAGGTGAAAACAGGCACATCTATTTTTTCCATATGAGGAGGTGGCCGTATTGCAGAGGAAATGCACCGCTTTTTTTAATTAAAACCTTAAACATTTACGGGAGAGATGTAGCAATCATCTATATGGTTTGTTGGTTCTCTCCAAATCATCGGCACACCAAATTTGAGCTTTACATTTTTGCGTTGAGACCATGATCTGAGAGTTTCGAGACAAGTCGTGTAAACTATGTGAAGTTCCCATTTTTTTTTCTTTGTCTCCAAGCGGTAATTTAAAATAAGCAAGGTATAAACTCTTAACGAAGGAAATTTTGTTCCGACTTTCAGGTGATAAAGTGAAGCATCTACAGATATATCAGAATATATCTGGCTCACCTATCTTCCCTGTAAGGATGTAGACATGGCTAACTTAGACAGTTATACAAATGTGTTTGGATTTCGTAAATACCAATATGGTAATTAAAAAAAAATCCCCAACGTTTACTAAATCCTAATGAGAGCAACACAAGCAAGCGCATCCAATGAGAGTTTTTCTGGTATCGATTGGATTAACTAAAGGAAATATTGATTGCTAAAGGAAAAGCTGGTACACCGAGTTATATATTACCACAAACTAGGTACTCGAGTCAAAGAGAGAGAAAGAAATACATAAATAATAGTAACATGTGGTATCATTATCAACCTTTTAATCTAAACATCCAATAATATTATATATAATATGGAGCAAAAACTTTATGTGATGGGAAAAATTTACTTGGAATCAACAGCTCAAATTACATATATAAGAATTTGTTTTCAATGTCCACAAAAAAAAAAAAAAATTGTTAACCGGTGTTATCAAAAAATTCAATCATAAATTTTGAACATGTCTTAAGAAATAATCATTTCGCAAATATCAAATTAATTTGAAAAAAAAATTAGTAATCAAAAAATTCATATTTTTTTGATTATTTAGGAATTTAAAAGTGACCTTTTACATCAACATAATGAAATATTATTATCCAAATATTTAAAATTAATATATCCTCGGAAATTAGGCAATAAATAGCTCTGGTGAATTTTAGAAGAATTTAGAGTGAAGCCAAAAATATATCTTTAATTCTTAGTAATGCCAAATTAATACATTAAATCGGCACTTTCATGCCTTTAATATCAAAAATAGTAATCTACTGAATATATGAGGTGGGTCAAAATAAAAACAATTTTGAATAAAAATCAAGAAAAGGAGAAAATCCCATTTAATTCAATTTTTAAGTGGCTACTTGTTTTCTACAATTTCATTAAGAAGGTTTCAGATTGTCCTAACTGCTTAAAAATATGTCATACTTTGATTTCAAACATTATTTTGTTTATTTAATTTATGTAATTTTTGAAGTTTGACTCCATAATGCCCGTTATTGTTCATACTGTCAAATCATTAATGGTCTACAAACCTCGGTTAGTAAAATTGGTTATATTTGAAAAAAATTGTTCTAACATTATGTAAATACCTTAATTACATTTTATTAAACATTTCTTATGTCGATATTAAGTCCATATTTTTTAAGATTCTTCGAAGTACCTGTGGGCAGTCATCAAGGGAAAATGATATAGGATTTATTCTTTTAGAGATAATTTAACTTATATTTATGATCTTCTTCTTACATTTTTCATAGTTATTTATTATTACTTTTTTCTATTCAATATTATCTGAAATATTTTTGATTGGAGGTTATTGAAACACCTTCTGAAGTAATTATACATGGTCCAGATGAATATGATGAAGCTACTGACATTGTTGATGTGGATGATGAAAGGGCTGGCACAACGGTCATCAATTTTATAAGAAAAAAAATCTTTAACCAATCCAGAAAACTGGAGGAACCATAAGTCAGATAAAGACGACCACTATGATCCAGTACCTTGCTCAAGCAAATGCAAATCCAGTATCATATATAATCTAGGTACAAAAATGTATGAAGATCAAAAATGGTAAAAACTTAGGTAAAGAAGAAGTAGAGAACTCCTCTGGTAAGGAAGAAAAATAAAAATCGAATATAGTCTACTACTAAAAGTAAAGTTGGCTGTAGGATATTTCATTTTGATTCTTCGTATCAAATTTATATTGAAAACCTAACAGTTAAAATTGAGAATCTTAAAATGCCATAAAACTTTCTCAAGCTTTTAATTCATTATGATATTTGTATTAAGATTGCTAATGAAACAAATAATTATGTCCTCAACAATAATACCTTTGCAAATATTGTAGATGTAAATCTCATTCCCTCTGGACAAGGTATAGCCTTTATTAGTACTTATATATCAGCATCATATATGCAGATGTCTTGAGAAAAGCAAAATGATACATGCAGCAAAGCTGGTTGACTAGCCATGCCAAGAAAATGATAAGCTTATGACGTACATTCACTTTAAAACCTATGATAGTTGTGATCCTAAAAATCCATACTGGAAGGTAAAAACTTTGTTCGATACTTTCAGTGCATTTTTTAACTCAAACATTCTAGAACTTGGTACCAAATATCAGAGCATCACTGGAAACAACTCTGAACCTCACGAGAGGAACACCAAGAAGTCCAGAGAGTAACCAAGGGTACCATTTGATACCCTTTATGGGTGACACAAAAAGTGTTTGTCAACTTTGTAAAGAAAGGCCTTCCACCCAAAATCAACAATTTTTTATTATTATTAAAATCAGAGAATAAAAAATTACGTTTAAAGAGAAATAGTAGTTTTATCACAATAATCATTCAAAAGTCAAAATATAAAATATCATTAATTTACTCATGAGTTAATCAAAGTACGTGCCCAAATATTAAATTTTGGAATTTTGCATTTGAAATATTTTTGGAAATTAAAAAAAATAAGTGTTTTTGAAAAGACATCACTTCTTCAAAATATGTAAAAAAACATTATGAAAGTTTTTATAAAAATGATATCAGATAAACTTATGCTTTTGACATTCTCGAATCAGAATGTGATGATAATGAATTTTATTGAGCTTTTTATCGTAGTCATTACTACGAGGGAATATACAACACAAATGCAAATGAATGTATATAAGTCAAACTAAAATGCTTGGAAAAAACATTATTATAGATTATTTTTCGGCATAATTTTTTTTTCCCAGTAAACTTTACTTAGTCAAGCATTCAATAGTTAAAAGTTGCCTCTTGACAGTATTGTCATCAATGGAGGTCCCCCGTAGGGCCCCTCTGGTCTAATGAATTAAGAAGATGTACCTGGAAGTGATGCACCTGTAAGTGTTTCTTTCTGAGATTGTCCCTATAGAAGAACCACTCCAGCTTGGGCAGGGTAGATCTATTACCCTGAATATTTTCTAAGAGTGTAGTTTGTACCTTCCAGAAAATTGCAAGAATTCATTACTAATCATAGTTACGATGGGTAATCCTTCTTACTATCAAACCAAGTCACCATCTATTTTTATACGTGTTTCTGGATGTTATGAAAGTCACATCCTCATATTTATTTTCACCTCATAGCAATATGTTTCAAGCTATGATAATTTTGATAAAAAAAAATTACATAAATATATATATATATATAAAAATAAACCTCGTTAATTTGACAACTAATCCTCGAATTTTTACGCAAGGAGATAAATTCTCATTTGTCTTGGCGATTATCCCAAATTTCTTGTATAACTTCCATATCTTTAATAGTTTTACTTGACCATTTGAAAAGGTGAAAAATCAAATAAAAAACATTTACTTTTCTATATATATATATATATAAAAAAGGATGAGACAAATAATATATCTTTTATTTAAAGTTTTTTTTCAACAATATTGACGTCTACAAAAAAAGTTAACTACTTTTAGTGGCTTTAAAATTTGAATGAATTCTTTTTTACATATATGTAGGTCACTACTATTGTTTATTTATCTTGCAACATTTTCCTCAAAAAGAGTAAGATAATTCTTCTTATCTGTAGAAAAAAATATAGAATAGGAAAATAATATAATAATATATATAATTAATACAGCGAAATAAGAAGAATAACTGACTTCTGACGAATAAAAATACATTGTAAACGTTTGATGTATGAGGAGTACCGTAATGTTGAAAGTATAATTTTAGGATGAGAGCACAAGTTTGAACAATTTTGATTTTCGAAACTCAGTTCTCATATGAAGTTTCTTTTTTTTCAAAGAAAGGATAATTAGTTATAACAGAAGAAATATGCTACTGAATCGATGAAATGCTTAATTTCAAGGTATATATTTTGTTAAAATATTTTCAAGAAGTTAATAGAATGCTAAATCACACTCATGGAGAGCTGAACGTGCTGCAGAGTATTCTTCATCTACTTCTCCATATGAGTGTTGTTTGGTGTAGCAATAATTAGAAATGAGATAAAAAACAATTTTCACATATGAAAAAAGGAAAACAGTTGGTATGTATGTACTTTTTGTACCACGGCGATGACATTTATCTTTTGCAGGAATAATGCAACTTGTCTTTTTTTTTTAAATTGCATACTAAAATATATATATTTAAATTGAAGGAGTGTTCAAAAAGTAAGGTGATTTTGTAGTTTCAAGAGAAAATATTCATTTATTCTTCAATATTTACGTTGTCCCCTTCAATTTAATCCCCCTAAGATATAATACCATTGTGCCAATCCTTCTTGTAATCCTTGAAGCTCTTCTTATAAGAATTTTTCGGTATAGCGCTGAGCTCTTCCAGCGATGCAGTCTTTATCTTCTCAATCGTTGTACATCTCTGTCCTTCCATAGATCTCTTCAGTTTTGGGAACAAGAAAAAGTCACATGGGGACAAATCTGGTGAATATGATGGCTAAGGCATGATTGTGGTGTTGTTTTTGTATCAGAAATCTCTCATAAGCAACGATGATTGAGCAGAGGCATTGTCGTGATGCAAAAGTCATAAATTGTTCTTTACAACTCCTGAATTTTTCTTCGTATTGCTTCTCGCAAATGACCCATAACTTCAAGATAATACTCTTTATTGATCGTCCGACCATATGGTAACAACTCCTAATGCACTACGCCACGGTAGTCGAAAAAGACAGCGATAAAAACGTCCAAAAGCAATGCCCGTCATTCGCATCTTCCCGGTCATCTTGGAAGAGTTTGTACCAACTTGTAAACATTTGTTTTTCTTACAAGAAATTCATGATATGCCACTCTCAACTTTTTAATTGTTTTAGATCACTTAAGTTCATTTTATACAAAATTTGTTGCAAATACCTTGATCCATGTTTTTCATTAGCAAAAAATTGCAGAATACACAAAATACACATAACCGTTATGCTCTCACAAACAAAATAAACATATTATATTGCTGAAATAGTAAATAAACTTTCGTGATGAGTATATTTAGATAAAAATTAAGCATATAACATGTACGATGCATAATTTATTTTTTTAAGTCACCCTACTTTTTGAAAAGACATCGTATAACCAGAATATTTTCCTAATTAAATGTTGGCTCTCCTCTTTATTTCAGTAATATATTTCTCCTATCCCCCCCTCACGAAAAAGGAAAAAATATGTATATATTTAAAAGTAAGCTGATGTTAAGAAGGGTTTTAATTCAATAATACCATAATTATCGCTCCCACCTTCTCCTGGAGTCTACAAAAATCCCAGCCTATAAAGCAGGGACTCAAAATTTACCGTATCAATTAATTAAAACTTTGTGCCCATTACTTGACAGATTTTGTAATGCAATTGAACAACAGCTGACTTCTGGCGTGCTTCTAAATATGTTGGCTTTCTCTGTCCCTGACCTCAGACCTTCTGGACTTTGTATTTTTGGGTGAATCCGAAAAGTTTTTCCACCGCACCTCTCATACAAATTTGACAACTTGATAGCGTGGTATGCCATAGACACGGCCTTCACCATCAAATGCTGTCAATTCCTTTGCTGGTGAGGGTGTTTTCTTATCTTCATTTTTTCTTCCTTCTTTTCTTCACACCAATATCACGGGTAAATGATTATTGGAGAAAAATACAAAATATAAAATCAATAATGTAGAAACATTAAATTAACCAATAAAAATCACACTAGTGTGAAGCGTTGCCATTTCTTTAGACTCTATCCTCAAATCCATACTTTGGCTGTCCGGCAAGAAGCAGTATAGTAGTTCGTGTTCTGTTAGTACTCTCCCAATATTGACACTGCCAGGAATCCCACCGCTTTTTCTACTCTTTTGCACTTTCTGAAGTCGTGTTCCAATGTTCACCCACGTCTCATTACAGTTACTTCAGAGGCTCCACTCATCGTGAAATACTCTAGGCATGAAGTTGAGACATATATCTTTTTGTACTTCGTTAGTTTCACTGTTAATTTAGGGTCCCATATTGTTCTTACATATTCTTTCATCTTTTCTTTTTCCATTGCACCCCTCATTAAAATGAGGAGTTCATCCGGACTTGGATCTTGCAAACACAGTCTTCCTTTGATGAAGCTATTTGGAACATTTCTAACCCTGTTCATAGGCTTAGGCCTTTAGTTGGGCTGAAGGGACAGCTTCAGAAACCCTATTGCACCGTGAGTAGTTTCATTGCATTTTAAAACATCATTTATATTATTAAGGCCCAAATTTTTTTGCATTTCCCTAGATAAGAGTATTTTTACCTCAGTATTTCCTTGAAGTAGTCCACTTGCTACCATGAACTTCTAATATATGCTCATGATCTTCGTTTCTGGTACAGTTTTTTCCATGGCATTTCATAAATAGTGACCTACTTCTATGTTGTCCTTTTCCTTCCCTGACCTCAGACCCTCTGGATTTTGTGTTTTGCCGTGAATTGGACAAGTTTTTCAGCTACATCACTCATACAAATTTGAGCTGCCAACCTAACAGAGGGGTAGGCCTAGAACACAGCTTTCATTATCCAGAGCTGAAACTTCGTTCGCTGTTGAGGGTGTTCTCATAACTACATTTATATAGTTTTTTTACATGTATTATATTTTATTTAAAGGGTATATTCAATGAAAACTTTGTCTTTTTTTATCAGAAATGAAGTTTTCTCACTTTATAAATTATACAAATACTCGTAATTCCATAAATTTTTCACTCTACTATTTAAAAAACTATAAAGCGTTGTTAACTTTATATGGTTAAATTAAAAAAAAAAATTTTATACTTTGGAGATGAAAGCCATGGTTTATTTTTTTTTCCAAAAATTATAAAATAAATTTTGTTAATATTTCGATAATCCCGCAAACTTCAATTTAATTAATTCATTTTCCTCATTATAATTTTTGTACGGAATGACCACCAATACATATTTGTAAATTTAATGAAAGTATCATTTGAATGGTCCTTGAATGAAAGTAATGTTCAATCGCTTAATATTTTAAAAATATAAATGTATCTATATATTAACCTTTTTAGAATTAATGAAGTAAAAGATTTTTTGAGCGTACTGAGTATACATTTCCTTATTAAAGTAAGGCAAAAATGATTCAACATGATAAAAGAAATATATTTTTTTTAAATACACACTACGTGGTTTATTTTATATATATAAATGTCTGATTTTTATACATGATTATACTCATTTAAAAAAAAAAAAAATACTTCAAAAAATTAGCATATTTTGATAGTATATTTATATACACAATATACATACGTAATTGTTGAGCCATACTTAATTTATGATTGTACTATACATTTACTTTAATGCATACGATATCTTATCTCTTATTAAATGAATGGCGGTTGTCTGCAAATAAAGAGAGAGATGACAGAATAATGAAATACATCAAGTATGATTTATGAATACTATGGGAATTATTTGCAATAGGTAGGTACAAGATATATTGTTTGAGTTATTGATAGAGTGTACCCATTTTTTGTAAAAAAAAAAAAAAAATGAGTAAAAGGACAAACTTTTTTTTCTTCTTCAAATTCTATGTGTATGGAGGTTTATCCCATTTTTCATTAATAACCAAATTTATTTTCGGGCAGGGGTTCATTAGTAGTAGTACAAAGTAAGCCTCGGATAGATCTTATAGGTTCATTGAGAACTAATTCCCATAATACTATAGGCAGCTCCCCAGACTTGAAAAATAAAGTCACATCTTTTCAAACAATGCCGTTAAAGGGTCCCTTTTGTCCGTTCCCTTCAGGAGCAAATCCCCTTTGAGGTAGTTAAGTATTTTAATTCTTGCGACATAAAATCTGACCCTCAATCTGAATGAATATATTACGACAGACCTAAAATGGTACTAAAATCCTAAAAACATCTAATCATTGATATAGAGAAGATGTATACACACGAGTTAGCGAAACGAAATTAGGAATATTCATCTACTAGGAAAAGTATAGAATTTTTTTATTTGGAGGTGTGAGACCCTTAAAATGAAGGCTCACTTTTTCAAGAGGCTCAGTGGCTTTAATTAATTTGTTACCTGTCATTCCTTATTTATTTGGGGTTCAGTTCTCAACATTCCTTGCTAGTGGAACTCACCTTATTGACACCTTCGACAGAGAGCGGGAGATTAAAGATTATACATAGTAGAACATTCGGGTAATCCTTAGATGGATTTCTTATGAATAATTCGCTGTTTATCAGATGAGCTATCAAATATTACTCCACATATTATTGACAATTGATCTGCAATAACATGTTATCTCTAGGTCAATATTGTGATGTCGAAATATAATCATTACAATTCCAATCTTAATAAGGCAATTTTCTAATTTTTGATCTGACTGGAATGTTGATAGTGAAATGCAAAACACAAATACAAGACACAACGCATTACGTAAAAAACCCACCTTTTTTAAACTAATAAAATATTTTAATTATTATTTTTTTCATTATTTTGCTACAAAAATATTAATAAAATAGTATAAATATCTAATTTGTACAGCAAAAATTGTAGTTATGAAAATGTGGATTGGTGGTAAACGTGTAAAGGCGTTGATTTTTATTAATTCATTAGTTCCGAATGAGTGATGCCTTTCAACTTAATATCAATTCATAGACACAATGATAATTTTGAATGATCTGGTAAGGGGCAGAAGATTTTTCCTTCTAAGTTCCCGTTAATATTTATTCTCCAGTTTTTCTTATTAAATTTTTTAGATGTAAGTAGAAGTACTTTTTTCAATACTTCCTCAGGTTGGTTCTAAATAGAGTCTTCCACCTTGTTGACTCCTGTCCTTGTTGGATCCATATGACTTGTTTATGATAGTACACCAGATATAATATTTATGAGACGAAGTCCTGGAAGCATTGATCCAACGTAGCTCGAGTTAAAAATGAAGGTAAGCAGAGGATATGAGGCCTTATTCTTGTGACTCGTGAGGATGGTTACATGTGACTTAAGTGAGGAACGCAAAATACTTTATAGGACTTGATATTCTCATAATTTATAGCTATATACTGAATAATAGTATGAAATACCCTAAACTAAGTAAGAAAGTGGACAACACAGGGTATATTTTTTCTTCATCCTTTTCATTGTTAGAGACATATGTGTCTACTGCAAAGAAGGAGGAGGGGGAGAAAGAAATCAACAAGAATATAGGAACAAATTAATAGGATATAATATTTATGAGAGGAAGCCCCGGGAGGGATTGTTCCGATGTAGCTTGAGTTAAAGCTCGGGGTGGACATATGGGTTAGCACAAAATTCGGTTGAGTCAGTGTATCGATAATGGGGAACATTAAATATCTTTTAAAACTATATGAAACTAAACTTTGAATGTGTATAATCATTTTGAAAAAAAAAACAAAAACTTTTTTATTGTCTTTTGGAAAAATGTAGTTAAGTTGTCATATAGTATTAAATGAGCTCAACCTCATTTTAATAGTCTCATTTAGGATAAAATATCTATCTATCTATATTTTTCCTTTAAAAGCATAAAAATATAATAAATAATTTTATATGAAGACTAATCAAGTTAATTGAAGGAATATCAGCCTAGACAACCACCTTTCACATCAAATTATGTAGACATACAAAAAATATATTTAATTGAATTTATTACAAGATAATAATAGTAGCTCCACGCTATAAGGAATAAATATGTTGGGGAGGAATGCTAATGATCAATAATATATTTTATAGGTAAGTTGATGGTTTAAGGATCATTAAGGACATCAAACGATGATCCCAAGGAAAGGCTAGAAAAAAAGTAATGCTGCTCATTTATTGTGTCTTCCCTATTTATCTATTTTCAACTTTTATCCTATAAGAAAAAAATAGTTGTTTTAAAAATCACTTATTATTTATTTAATGTATAATGTTTTTAATTTGTTTGCTTTTAAATTAAATAATCAATTACATCAAAAATTGGTCATGATAATTTTTAAAGGTATTCATTTATCACAATATTAAAAAAAAAAAAAGATGAAATTTAATATTCATGGTTCTATTGTTTTCATTTAATTTCGAAAGGAAAAATATCTGATTTTTTTTCATAATTGAAGCATATAATAACTTTTTTCACTTTCTTATACGAATTTGTATATAATAAGAATCAAGTATCAAATAGTTTTATTAGTTAGAAGATCGATTTTTTGGAGTTTATTATCTTCAATAATGAATAAAAGAACACTTTATTTTAGATAGAAAATAAGAACTACCATTTTCTGCTACAAAAACATTATATTTTGTTCAAAGCCTATTATAGTATACTATAAAAATGATTATTAATTATTAAGTTCCAGAATATAAACATGTAATTCGATATTTTTCTATGTTGTCAAAGGTATTTATGTTCAATTAAATAAATACTTTTAACACCTTTTATTACCTATAAGCCTTATCGAGTTACAAATACCTATTTATTTAACTATATTATTTTTAAAATTACCTTATTATTAATCGGATTTAAGGTTTTTAAGGCTTCATTGTGTTCAGATCTTCTTCAAAGTCGCATGATATTTTGACACTATTATAGACTTCCCAACATATCTAGAGCAGAATTGATAATACATAAATATTTGTTCTTTTGTATATATTTAAAATAATAAATTTTTTTGTTTGTTAATATTAGGGCAGGGAAGGTGCCCAACAAATTTTTAAATTTGACCGAATCTCTTAATGTTTTTTTATACTGTATATCTAGCTAAAGAATACCTCTTTGCAATTTCATTGAAATATATTTTAGTGCAGAACCATGAATTTTGATAATAGTAAAAAAAAGCTAAATTTACCTTTTTATTTTCTCTACTTGGTAACCAAAACAGTGAATACATCACAAACGGACACGACGATTCTATTTATTATTCTCACACTTGACAATTTTTCGACAATTGACCTTCTAGAGCGTAGTGCATCATGGACATCAAAATGACCGGAACACAATCGACAAAACCAAAATACCGTATGATCGGCTATTACAGTATCAGGACCATAAAAACTATTCACATTTTTGACGCCTGGCTTGCATTTTTGATTTATTTGTAGAAAAAGTGTAAAATATGGCAGTGTTTCTTTTTGCCTCAGTCCAAATTTGACAACCGCTCAATATTGAGTCAAACAATCACAAAACTACTTAAGAAGTTTTATAGTAGAATATATTATCTTTAGACCGTCATATAGAGTAAACCAATTGTACTTATAAAATGCAAGATACTCATTGCTAAAGCCATCTACGGGAAAAATAATGGATTTTCTTAGTTATAAGACAATCTGGGTTCAATCTTTCTTTTCTCATATAAAATGAATACAATTAAATTTATTTTATTAGTCGAGATGCATCATCTAAAAAAAGTAGAAAAAAATCAGTATCCTGCTTACAAATCACCACACCTTTGTGTTTCTATATTTTAACACCCTTGACTACTTTGTATAAGGCTACATCAAATCGAAGATACAAAACACCGCCAATAGTCAAATTTGAAAAATCTTTTTTGGGACAGAACGGGTAAAACTTATCATAAATACAGTGGCGTGTGATACATTTTAATATTGTCTAACGGAATTGGTTGACAAACAAAGAGCTATATCGAAAACATTACAAAATCTATATATAAAATGTGAATATCTGTGTGCGTGTTTGTCCTCCAATCACATACAAACCAAAACAATGGATTTTCCTCAATTTTTTCATGTAGGTACTTAAGGCTCCAGAAACGTTTCTGGTAACATTTTTTTTTTGGCCTTCAAGGCCATTACCGCCTTAAAAATACATTTTTTAGCACTTCACATGAACAACTTGGTTGTATTTTGGATATCTCAGGGTTTTTTTAATGCTCAGGGAAGTGGTTATAGAAGGATTTAACCTGTCCAACAGACCTGCAGCTCTTAAACACAACCCGTGGACGGGAGTGTATTCAGAATATATATACTTTTTTATGTATAAAATCACGGTGGCGTTGGAGTTTAAACTGTATTTTAAATTCACAAAATAAATGTCTGACACCGCACTGGGCAAAGAGTAAAATTTAATATATTCAATTCTTCTTTCGAGTGATTAAGCATTATAATAAACAAAAAAACAGGCATAATGCACTTTAAGCCTGAATTCTTAGATATGAAAAAAGAAAGAACTGTCCTCCATTATAGATTTTCTTGCCTAGGAGTGCTTGAGTTTATAAATGACCTCCCCTCTGAAAATCGTACCAATCTGCCACGGCATCCTACTTATACGAATTGTACGATTGGGAATCACGGCTTTCTATTACTTCCACACAATTTACAGCGCATTTGGTTATCAATTGTCAATTTTTCTGCTCGTTTTCTTTTGATCAGTGTTCTGACTGACTGAATTGCTATTAGCTATTGTCAAAAATTTCCAACCATTTTGAAATAAATTTTTAATTAAAAACTGTTTGTAGGCCTTTTTTGTATTTTTTCTCAGACAAAATGTTACAAGATACGATAAAGGTAGCAACATGATATAAAGCCCTTTAAACTAGAGATGACGTGATTATGTCAATTTAAAAATCTGGAAACACACATGACCTCATGCCTATGATTTTCCAGCTCTAACCCAAGATTAATGCCTACATATCAAAAAGACTTAAACATTAATTATATGAACACTCTTACTTATTATCTTGTTTACTCAGACATATTTAAGGGCATGAAAAGAAAATAGAAAAAGGAAAATATTGGGACATGCATGTACGTACATAAATTACTTTCATATGTATTCCAACATAATTCAACAATGGTACATAGTTAGTGGTTATTGTTCAACTTTTGTCAATGCTCTTTGTTAATATTAAATTAATGTCTTGCATATTGTACAAAAAAATCCATAAATTAATTTGTATGAGATATTGAGGGCTACTAATATTCGGTGATTAATTATTGACCGAAATTCGAATTACAATATTAAAAAAGTGACTTTGAAGACATTTTATGATATACTTGGAGTTATTATGCCTCGATGAAGGGACAAACTTTGTTTTAAAATATAGATTTCCTTTTTTAATATAAAATATAACTCCCCAACAAATCCTCAGAACTCAATGGACAAAAACACTTAGGAAAAATTATTCCCTTGAACTAAATGTGCGTAAGTTCGTTCTTAGAGAAGGAAATGCACTTTATTAATGTGGACATCAAAAAAGATTCCAAAAGGTAAAATGAGGTATATATGTAACTATAATGCTCACTTAAACTTAATGAGTGCATCTCCATCAGACCAATTAAAGAAACATAATAATAAAAACATCTGCAGAACATTCTCCATTATCCATGAGCACACTTACACGTAGTTATTCAATTCTATTAAGATGGTCTCTCTATCAGAATGAAAGAATAAGGATAATAGTTTGATAAAATAAGAATAATCGTTTGGACTGCCAACATCAACAACAAACCTTGTACACTGAAAACTGATATATCCCATCTATAATTATTACCTATATTTTTTCTTTTTTAATATGAGGTGTTGAGCTTTTGCTACATATGCACGTTACTAAACTTCTTCTAGAGTAACGTTCATTATTTTATCTGTATGTTCATACTTTCCTTTTAATTTCTTTTTCAATATGAGACGCTGAGCTTAAGCTACATACACTCCATAAAGGTCCAAGAAAACGGGGCTAGAAATTTACTATATTTATATCTTAATCTTAGTAAGAAAATTTTAAGATGATTGACTTCACTCGAAAATAAAATTAAGATAAATAGAGGATCACCATCATTTAATCGATTTTATCTCCATTAGAGACCTCTTCAGAATGAAAAATATCACAAAAATGTTCAATTCCTAAGCTTTCACATAAAATAAAAACATTAAAATTTAAAACTTGGAATATTAATAATAAAATATCTATAATATATACATAAATAATAAAATATCGGAATATTTCCCGGTAAGGTTCGCAAACTCTCATATATTCATAAGTAAATTACAAATCATTCATTGTTTTTTAAACGAAACTCTTTTACAGTAAATTTCACAAGCGACCAATACATTGTTTATTTATCCCAGTGGGTGTTTTTGACTGAAATAATTGATCAACCACTTTTCTCAAACCAAAATCATCTATACCATATCAGCATTGGATCAAATAGTACTGACTTGTTCATGCACCTATACTTTCATATGTGATTTTTTTATGTCGTCTCGAATTGAGTTGTTCTCCAGTGGCTTTCAAACATTTTTCGGCATATCTCATGTGATCACTAATACGATCTTTCACTCCTCTTTTGGTTTAACCGACATATTCCTTTGAATACCTCGGACAACTAATCACATAAACCAAATGTGTGAAATTACATGTCATTGTATGAGACAGTTCCTGAGTAACGCTTGATGCCAATGATTTGATAACCGAACCTGGTTGAAAATATGAATATATTATATATCCATTTTATTACCACTTCTTCAAACCCTCTTCATTTAAACTTCGTTACGACCTATTTGGAGTCTCTAGAAACACTTTTGCACGACAAATTAGATCATTGAGATTCTCTTTAATGGTTGTAGCAAACTATAGGCAACTTTAGAAACATTCTAACAATCTTTTTAAAGAGTTTAAAAAAAAAAGGCCATACAATTTCTGTTACTTTTAGCCATTTTAAAGCTTCAAAGCTGTTTTAAGCCCTCAGTGTTGAAGATAGGGATAAATTATGTAAATTTATTTTAAAGCCGAATTTTAAAATTTTTTTAAATGTCTGCATCATACTTTTAACTCGAATTATCTTTGTTTAAAGTGGAAAATAGGTGCTTTTTATTCAAAGACACATAGCTTCAAGAAGAATAGATTCAATGAGTTTAAAAGTATCTCATTGGATAGCTGAAAATAAGAACTTTGATGTACAAAAATGAGCTTCTCCAAAAACGCTCTATATCATTGTCAATTTGAGATAAAGCCACGACAATATTTCAAGGATATAACTCATTTTGGAATTGAATTCATATCAAAAGTTCATAAATATTTGTATGCCCCAACTACAAGAGAGAAAAACAAAAAGAGAAAAAAAGAAATGATATAGAGACAAAGAGGGAGAATTAGGAATTATATAGAAACAAATAGAGAGAAAAAGAAAACGAAGAAAAAGAAAAGATATATTATAAAATTTGATATAACATTAATCCTCATGTCTCAAACTATATAAATAAATTATTTTAAGTTTTATGGACACAAGAGGGCTCGTTGCATACCCGTAATGAGTAAGGGGTGCCAAAAAAACGGACATTCAAGGGAGTCCTTGGAGCAAATCTTTTTTCTTTTTCTCTCTCTTAGTTTCTATTTCTTTTCTTTTTCTCTGTCTTTGTTTCTATCTCTTCTAGCTGTGACATACGAAACTTGGCCTTTTATTATGATATCAATTCAAAAAAAAAGTTTTTTCCTTGAAATATTGTCGTGGTTTTATCTTAAATTGATAACAAGATAGAGCATTTTTCAAATTAAAGTTCCTACTTTCAGCTATCAAATGGAATGTTTTTAAGCTTTTTAAATTTAATCACCTTGAAGCTATGAGCCTCTGAACAAAAAACACCTAGTTTCCACTTAAAATAAATATAACTCAAGCTAAAAGTATAATGCAGACATTTTAAATATGGTTTTAGATTTTTTTAACATTCAGCTTTAAAATATAATAACATAATTTATCCCTATCTTCAACACCGAGGGCTTAAAACAGCTTTGAACCTTACCTATACCCAAAAATAACAAAACCATATTTGGCCTTTTTCTAAAGGCCACGAGGTTATGAGAGAAAATGTAAGGCCATGTTTGGAATCAAGGGATCAAATTCTATTAAATAGAGCATATACTGTTTCTGTACCATTTTTGCTTTTTGACGGTGTTATCAATATAAATTCTTCAAAAAAAGACTTGGGTATCTCTCTTGGCACCAAAAGGCCAATAGTTCGATTCAGAATGAGTGCATGTTCACGTCGCCCATTAGGAGGGTATTCCAGGCAAACACTTTCAATTCCTTTTGTTCTTACTTCCTAAGAGAGAAATCAACAAAAGAGGTATCAGGAAGTTCTGAGTAATAAAAAATAGATTGCTCAAATACTCAGAAAAATAGTTAAAATAACGCTTGTTGTCTGGATTGTTGGAAGTACGATCTAAGGTCTTTGATGGACAGAAAATCTTCTGTATTTTCTGAACAAACAGGAAAAAGACACCAAACCATATTTTTTGGAGCTGCAGAGTACTAAAAAAATATACCAAAAGGTAGCGGATAATTTGGCGAATAATTAGGGAGCATATATTGGTAAAGAGGAATTCTTGACTTACTTCACAGGAAATAAAGGAGGGGAATTCAACGTAATATTAACAAAAATACAGCAAGTCATATACGCAAAATGATCATCAGACGACACTACCCAAAAATATATATATTATAAATCGTGGAGATATCAATCAAACTATCAGAAACAAAAATTACATGATATCATTTTAATGGTTTCTGTTGATGTTATAGGACTTTATTAATATATGTATTTCACATTATGTGCCTACATTTTTCCCAACCTTTTTTCAACCCAACCTTGATTTTGTATATACATATATATGCTTATTACACCAATACTAGTTTTTATGGAATCTTATAATTGAACGTCTAACAGTATGAATATAGTCTAGCACACAACAAAAAAATAACTGTTACAAGTTACAAAACAGAATGATTATGTGGCCCGCACTCTTCATTCTTGAATTTTCAGGTCCACAGTAAAAAGAAGTTTGGTGAACCCTGATCCAGATGAGTGTTTCCCAAGCTGTAGACTTTGATCCCAAATGGGCTCCCAACACTAATGTCATGAGGGTCACTAATTGATTTTGACCTAAACGGGTTTATTATATTATTAAAAAAAACCGGGAAAAACATATTAAGACAGTTTAATAAATTAATGCTATCAAACTAACAGTTTCATAAGTTAATCAACACAACGTATGAACCAGTATTTAACATGTTTGGTTATGGTTTTGTTTTGATCGTTCCTCAGACTTAGCGGCATCTTTGACGATTTTTTTCCCTATGTGGTTATTATTTTGTAAGAAAAGTACGAATACCATGTCAATGGTGACCAAGGCTGCTGGGCAATATTAGAAGAGTTTTGAAGAGATGCCATTTTTTACATAAAAACATCAACAATTCCTCATGAAAAGTAGTAGGAGTCTTTTTAATGATCTCAAATATCATATAGACCGAGGAATTTTATTCTCCATAAAGAATTTACGGAAAATATATTTAACTTTACGAATAAATAAGCAATAATTAATCATTACAATATAAAACAGTTTCTTTTACAAAAAAAAAAAAAAAAAAAAAAAAAAAAAAAAAGGAAATGTACGTATGTTTATATATGATATTTTAAGAATTTGAATTGTTTTTTGGATTGCTTTTTCTAAAATTGGCCTCCTTAATTTAAAGTTTGAGAAGCAATGATCTAGATAATATTATTTTTCAGAAATGAAGTACATTAAAAATTGATATTTGAAACTTTTTTAATATGATTTAATTGAAAAATATATTACACCTATACACGTAAGGATGCTTTTTAATTTTTGTATTTTTTTTTTTAACCTTTATTTCGACATTAAATAATTTAAAAAAATAGAATTATCTAAAATTTTATAATGAAGATGCATTTACAAATATATAATTAAATATTATAATTTAAAATTTCTTCGCCAGATTAAGGCTTACATTTATAAAATATTCTGATATCTAATAAAATAAAATTAGCATCTAAAATCAATAAAATACAATCATACAACTTTAATAGCAAATTTGCTTTTAAACTAATAACTAGCTCGTGTGTGTTTGTGGTTTTTTTTTTTTTTGCTCTTTCTAAAAAGTTGGAGTATTTTCTTTAAAGTCCCAAAATGTCTTTATGCGTTTGATGAATGATATCTAATGATATCTGAGGCCAAGTGCCAAGCATCCTCAATTGGCTTAGGGATCTTCAATTCGAACACACTATATCTTACCACATCCGAAATTAAAATAGCACGTATATCCTCCGCAACCACAGGTTCTCCTATAGTTATACTTGTTACTAGGTAGCTCTTAACATTTCATTAATTGACCTAGCTTTAGGACTACTTTCTATATTGCTTGATGACACGCTGAATATAATTATTGCCGTAATTATAATAACATTATTTTCCTCCACACCCCTAAGGTTTAAACTAATAAATGATCTCAGAATATGTAATTGTGGACATTCCGAAAAAGCGTGTCTAATAGTGTTGTTTTGGAACTATTGATCTTGCCAATATCCTTTTTTATTCTTCTTTATATATGAATTAGTTTCAAAATTGATATTTGAAAATTAATTAATAGGATTTAATTGAAAAATATATTGTACCTCAACGCCTTAGGATACTTTTTATTTCTTGTATTTTTTCTAACCATATTTTTGTTCATCTTATTAAATTTTATATTAGGGAAATAAGGTAATATAACAAAATTTGTTGATTATCGATCAATTTTTTATTTAAAAAAAATTGTTTCGATAGAAAGAATTGTATTCAAATTTTCACAAACTAGGAAAATAATTTTGTAATTTTTTTTTTCAGCCATAAATTGCAAAGAAGAAAAGTCAATATTTATATATATAAATTTTGAGAGATATAGATCATTTTTTTTTTAAATATCATGAAACGGTATTGAAAGCGTTTAAATAATTTTTGAGTCTCAGCTCTAATGGGTTAATACCACATAACAAACTTAATCTTCTCCGTTTTGTTATGAAAATTTATTATCAAAGAAACCAAACATTATGTAATTCTTGATTCGTTTATGGATTTAAAAAATAATTTTATCTTAATTCATTGTTTCACAGAGAAGATATGAGATTTTTTTTAAATAAAATATTTATTGCAATTACCTTTTATATTTTTATCAAGAAATATATGAATTTTGTATGCTTACGACAATTGGTCTACCATCTTTTCAATATTAAAACCTTGGATTTCGTGTTAAAAATAATAAAATTAGTTATTTAATAAGTTGATTTAGTTTGTGCAATAATCCTAGAGTAGCAAGAAATATGACATAAAATGCGTGCAATACTTTTTGATGTTGAAACCTGAAATTGATTTGTATCTTTTACAGCTGTTATCATTTTCTTTAAAGCTTAAAGAGATAGTATCTAAGTTTAAAACTATAATTTGTGTTTTTGCCTATGAAAGTATTAATAAATATTTTCTCGGTGGTTATGTGTATAAGTCCTTGTGTGACTTAGAGTAGAGTTGAGGATATCCATCCATGTCATGCCAAGCTATTTGTCCTTGTTATTTAAGGAGTGGGACTTGTATTTATTTATTTCCTCTCACAACTACTTGTATAGTATAACCTTCAAACCTCAACAATTTCCCCTTTTAAACTAAAGAGGTTTGGTTTCTTCTTTGTAGAAGTGAAAAAACCATAATTAATTTACTTGACATTTTTAATAACTATTCTCATATCTGGGGATTTGAATATCAGATAAATTGCAGTGAACATAAATTAAAATGATATAGTAGATATTGGTTAGATACAAATATGAATGTTCTCCCTTCTTTGAAAGTTACAACGACGAGAAAACACTGATGGGTTTTAATTATATTTCCCAAGGTACTAAAAATACCTATATACAGATTACATTCTTACTCACCATTAAATATATATGATGACGTCATTTTGAATCCATAAACACCATAAATAACACCCATCTATCATAAGTCATCTCCAGTGCAGACACCCCAGCTCATTTGGTACAACACTACGCAAAAACTACTAGCTTTTTCAAAACATGACGTCAATAATTATGCTGCTTCAGAAAGAAATATCATGGGATAAGTTTTGCAGAGAATAAATTTACTTGAAATGAATATTCTAGGACTATAATAACAGTTCACGCTCAAAAACACAGTTAACGAGTTAATGCAAGACTTATTGACTAAAAACTTATTGAATCAAAGTATTATTTATTAAGAAATGTACCCACGTATACAATATATCTAGATAACTGTACAAAACGTGACCTGAACGGTGTAACTATTTCAAGAGTCGAAACAATATCTACGTTTTATTTGTGATTGTAATTACACTTTTTCCTAGTGTTATTGAGTTAATACGTATTGAACGAAGCTCCCTTGGGTATTGTTTCCTTTTATTTATATTTTCCAGGAACTCTTTGTTAACTCAACATATACCTATACAGAAGGGATCATAATATGATTTTTGAAGGCTGCTTCGTTCTTGAAAGTGTATTAAACTCTCAACCGTTTTGGAATTTTTCAGATTTACAATAACAATCTAGAATGATTTCCTTCAAAAAACACTCTTGCTTTAAAGGCATTCACCATATGTTTTAGGACAGTGATGTTTTTTTAAAGTATTAATACTCTGTTAATTTTCTACTCCTAGCTATTCCTCTCAAATAAATTATGAACCAGTTTAGGTTAGTCTTCGTCAGATTTTTTAATAATCTTAAGTGAGTTGCAAAGTTTCTAAAAAAAGCGGACATTAACAATATCTGGCGTGCAAAAAACAAATCAGAGTAGCATTATCCGTATTGGTAGAAAAGGTCCTTACAGAGATCTAAATCACTATTAATAAAGCAGTTAGATGTTGAATAAAACCAACATAATTCTGGACAAGGCTAAATCCGGATGACACTAGTTATTGAATTTTTATGAAATCGGCTCGAGGATTAAATCAATTGTAAATCCTGCCAATGTGTGAGAAAGAGGTTGGATATTGTCAGGGCTACTGAAGGTCATGAATGTGAGTAAAGATCCGGATTGAAAATAAAACAGTCACATCTCCTTAAAACGAGTTATTCTTGGTTAAAAGTGCTTTAAAACATATGGGAGACCAAATGGACCCATTAAGTAAGATAATATTCAGTTTTGACATTTATGAAATAATAATTGAATTTAGATAATGTGAAAATAGGCTCTACTATCGAATTCTAGGGCCAAAAAAGCATAAAATATTTTGTTTGAAGCAGGAGAGACCTTTTGTTTTGGATTTTATTATTTCCAAAAGCTGTTATCATTATTATTTCATTCTTTAAGGCAGTGAGTCTAATTTTAATGTAACAACTATTACAAGTGATCATGAAAGACAAATTGTAACAATGAGGGTTTTCTCCGGGACGTATAGGGGTAAATCCTTGTTGGACTTAGAAAATCATTGAGGATTGGCATCAGAGTAACTCCAGCCTTTAGGTCCTTGATATATAAGGAATTTAAATTTGTTTATTTTATTCCTTTCGAGATTACTTGCAGCTAATCTAATAAAACATCATCTTCAGTCCTCCCAAACATTTTTCAGTCAGGATAGCTCATATTTCAAAGAAAAAATTGAACATTGACCAAGTAAGCTGATTTGTGTGAAGATTTTTACTTTGTTTCTAGAAGTGGAAACACTCATGATGATATCCGCCGGATATTATAGAGAAATAATTACAGACATTTCGAAATTTGATGGAGTTTGATTCGTAAAGTGAACGTGTGTTGATTTAGTCAAGTTATGACTTTGTAACTGTGGCTGCTAGAAAGGAACAATTCAGAAGATTTCCCCGAAAGCAAAGACGATGAATTCATTCACAAGCTCCAGAAGATGGTGGATAACAACCCCGGTGAAGGCGAATCCCTGCATCAGGCTGTTTGTTTGGCACCTGAACTCTATATCCTGCCATACACCAAGAAACTTGCCAAAATAGATTGTTGACAACTTAGCATCCTAACTCACTCAACGGTTGTCCCATGAATATCAGCAGGACTTCTTGTAAGACCAAGGACAACCTTATCAATAGGATAGAGACTATCTTCAACAAAATTCCCTAAGATGTTATAACCAAGGTCGCCCCACGGTCCAGATGCCGTATCGAGACAAGAACAGGTTCAATGAAAATAATTATTCTTAATATATTCTTGTACAACCTGTAAAAAATTGTTTGTTAAAAAAATACATTTTTGACAAAGTTATGATATTTTTAGTTATTAATTTCTGAGATTCAATTAACCACACTCTTTAAAATTAACGAAATATTAGCTTAAAAATATTTATGCCAAGAAAGAATCTCTTAACTAAGTGTGTACTTTTCCTCATTAAAAAAAATAGTTATTCATGAAGCATATTTATGATTTCTTTTTGCACTTGAAAAGATGAACTTCTTTTTTAAGTTACTCAAGCAGATTTAATAAAATTGAATAACTTAAACTTAAGTTTGGAATTCACATTAACTTTTACATTCAACCTTATTAAATAAAAGTGTCTTTTGAAGTACTCCATTCACAAAAATAATCGCTGAAAATATAAAAATAATCAGCAAAGGAAAAAGTAAAAACGATCATGTAATATGAAAAATTTAATCAGAATATTTTTATTATTTTAAAAAGTTTTGTATGTTGTCAATCTGAAAATGTAAGAATAACATTATGCTAACAGATAAGTTATTATCTTATTTTGTTAAACAAACTTCTCCTTATAAGTAATATACGTAAATGTACTATTTTTGGGTGAATATTGAAAACTTTTACTACAACATTTATGGACTTGAGTCCCATTACTTGAATTAATTTAAATAGTTTTAATACTGTTGTATTAAGCGATTGACTTTAGATTTTTTTTTAATGCAAGAGCATAATCTTGGAATCTTAAGGAACTTTGTTCATTGACTAGAAAATTGATTTCAAACTTTTATAAAGTTCGTACCAACTACCTGATAAAACAATTTTTATATAAAATTAAATATTTAACTATTTAAATTCATAAACTATCCATTTTTATATAACAACGACACAAACAATTTCAGATCAGCAATAAAAAACAAGGGTATTATAATCTTTTTCAATAAAATAAGTCGTGAAAGTTTGATCTTAAGTAAAAGTAGATATATACAAAATAAAAAAAAATTTTTGCTTTCGTTTTATCAAAACCACAAAATATTGGTTTTAAAGTCATTTTTGTAATAATAGAAATCGTTTTGTAAATATATTGATATACTATATTAAGAAGGAAAATAAACTTATTTAAATTTAACAGCAAAATAAATTATTTTGGTAAAAGAAGAATGTAGTAAGCGTCATTACAGCTTTAAATGTGTTTTTGAAAATAAAAATCTTCATATGTTCGCTTACATGAAAACCTATGATCACATGTACCTACCATTAAGAAGTTAATTGGTTCTTGAGAAACTTTTTCTTAAACATATTCTGCTTTAAGATTTTATAACGTACGTAATTGTTAATACATTCTTATATATTATTAAATATTATATATTTAATACTAATAATACTAATTTAATATTTATATACGATCAAATAGTATATCAAGGTAGCATTCTAAAGTTCCCATATTTTCTGATTTTTGGACAATAATGTCATATTTCCTTCTAGATCTCCACAATAAATAACGAAACAGGACTTATTATGAAATATATATCTTTAGATAATGATTTGATATTAAAATCGAAAAATGTTGGTGCTATACGAAAAACCGTTCTTAAATTTTTTTTTAAAAGTACTTATTCATCATTTAAAACATGTAAGTTAATCTAAGTGTTGTATTGTTACGATTGTTGGAGATTTAAAAGGAAATACTAAAGTGTGCTACCTCTAAAAAATTATTTATTGTGCTCAAATTTTGTATTACCTATTCTTTTTACTATCAAAAGGCAAATTGTGAGAGACCTTAAGAATAAATTTTATTAATTCCGTAGAACCCCTCAAATTTGATAGTGAATATACCACTTTAGTATGGTTACACTTTTAAAGAAGAAACAATAACATTAAATGCTAAAATTATAAATTGCACACCCACATGTCATCTATATCCTTCATTTAAAAATCTTTTTTTCATATTTATGTATATTTACAAAACCATTTGTGTATCCTCCTAACATAACTTGTAAAAAAACAAAACAACAATATTCTAAGGATACTACTAAGTTTTCTTTATTAAAGCGCAGCCTTATAAATTCTGACTCAGAAACAATTACTTAACCTATACACGGAAGTTGTGAACTCAGTATATAACACTAGTTAACAAAATTTTGCCTTTGGATTGAGATGGTGTGTTCCAGATTGTTTTAACTGGAAAAACATAACAGTGATCATAATAAAACAACTTTTCGGGTTTTTTGGCTTACAAAGAGCAATTTTTTTTTACAGGGTTGAACAGCATAACGTGGATTCTTGAGCCTCCTGGCCTTCATGACCTCTGTCAGAAGGTGTAGGTAGATCCTTATGTATGAGAAAAATCTCAAGTCGCCTCTAACAGTCCTCCTGATGGTCTTATAATCCATGGAGAAGTCGTTGGTGAGGTGATTCATCGTTTTGGCGGGGATCCTCCTTTATCTTTTTCTCCAAGCTAGACAGAAACTCCGAATCACTCTTTAAATTGTACCCCCAATTATTTTTTTCCTGAAGAGCCACCTCAACTTCACCATCAAGAAGATTTGAGATGTAATTCCTTTTGGCTTCTTGCCACTCATGATGACAGGATGACGAAATGTTCATTTTAGTTTTTTTATGCACAAAAAATGCATGAACCAAAATGTCAAAAAGAGTACACAAAATTTTCCATATTAATCCAAAAATTAATATTTTTAACAGTCCACGCTTTGCTGCCCAAACTTGAACTATCAATTAACTTTGATAGCTGAATAAATATTCCATAGTCTATTGGCGAACAGTCACTAATTTAAAAGCCAGAAGTCGGTGAGGTTTTCATTACACAAAAATTGATTTGTAATGGTTTTATAGCCAGGTGCTGAGTATTGTGGCCAACAGTAATTCCCTTTCAAGGTAGTTGTCACCCAACCAGGGGATCATAAACTCTTTCATAACCTCTTTGTTGGTGGCGATACAATTTGGAATGTAACACCTGTCAAGAAGTTTTCATTGACAATCTTGTTTTGTCCTCAACTTTCTGTTTTCCTGGAGAAGCTCTCGTTGCTATTAATGATCCTCCTGACACTACAAACAAGCTCAACAGAGCCATACATATTGTCAGAAAATTCCTTTACAGAATTATGGGCTTTAAACGAGCTGCAGTCCGTTGTCACTACTACAGCCTATTTTAACTGATAAATTTTGGAAACTTAAGATTCCATCTGATCTACAAATAGTATGAAATCCATATGCATAAATCATATATCATTCTGAAGGAACGAACGAGTATTGAATCTATGGACATTGAATCCAAGATAATAATTACCTCCTAGCACGTTGCCTATTGAGTGACATCATTTTATGTCTTTTTTGTTGAATAATTGATGCCTCATTTTTGGAAAAATATATTCTGGCAAATTTAAACATTTTTGGTTTATATATATAAAAGTATTTCGAAGTTAATTTGGAGAGTGACAAACTTCTTTTTTGAAGGTAAGCTAATAGAATAAAAGGTCGATTTGTAGGGGCATGAGTGAAAAATACATATAAATAAAGAAATTTACAGGTTTCTACATCTAAGGAAGCACTGTTGTTCAGGTACGGAAAATATGGGTGCTTTAACTTTATAAACCTTAATTTTGACAATAAAAGAAAAAAAAAATAGAAAGGGCACTCGGTAAAGCGAAAAACTACTCAAAAGTATTGCTTGCGTACCGAGTTGCGCTGTTGAAATAACGATAATGTAGATCCCCTAGTTTCCAAAATTAATCTTGGTAAAAGTACATATATAAAATGTATAGTTTTTAATTACACACACTGTTGTTACTGTGATTTTAAATAATTCATACCTTCAATATATTGATTATTCTCTTACATTGACTTTTCAATATTGTCTTAGAGATATAAGTGAAATATAATTTAAAAAAATTGACCGGCATGCTTTTGACGTTGGAGCGATTCTCAGCAAAAATTGAAAAAATAGTTTTCTTTGACAGATACAATTACGCTCCAATTTCCATACATTTGGAAAAATTTGTAAAAAAGGAGCTCAATATTTTGCAAAGTATTACGGAAAATAGACAGCCCTTAATTGCATAAGATTTTCAACATCTAAGAATAAAAAATAGAATTAAAAACTACGAAGTTTTTTTAAGAATATAATCTTATAATTAGTATATTAATACCTTATTTTCTCATCGATTTCTATGTCTCTATGTATATTTTTAATACCGATTTGTAATATTACGTTAGTGTATTTGAAATATATATATAGTTTTTGTTAAAACAATCCATTTTTGATAATTTATTACATTTTTCCTGATCGAAGGATTATTATTTTTTTTTAATAATTTTGATGACAGAAATGTTACTTTTTTTCTGATTATCTAGGAATTTATGCAAAAAATTAATTTTTTTATCTTTCTGTTTCTAATTTTGGAGCAACAAGATTTTTTTTTTTAAATGTTTGTGCTTCCAATTTTTTACACCCGAAACGTAAAGGATATTTGTGTTGGAGAAATTCCTTATTTTGGACACATATATTTCATCTGAACTCAATGCCAAAGGAAGAAAAAATGAAAATAAAATATAGCATTGATAAATGAACAATGTAAAACTCTCCATTAAATTTAATATTAGTTTTAAACATATATAAATGTTTTATTCAGAGTCAATTGTGTTTCACCTACAGAGAATATTATTATGTGTATTGGACAATTTTTGTTACAATTAATTCTGTATACAACAATTAAAATTAATTTAGCTTTATGATTGACAAAACAATTAAATAATAGCATATAATTTAGCACTAAGCAGGCATTTAATATTTAAATACTTATGTGACGTATCAACATAAAAGGAGGTTGAAATTGTTTTAATGAAAATTAAAATAATACGTTCTGATTTTGAAATTTTTAAAACAAACTTTCTTTATTTGTAGGGTAGAAAAAAACACTTTTTATTTGTATTATTACGTGTGACCAAAATTACCTATATGTATTCAAGGCTATAATTTTCTTCCGGCAATACGTCTGTCCATTCTTTCCTAAGAGTATCTTGAGAGGGGTACTTTAAAAAATATAGTTAGTTAAAATATTGTACTGATTTCACGTTATAAAGTTTTAATTTGTATGTTAAAATTTAATTGAGAGCAAAGCCATTGCTTAGGTCGTAGTAATTTAGTTCTATTTAACAAATAGTACATATAAAATATTTAGTTCTAATATTTATAACAGAGAAAAATCCCTAGATATCTATTTTTCTTGTGTTTCAATGAAAAAAATAATTACTAGAACGTAACATTTATAAGGATAACTTCCTAACTAGATGTATGTTGACGCGTCGTTAGTGAATTAGGATATTTTACCGACTACTCTAATTGCTCGGAATTACTTAGCAGTCTATATTAATCTATAATATCATTTATATTAATAAGCATCAGTGCCACTAGAAACATATTAGTTATAACCAGACCATAGTAAAATGATAATTTATTGACTATATAAACTGTTGAATTACACTTATGACCGCAATTCAAATAAGTTAACCTAATTTTTAGATTAATTTGTGGAACATGAGTTAATAAAACAATTTTGCATGGTCAAAAGTACCTTATATTAAATGAATTATAGTCCTTCTGGTATACTAATATTATTGTTATTATAAGATCATTAAATGTAAATATATAATATACTCAATTACAAATACAGAGTTCTCTAAAGAACTACAACAATTTTTAAATAAGAAGTTTCGATATTAATTAAAAGATATGATTTTTTTGACTGATGAGTTTTTTAGGGAGAAAAATTGTGTTAAAGTGAGTATCGAGTGTTCAGTCAAGTAATGATTATTCAAGCGAGTAACGAGTAAAGTTCGTAATTCCTCGAGTATTTTTTAGAAAATCAAAAATAATAAAAATTGATGTAAAGTTTTTACCTTTAAAATATATTGAGTAATTTTTTTTAGCTTTGGAAGGATGAGAAAATGTATTAAATAATTAAGCTTTATCCATATTTGATTTAGATGGATGAGATAAGTTTGTAGATACTCGATTATATGTTGTTATTTTGCACAAAAATACTGTAAAACACATTCTTCAAGGAACAAAAAATTTCTTGACAAATATCAGAAAATATTTCCCAATGACTAAAATAATTTACTTTTTGTTATTTAGAGTATATATTTTTGAGTAATGCTTTATACTAATGCTTTCATCTATATACCATAAATGGGTTCTTTTTATGAAACAAGTATACTTTTCTGTATAAAACTGCTTAAGGCAGAGTTTTTGAAAACTTTTTTTTGAACAAAATGAAGCTTCAAAGAAAAATCATCAGAAACTAACTTTTTTCCATAGGCTTTTTAAATCTTACTTACTTCCTGCTCCATCAAAAGATATTAGCTCCAACTTTGTGTTAACATGTAATGTGATTATAATATCATTATTGCATCTAAAAAATATAAACATATTTATGGATTTGAGGAATATTGTCTTTAATTAAATCAACATCTGCTAAAAATTTACAGCAATTAAACTATTTAGAGTTGGAAACCAAAACTTTCAGTAGCATAACTAAATTACAAAAAATGTAATTTTTATAGAACCGAGAAAAGACAACATAGACCAATTTGTAATATATTAACTTAATTTTATTACTCAAAAATCCCTCTTTCACAATCAATAACACCCTTAGTACGGCGATGAACATATTGAAGCTATTGACGATAGAGGACGTCAGGATGGCAGCTCGGGAAAATCCAAATTTGGATGATAGTTGGAAAATAAATTTATTTCCAAGTCAACCTAACATGTACAGTCTATCGGATTGTATTCAGTGTGTGAAGAGGGCCATTTGGAGGCAACCCAGAAATCTCCCATATTATTGCTGCAGAAATTTTGGTTTTTCATCGCGATATTAGGGTGACCATAAAATCAATGTTTTTGGAAAAGTAAATGGCTTAGGTTAAAAAATGTTTCATAATTGTACAAAAACATTGAAGAAAAGTTTTGAATAATATTTAGAGGTAGCTCAATGCTCCTAAAGATTTAAAAATTTACATTTCTATCGAAGAAACACTGTCGAAACTTTTTTTTAATGTTTTTTGTACAATTAGGGACCCTTCTTTATCTTAAGCCATTTACTTTTCCAAAATAATTGATTTTTTTGTCACCCTAGTCTATATAGGAGCTTACAATACCATTCCCAAACTTTATGAAATTTTTGATGTTGTAGGCAGTCCATATGGAGATACCAACGGTCCTTGCAGCCCTTTAATCACTGACACCACCGCAAACTTTTAACTTAGAGGCATGGGATAAAAACAAAACTTTTTTTTTATAAATCACTACTAATGTACAGTAACAGCAAGTAATTTTACATTGATACAGTTTTAATTTGGGCTATGTAAGGATCCAGTCAAAATATTTAGTATACCTACATGTATGTATACAAGATGTTAAAATCAAATCGGTTCATTTTCAAAAACATTTAAATTTTCACTAAGGCCGCATTTTTTGGCGGATTTACTTGAAATTTGGCTTAAATTGTTCATTTGAATTGAGAGAGAGAGAGCTCATTTGTTGTATCCTTCCCAGTATCAATCACATCCTTGATTCAGTCCCACATGTAGAAGTAGACGTTGACGAGTTAATTTCTTGGCATGTTATCTTCTTGATATAGGCAATCAGAGAGTTCTAGATGGCATGGAATGTTCGATTTGTATTAGATTCAAGACAGACAAAATAATAATAATCCATTAGATAAAGGTCCAGAATAGAAAGGGTTATATGTTCAACTTTATCATAGAGAAACTGAGCAATTTGTATACATTAGCTCTAACATCTCAGGTTCTCCAACACTGAGGCTTTCACGGTCAATTTACTGGTCACTAACTCTTCAGCAATAGAGTTAAAGTTCTATATGGGTCATCAATCGATCATGGTATAAACTTTTTAGGTGAATTTGCTGGTACTGACTTTACTTCTGGACAGTTTTGCTGGAGATAATAGATATGGGATGATAAGCCACAATAAGAACTCTAAATTATCGATGTGTTTGTAAGCATAATACTGAATTATTTATTGTCCTACATACTTACCAAGTATATTTAAATTAAATGCATTTAATAAAAAATTGGAAGTGTATTGACTAAAACCTTTTTTCTCACATTTTAACATGACATAACATTAGCACCAAAACATTTTCTCAACATTGAATCTGGATTAAATTTGTACTCTAGGACGAATTATGCCAACTTCTTTCGACGAATTATTTTGATTAATCCTTTGTAGACGTCAAAAAATTGTTGTTAAAATATCAGGAATTCATTGTAACCATGAAAGAATAATATATGGATAAACTTGTAAATATTATATCGGTGCCAAATTAAGTCTCAAAAATCGGATTATGGCTTTCAACTTTAGTTACCACCTTTAGAATTTGAACTTATCCCAGAAATTTGTAAACAAAGTCTTTAATTGATTGAAAACTATTTAGAAACTATTTGACAGTATGAATACATTTATGATGGTGGAAAATTATTTGGACATCTTTTTTTTTCTTGGTTTTCATTCGAGATTGTTTTGTGTTAATTTATCACATATTACTCTATGAAATTATCTTATAAATCATTTTAATGTCACGTAATACTTACAAATATAATTTTCTTTCAATCAGCTGTATGATTTCTTCAACTTAATCCCAAAAAAACATGATAAAACATGTAAAAATGGGTGAAAAAAAATCAACATCCATTCGTAATTTAGCCATTAGGAAAGACTCTGTCGCAAATTCACCAGAGACTAGATAGATACCCCTTATTACTCTTGAATATATAATCTATCTGCTTTGTAAGACTAGCAGCTGTGATGGTAAACCAAGATGTACCTGTTCAATATCAGGAAGGACCCAAAAGAAGATGGTAACATAAACTGGAACATCACAATCATCAATGTATAGTTTGGTTTCGAAAGGACTTGATAATCACCCTATGAAGCTATTTTACGGTCAAAAACTTAAAAGAGGCATAACGAGGCAAAATAATGGAGAAATCGGATAAATTTTTGAAAATTTGTACAAAGAAAATACCGCATTCTCTTGTGTGACGAGAACAGTGGAAATGGAGAAAAAAAATCCCGCCTAAATAATCGAACTTTTCACAAACTTCCAAACAAATCTGCACGGACGAAAATGTGATCCCATGTGCCTATCTTTGAAGTTATTGGCAAGAGCTTTAAGCTCTTGCCATGCGGTTGCATGCTTTAGCTTGCCCTTTTTTTGAAAGGTTGGCATACTAAAGAGTTAATTTTCTTTTCGATTGTTATTTAATGATTAAATTTGAAAATTAAGATATCATATTTAATTATAATTTTAACCCTAATTGGACTCAGTGTAGAATTGAGGATCTACGTCAGACTAATACGAAAGTTGTACTATACTAGTGCGTATTGAGGTTATTTTTAGTTAGTAGCATCTCTTGGAAAAACACACACCAACTTTCAGTGAGATCGGTCTATTTCTTTCTTTTTGGTATTCGTTTGAATCGAGGAATTGGCCAAAAAGGTTGTGGATACTGTCTTTTGGATTCGCTAGGAATAATATAAACTTTTATTCAAATATATAACCAAATTGTATGAATAACTCTATAAATATTTATCAAGAACTTGAATAAATGTCAAAACTCAGCATCCTCAAGCGTTGTCTACATCGGGTTGACCCGAAAAATGACAGGTCTCTTAAGTACTTAAGTTATTTCTGTATGGTATAAAAAATGCACATAAATTGATAAAGTATACTAAATTATTTTTCGAAGAAAAGAAACAAACTTAAATGTTAATATTACTTTCATATAAAAAATGTATTCACTTTATATTATATATTACTTATTTTTTTCCAAGAAATCCTATCACAAAATTCAATATGTATTTTCACATCAAATTCAAAGTTATTTATTCTATGTTTCAAAAAATGTTTGATACATTTCAATGTGTGGCATACAAGTGGACGAATGGTAGATTTTCCAACTTTCTAGAATATTGTAAGTGACAAGAAATATTGACTTATTGTAAAATTTGTAATTTTACAATAAAAATATATCTTGAAAATTAATTATGAGCAAGTTGATTTTTATTGGAACTACAGTGAAAATACAGTGCCCGACCCGATAATCTCGCAAGATATAAGCACTCTAGATAGACTTCTTATAGTTGTTAAGTAAGAAGAAGTATTTTCACATCTGTTGACTTCCCACCATCCTTTTTTACAACCATGGACAGTGTGGGCACGGACATATTCTGTACTTTTAATAGTCATCATATTTGGATTAACCTTGAAGGCTGATTCTACGTCTTTCAATCTTAACTTGGCTAGTCTGCCCCTTCAGGGTCCATCTTTCCATCCTTCAGTCGTTTTTGAATATTAAACATGGTCTGCCTACGTAAACATGACTAATCAGAGATGGGGTCCATCTTTCCATCCCTCAGTCGTTTTTGAACATTAAACATGGTCTCTCTACGCAAGCATGACTAATCAGAGATGTGGGTTTAAAAACGAGATTTGCGACACAACTTGGACTTAATTTTATATTTTGTAGATTTGCAAGTCTACTAAATCAGACAATCAAAGACACGTGACTCGACTTGGATTCAAAAGTTATTTTCATTTTTTTAATTGGATATAAACTACTTTTTAAAGTATACATTTTTTTGCACCTTTGAACAGGACTGGCTGAAAGTATTCAAGGTCTTGAACTTGGGAGCAAAGATTTAAGAGTTTATAACTATTATATATAAATTAATAATATATTTTTTGAGAACAGCTATCTAATAATAGAAAGAAGCTATGATTCAATTTTCATTCATGTCTTTTTTTTCTTTTGATGCAAAGATTCTTTGAATAAAATATGTATATACATTTTAGATATATACACATATATAAGATGAATATTATACAATACGTATACAAGAAAAAAATTATTTGAGTATATAATAGATTTGCTTTGCCTTTGGGTGATTCATTAGATAAATTTATACTTTGCAAACCCTATTTAAAAAGATATATTTAAAATAAACAAGTGCAAGTATGCTAGAAATAATATAAATAGTTATTTCCTTGTACAATGTATAATAAGTATAATTGTCTATCAGCAATTACGCTAAGTTGGTAACTATTAATCAGTAATTAAAAAGAAAATATCAAAAAATCATTTTTTTTTTCGTAATATTACTTTTATAAAACGTTTTTTATTTGATGAAATTATTTTCAAGCCAAAAAACAAAACAAGGATTAATGAAACTCACTCTATGGTTTTTTACATCTTCAATTGTCCCAAGTAACAATATTATTTTAAGATTATGTGTTATGGCTGTTTTAAAACAATCATTTTATGTTGAAAGTAAAAGTTATTAGTTAATAAAAACCTTGTTGTGTAGACAAGAATTCCGTCATCATATTTCCACATATAGTGGATTACATAATAATTAATTGTGTGGGGGATGTTCAATGTATTGATAAAATGTTAAAAATTTTAATTTGTTGTTGTTTTTAAAGATAAATTTGATCTCTATTGATGGGAATTTACATTTTACACTTAATATTTATCATTCACGGACCGTATCTGAGTAGATCTTTTTAAGATAGTTAAACTTGATTTATTTTAGCTGATAAAAAAACACAAATTATTCGTTGTATAACCAAAAATGAGCTCCAATCTTAGAGTACATTCAAGTTACAAAGTATTGTTATTCGGTATTGAAGTGATACCAAGATACTGACCCACTAATTCCATAGAATTCTAGACACATGGAAGAATCCTGCTTTTTTTTCACGTTGTAGGATGGGAGAAATATTTTCTTTTCTTTTTTCAGAAGTTAACAGTAATTTATTTATGGGTACAATCAACCTTATATGTATATTAGCATGAATTATATTTGTTTCGTTCCCTCTGTAGAATAAAACAATAAAAATAAATAAATAAGCATTTTAAATTAGTATAAATTTTATTGATTAGAAGATAGTTGGGATATTATCATTAAGCTTTCTTTAATAATTTTTGTCCATAATATTTAGTAATTGAATTGAACAATGATTAAATCAGCTTTTAAAGGAATAATTTGATGGACATTTATGACCTAAGTAATAATCGAACTCGTAAATTTTTTGGAACAAATAATAAAGAATAGTCTTCCTAAATGTTGGCATTGGAAAAAAAAAACCATTTTTATTTTTCATTTTGTCATTATAACATGATATACAATGTACATTTTAATAACTAGAGAAATACAGAAGTCTGTAGAAGAGTAGGGACCTCCTCTATTTATTTGCTCAAGAAGTTCTACATTGGAATTGTTGTTACCAGATTCAGTGAAAATAACTGAAGAAAAATCTTTTGAAAATTCTAGGAGTTCAAAACAATAGTTGCATTTGAGTTTTGATGTTTGCGACCTATCAATATATCCAGAAATCACAAAAAAGAGGGCTTCATCACTTTTTTCTACCTCATAAACTATTTCACCTTCATTGATGAATCCCAAATTTTTTGGTTTGAACGGATCTTTGGAACGTTGGACTTCAATACTAGTTGAATGAATACCCTGTATTTCTCGCATATTAAGACCATCAAATTTTGCAAGTGAAAGTATTCTAATTTTCTTCTCAGTATTAAGTTTCTGTCTAGCAGAAACATAATAGTTGGATCCAGAGAGCTGAAGGTACCACATACACCTTCATTCAATAAGATGGCTCTGTACTTGCCCAAGAAGAACGTATTTAAAATCATACTTTGTTAAGAGGTATTCTAATAACGTCTAAAGGTTGCAGGAGAGTTCAGCAAATTGAGCTGTTCTCATATAATTATTATTTATTTTTTTCGCTGATGAGAGTCAAGATCCGATGACAAATTTTTAGCAAGCTTACTAAAATCATTCAAGGAATTGCAAATGGTATCTTGCATTAACGGAGAATTAAGAGTTTTCATGTCGGCTAATATATTTTGAAGCTTACTGATAGAAGTAATCTTCTCTTCAACTGTTATGTGTTGAATAATCTCATGATGCAGTTTAATATTCTTATGGAAGAGTAAGCTCCATTTTAATAGAAAAAGTTAATATAATTTCAAGGAAGCTTTGTTGTGAGCCTTCCAAACAATAAAATTGAATACAATTATCTATTTTTCTATAATGGGTATTAGCCGGAAGTATTTCACAAGCAACTTTTGAACATAAATAATCAAAGTCACCCACAGAGTCCATTTTCCGAAAAGTTTATTAATCTCGGAGAATACTAAGATTTCCAGCTGCAAGCCTTGCTGATGAAGTGACTTTTTTAGTTGTTCTCTCTTGTTTGTGATTAGAAAAGTACTTAGGAAGATTTTGAAAAAGTTTCGGAATAGAAGAAGGTTCCAAATATCGATTCTTGAAATTGATATCCACTGATTTTAACTGTTTTTTTGCGACTCTTCCGGAGCTTATCTCGACATTCTGTAACAAAATCATTGTCTTAAAAATAAAGAGAGCAAACTCTTGAATTCTTAAAAGGTGCGTAAACTCCGCCAGCTTGCCTAGAAATCGCTCAAAGACAGGCACTTTTTAAGCATTCATCAAGAGGGAAAGAGTGTAGTGACACCATAGGGTCCTTTGGTGTATTTTTATATCCACTACGACAATTTGGTAAACAAAAGCAGGCCGGCATAATGAAAAAATATCTGGAACATGATTTCAAATTCATTAGGTACATATATTATATAACTACAGCAAAATAATTGTCTCTTCAATAAATTATTATCCTTTATGTAAGAATCAATCAAAAAAAGTAATTATTATTATGGAGTCAGTTTAATCAAATTATATCAATTTTCTTACAAGCTTCCTTTAATTCCAGTCTCGACAATATTGTTTTCACGATTATTAGAATATTCCGTGATATGGAGTTAATAATCAAGGATTCAATCCAAATTATACAAAGGACTCGAGGAACAGTACCAAATATCGTTGTTACGTATAAGAAAAATATAACAAACTGATTAAGATAACAAAGAACCTAGCCTGTAAGGAAAAAAAGGTAAAATTAAAACGTGATTCATCTACGTGTCCAGAATTTCATGCTAAATCCTATACTTGCAAATACACAATGACGTAATGAATCCAATATATAACCCCACCCCTAACAAAAAAAATGAGAAAGAGAAAGAATGCAATGATTTTTTTTTTAAAGTCTACAAATTTTTGAGCTAGCTCTCTTACCTCAAACTATAATCATGCAAACATCGATGTATATTAAATGCAAATTACCCGTCAAGGGTATTTTTAAAAAATAGTCAAAATAGTGTCAAAAATGGGTGTTTACCCTTACCCAGAATAGCTGAAGTGGCATTCAGCGAGTTTACATTAACTCAAATGCAGCCCGTCTTTTGAATGCTTTTCTTACGTCTTAAATATGATTTTTATTGTTTTTGTAATGGTCTCTATATGTATATGTTTATGCGTAAGTTATATTGTATATAAACACTGGAGCGTATCCCAAAATTTTAATCACGCAACCTTGATCTTTAATTAATCAAATTTAAGTCTGTTAAGCTTTAAAAAATAACTTAAAACTATCTTTTTTTATAAGAAATAACATAGATACATTATTTCTTTATTTGTTCCTCGTATTTTGATCGTAATAAGACTTTATTTATATAAATTAACTAAAAGAAGATTTAATGAAGTGATATATTAAGATATTAGTTACTAATCAATTAAATAGTGATTTTATAATATAACTTATTACTTCTTTAGCAAAATAATATTGTTGTGCATACTGCTGTTTATTGTAGAAGTATTATCTTACTAACTAACATGACACAACACTTCACTGCTAATCATAAAATTTTAATATATATAGTCTATAATGACTTAAAAGAATAACTAGTAATTAATGGTATATATATAAAAATTAAGTGTTATTGATAATAATTTGCTTCAATTTTGATAATAATTTGGTTCAATTTTGATAATAATTTGCTTCAATTTTGATAAAATAACTTTTTTTAGATTACATTGTTATAATTTAATGACTTGTCAGGCCTTTTTCACCTTGCTCTTCGTTGTACAGGTTCAGCTTTGGATTGATCAACATCGGAGTAACTCCTGGATATATATATTTTTTCTAGGCACGGAGTTTGATTTTTCTTTCCTTGATGTCCTGGGTGCTTACAACTAATCTAATGAAGACCGCTCTTCTCTGAAAATTTTTGTAATTGTATTATAAATAAATTTCCGTATTTACTTTATATATTAACAAGTTATATTTTTTACAAATCTATCTAAAATTTAATTGTCCACCTTATTATTTTAATATATTCAAGTAGGAAAGAACAAGAATAGCTTCTAGACGTTTCTTCTAAACTCTAACAAAAAAAAAGAAGTTATACTATTCTAATATATTTTAAATATCAATAAAAGTATTGACAATAAATTATCGTATATTTATTTATCTTTTGGATATAATTAGTAAATCAATGTTTCTTACGAGAAGGTAGATTGAGTAACAGTCCATATTTAAGAATTAAAGATACTGTATTATTCGACATGGGATTATTATTATAGGTACCCAAAAAAACATTATAAAGCAGCATAAGGAGAAACATACATTGTTCGGGTCATAAATCCAATAAAGTTTTGAGAGTATTACTTTTGCTTTTTTCGGCAACCTGAAAAGTGTTATTTAATTTCTGATGCAGTGGGAACATTTTAGTATAAAGTGTGAATACGAGTATATATGCTCGTAAATGACGTAGAGTGACGTTGAGGACTTGCTGTGGGTATAAGGAGAAACGTATAAAATATGAAGGCAATATAAACAGGCTTTTTTATAGCTTGAAAGCTGCTATTATTGTCTTTTAATTTTGTGAAAGGAACATTTAAGTGTAGAGTAATAACTAGTGTGTGTGTTCATGAAAGACGGAGAGTAAAAATGAGTATTTGCTAAAGGGTTATAAGTGTAAGTCATTGATGGGCACAGAGCAGAATTAAAGATCCACATCGGAGTAATTCGAGTCTATAAGACCTTGTTATATATATAGTGTTTATTCTCTTTCTCTCACAGCTGCTTGCATGGGATCTAATAATACGTATGGATAGTTTAGTTATTCTCCTTCAAAAATTCTTCAAATTGTCTGGATTATCCCCTTAATTTTCGGTTTCTTATATTTATACATACCGAAAGGACATGCTTAATGAATCACTGCTTATAAGTGTTAGTCCCTGTTCGGCTAAACTATAGCTTATTCCCCTTGCTTGATACGGATTGGGAAATGTGTTTATTTCCTTTCTCTCACGGCTACTTGCAGCTGATCTAATAAAACGTCATGACAGTTAAGCTGCTCTCATACAAAACATTCTTAATTTTTTTTTATAAACAAGGTCTTTATTTATAAATATTGAATGTATAAAAATAAAAATAAAGAAATACATAAAAGAGAAATTTCGTTTGTATAAAAGATCGTTCAACATTGTAGTTAAAAATTAATATCCTTCTACAGTCCTTAAAATTAAGCTATCGCAAATTAATGATTAAAAAGTTTCACAAATACATAATACATAAAAACCTATAACAGATGGGTATATATACATATATAAAATATACATTTTCTGAGGTCTATAAAATTGAAAAAATATTCATTACAAATATGAATTATAAAAAACAAATTATCATTTTACAACTAGAATAATACCAGGCTTATTTTTTTTTATAATGTATCATGATAAAACTTAAGTTAGGGTTAAAATGTTGTATTTTTTGTTTTTTTAACTTACACTAAGGATTCAGTGCTCGAAGATAAAATCCGCGCTCTCTCTTATATTTCCAAAAAAATAAAAATATATATATCAAATTCATGGTTTTTTGTTTTTTTTCAAATAAAAACAAAGTCATTATAGGTCATATTTCTTTAGGGTTACTTGATATAATTCCCCCAGACTGGAGAGAGCAGACCTTGATGGCGAGTTCCCTTGGAATATATGGGAAAAATTCTTTTTTGATGCCCACCAGACTTTCTCTAGTTGTGTGAGGACGTGCCCAAGTTAGCCTTGACAAAATAATTTATCGGATTAATATCAGGGATACTGGCAGCTCACACCCGTCCTGGGGCACGAGGTCGTAGCAATTATCCATAATCCAGGCAAGATACTTGTTGGACACATGCCCTAACTCTCTTGTTACAGACTTCAAGTTCCTTTCCAATTGAGACAAAGGATTTGTTTTTGGACCGAACAATGATGGTGCACACCTTCTAGATAAACTTCACATCTTTGATCTTTTGATGCGATGCCAGCCCAGTATTATTACATATGTCCCAGTTGCTTATTTGTCCTGTATTATTTCTAAGACACACTACTACGTTGCATCTCCGTTCCTCCTCTGTGAAATGAACCTTCCACAGCTCTGAGTATAACTCTTCCATTGCAACAAATTTAGACTGAATGAATGTTTATTTTATTCCATTTCAATTTTTAATATAAAAATTCCTTTCTTATTTTTCTTTTTTCTATATTTCCTTACATTATTATTTTATTTTTTTAAATCATGGAATCGTAAATCTTATATACAAAATTTAAAGTATCACCTGGTAACAGAGTCCTCGTACTTCTAAATTTTAAAAGACATGCACGTTATTTTTATTTTTATAAAATCAATATCCTCTTGATGGGAGGCAATATATATATAACGAAAATGATTTTCTTATATTGTAACTCTGTTTCTCTTATAAAATAGCTCAAACTTCTTATCCTTTCAGTATACTTACATTTCGATAACAATGTTCCAGGATCTCCATTTTAATTTTTCAGAAAACCTATTGTCCTCCCTCCAGTGCTTTTCCATAAATATTTCAAAATAGTAAAGTAGTTGTTATATGTCTGTAAATAAACCAATAGATGTAAAAGTCCTATATTTTACAATTATGGCATGCAATATTCCCCTTACAATTTATTTTTTTTTGCCCATAGATCCTTTTTGTTGTTTATTCACCTAATATATTGTGTTTTTGCAGATTCAAGTACCAATGAGTGTGTTTTGTATAATACATTACACGGGATTTAGAAAAATACATATGACGAGAACATTTGGTTCGAGGGCAACCCAAAAATGGCGCAAATTTCATCTTTGAACCCTGCATTTGTTTAGTAATAGTAATAGTAGAGAAAAAGAGAGTCGCAAAGAAAAAAAAACAGCTTTCTTAGGTAAGCGCCTCCATCCTCAATGAAAAAAAAAAAAAGGAAACCCTATTTGAGTTGTATACATACACATATAATATTAAACTACAGATCGTAAAATTATATATACACAAATGTATTGCACGCTTAGTTGTACAATAAGTACTTCTTCTTTTTCTATGATTTACACTCACAAAAAGAGAAACGTTGTTAGTTGTTAGCGGTTCTTGAACGGTTTGAGTAGTAGATTGTTATATTTTTAAATTGTGCAAAGTGAGCAATTTATGTGAAAAAGGTGATATTTGTCATCCAGTTGTACATGTTTTTTTTTTTAGTGTTGGTGGTGATTTTGTGACTTTCTTCAGATAATTTTTATTTTTTTTTTTACAATTCATTCCTTATTAACAAGGATTTACACTTTTGAAAGCAGGTAATCATATTTTAATATAGGGTCTATTTTAACACTCCCTTACTCTACCCTAAAAATTAAAATATCTTTTTAATATATTTGGTGCTCCACGTTCTATACTTTATCATTTACTTCCTATATTCAATTTTGAGAGAGATATACTTCATAAAGTCTTGAGTTATTTTTTTAAAATTGATTTTCGAGGACAAATTCTGACTATAATTTTACAAAAAATTTATTTGAAGGCAATAGTTTACGTTATTTGATTTTTCTGATTTTCGTAATGTTAATATTCCCCATATTTATTCGACAGTGACGGCGTAATTATAATTTTAAGGCAGAAACTATGACTCTTTTTTGTACAATAATTTCGCATACAATAGAACGTATATGGTTAGCTTCCTTAAGTTTCATCAAATGATAGTTGAAACATTTCAATATTTTGGGGAAATTTTAGACAATAAAACATTCATTAAATAATAATAAAAATGTATTCCGATTTCAATCTTGAAATTTAAAAAAAAGATTTCCGTACTTCAACAAGAAAGCATATATGTTTCTAATATATCTAAAACCTCTACGATGAAAATTAGAAGGTCCTCTTTTGATAAAGTATTATACTTTGCTAAAATATCCATATTAATGTCAAAGTAACTCAACACACTCAAAAAATTATTTAGGTTAGGATTTAAAGGATATTACTACTTTTTAACTACTTTTTTTTAAGAAGCAAATATTACAAGTTCGACTCTTCACAAGAAAATAACAACTGAGAAATCACTCCTCACATGAATATATTTTTTGGGTGAAATTTTCAGAGATAAATTATGTTTTTTCAGCATAATTTAGTGTCTAAGACCTTACTGAAAATGTTTAGCTTGAAATAATATAAGAAAGATTTAAAGGGTCCAATAATTTTTGGAAAACAAGTTCTATTAAACGGTCGATTTGACACCTTAAGTTACAGATAAAATCTATATAAAATTCATATGTATGGGTCACGAAAAATGTAATTATAAATAACTAATTTCCTGTACAAATCCGCAAATTTGTATAAATTTGCAGTCGCCCACAGCTTGAAGCAAGCTAACAATCCAAAATCAAAAGTTGGCCAACCATCAACCTCCTCCCCATCAAATGTACCTCAGAAGAAACGATATGCCCCAAGACACTCCGAACCCCAATATTGAGTTATGTTCACGGACAGTTATATATACATAGAAATATATTTTCGTTCAGTTATTGCATAAAATCTTTAAAATGCACTTTTACCGTGAAACCGTGAGATCTGTAAAAACCACAATGGTTCTTGGTGTTATTTCCCCGTAAACTAAAAAAATTAAAGAATTTTTTCCCCAATGCTTTTCTCTTTGTGAGGACGTTCAAGGGTAAAATTTCAAAATTTTAGTGGTATTTGATTATTTATTATAGTTTTTTGAAAAAAAAACTTATAACAATATTGAGGAATATTTTTGAAATCAGACTGAATTTCTTCAACCTGCATTACAAATTTCAGAATTAGTAATTATTACCCGTAAAATAAAAAAAAACTATAAAAAAAATCATCTTTTTGAAATGTTTTTTTTTTTAATAAATACATGGTTTTGACAAATTTTTCATATATAAATTGCAAAATATTATATATATATTTTATTTTTTGAGACAATGTTAATATAGAAAACTTAACAGTTTACCCATATTACAACAAAAACATAGTTGTTATCTCTATAATATTAAATTTAGTGTGGCTGTTGTTTTCTTTAACTTCCCAAATCAGCTTTAATTTATCCTTCCATTCATAATTTAAGGATAAATCTTTAAGACAAAGATGATTGTGATTTATATAAACTAAAACTGCAACTTCTGTCATTTTGACAGCTTCTATTGGAGTGCTTGGCATTGACACTTTTTGTATAAGAAATTTATTGTCTTCACTTTTAAAAATTATAACTATCAAAGTTTATAATTCCATGTTGATAAAAAGAGTGAGTTATAGCAAAAATAAATATTGACAAATTTATAACAATTTAAACATAACAAGTAATTCAAATTATAAAATATTTAAAAAAATAATAATTTTTAAATGAATATTTAAAAATTACCACTGCTTTGGTATTGTTTTGTCTATGTTATAGCTCATTCTTACTATCTTGACCCTTTGTTAATGATCTGGGATATTACACACTCGATATGTATAGAAATATTTTAATATTCCTTTGAATATACATTTTTATAAACAATTCCTTTTTTTATTTTCACTATGCTTTGTGATTTATTCGTATATTTAAAACTTTTTATTGAGGTTTAATAAAATTTAATTGACTGTTATGCTTAAAAGTTGTTCCTTTTGATTTATTTGATTCTCTTTTTTGTCTATATAGCCTCTGAGACAATGTTATAATGTTGTAGATATGATTTTTTAAGATACGAGAAAATTTCATCAAAAATGGTTGTTTACTTATTTGACTCTCAAAATTCGCTTAAAATAATTAATTTTTCATATAAATTTTTATCAAGAATAAAAATGTAATGTTTTTTTAATAGAAATGAGAAATCATATCTCTTAACAAATCCCAACCTCATGCTTTTAAGATTATTAGAAAAAGAAAAAAAAAATCGATGTCTTATATTCATACAATAATTTTTAGCATTTTAATTGATATTTACGAGTGCAAAATGGAAGGAATAGTTTGAAAATTCTTCAAAATATAAATTACATAACTTTTATAATCATTCAACCATTTATCACGCAATGAAATACGTTTTATTTTTGGCGTTTCTATTTTACCAAGTTCAGAAATTGTGTTAATGAAAGAATATTTACTAACAGAGGGTTATAACATTCTTCTGAAATACTTAGAATGATTCTAGTAATGGCTTTTTATATCTTGGTAATAGACCTAGAGATTTCTTCCTTCCAATGAAAAAATCTATAGCCATTTCCTTTTCGTAAGAATTGTGTGTTTTTTATTTAGTAAATTAAGACGGCAACCATATAATATATACTTTTAAAGTTCGCAAACATTACATCTTTCATAACCAGGCGAGATCAATATTCTATGAATTAAATATTGCTTAGTTGCTTGTTTTTATACAAAATTTTCGTACTGTTGAATTACAAATGATGTCAAACTAAATATATATTTTATAGTGCTTTCTCAAAAGTGAGTTTAAAATATTATGTAAGGCTCTAAATATTATAATTTTTATAAAACTTTAAACTTTCTTATTTTTAATGGAAACTATTTGTTAGTCAAATATATCTTTATATATATTGAGACATATGTGTTGAAAATATTGTATATGACTAATGGTGGATACATAATAAATTATTCATGTTTTAATTATTGAGGTAACTGCTGTCTCCTTATTAAGGAGTCGTTTTTTTGTCAATATATCAGTTGGTATATTAAAGCATTCTTCTGCGTAATATCTTTTGTTGTGCTGATGAGATTTGCAAATGAAAAGGCAGTTTTACTAGTGCCCAAATCAGTACTCATTTTGATGAAGTGGATAGCGGGCACGAAAATTATATTTATAATTTTCTAAATGGTTCTGATACGGAATTTTATGTTTATAATGCTTACTGTTTATTTTTATGTAAATAACAAAAACTTTTGCTTGCAATTCACTTTTGAACCTTGATGAAAATATTCACGTTATTTTGTAAAATAAAAAAACAAGATTGCAAAAAAAAAAAAAAAAAAAAAAAACAACAACGACACACAATTTGAGGTGTACTGAAACAGCTCAAATGAAGCAACAATAAAACGTCGCGCTTGATCCGATTATTTTATACCATATTAATAAAAATACAGGATCTTTTGAAGTCATCAAAATAGTTATAAAAATGGATGAATTGAAAAAACTAGTGAAGGACCAAACATAAATTTATGGTGAATGAAATGGCCGAAACTTACAATCAACTCGGACCAAATCGATAAAAGATTTAAAATTAAGAAGAAAGAGCTTTTGTTCAATGTATGGCTTATGATGTACCCTTATGTTTATTAAAAAGATAAAAATTGCTTCCAAAAATATCAAATATAGAGTTTTTCAATAATTTATGTAAGAAAATGCTATAATATTTGTTTGTTCATAACAAATTGTTATTACATTGTAAGCAATAATATCATCTATATCTGTTTTGACAAATAGTATCTGAAAAAAAAAAGCACTCAAACATATTTAACAAATATGAAAAATGTATACATAAACTTAAATTTTTAAGGATAAAATAAACTCTTTTCACAGTAAGAGGGACCTCAGTGTTTCAAATATAAAATAAATATAATTTTGTTATTAATTTGAATACAGGTGGGAGGATTCTTTAGATCTAAAAAGACAACTGAAAAGAACTTAGTTTTGGATACTTTTTGGGTTATAAAGGGTTAAATAGACAGAAAAAATCCTTTAGTGAACAAAAACGTATCATGTACAGTGTAAAAAGGGTCTTATTTTCTTTTTAAATGCTTTTTAATGACTGCTGAATGGTTCTAAAAATTACAAGAAACTCTATAAAAAATTAAAATGAACCTCAAATTATCGTTTTTTTAAGCAATTTATTTTGTGAATAATAGTAAATGAATGTAATGTATCTTATGTCCTTAAATACCTTTTATATGCAAACATACTAATATTAATATAAGAAATAAAATTTATTCTTTACTCCTCAGCTTTTAAAACTTTGATCTCAAAATATAAAATTTTATCTTGCTATATATATTTATACGTTAAAAAGTAATTTTCAGATTTACAATCAAAAGGTGGAAAAGTTCTTAATTATCAAGTATTTGCTCAGAGGTACCAGTTCTTAAATATTGTCATCGAGTCCAATTTGAGTCTTAGAAAAAAACAAAAACACTTTGAGCTGTACTTTTTATCCAGTGATAAAATTTAACTGACTGTGTATAATAAATTATAAATATTTACAACTCCAATGTATTTATAAGGTTATATGAAGAGTATTTTTTTTTTAAATTAAACGATTTCCAGATAATTTGTTTAGGAATTGTTTGAAATCCAATAAAGTCTTCCAATATGAAAAATATCAATAAATAAAAACGTCTGAAAATTAAGTCCAATCCAAGTTATAAATCTTTTGGGGTCAAGGCAAACCAAAAATCTTTAATTTATGGACTCTAGTATCGAATCCAAATTCCCAAATACTGTTTAAATTATAATAATATCATAAATGATCAAATATGAGACTCCTGTAAATATCTAAATATTTTAATAACTATTATTACACGGAGCTGAAACAAACTAAAGTTCTAAGTCTAGAACACACAGTATTTTCAATTTAAGATACATAAATAATCTATTCAACAGGACGATCTATTTGTTCAACTCACTATTTAATTGAAATCGTGTAAGCCTATACACATGAATGAGGAAGTGAAAATGGTTAAGTTTTGGTTAGTATATATTTTTGTAGTAGCTTGTAACTTACAAAATATTACTGCTCTGATGCTTTAAAAATTCAAACGTATTACTAGACTATCTTTTTTATCCAATCTCAACCTCGACTGTGAAAGGGGAAAGAACAAACTTGAATAGCATATGACAGCTAATTGTCTTTATTTTCCTTGTTACCAATAATTAATTATGATTAAGAGAATAGTTATTAATTATGATATACATTGAATATGTTATATATTTTTTGATTTAATAACACGTAAAGTCAGCTGCTTCAATCTGATAAGGTGTTAAGTTATAAAAAATTAATGAAAATAGTTGGAAACAAAATAAAATACTTTTTTTTTCAAAAGCAAGCCGTGTTATTAAACAAGTAGAACTAACGTTTTTATAGTAACCGCTGTCAACAAATATGACTTCCATCAAACACTCACGATAATTTACATTCTTATACAGGAACTGAATTTTTATTTTTGATATCGACTGTCTTCTTTTTTTTAACCGAAAGGCATATCTTTTTTCGAAATAGTACATTTTCTATCTCCAGGTGAAAATGTAGCTTAACTTTACACAATTAATTCTTTGGTTAAAAAACCCAGCAAGGAACGACACTTGTAAGTCTAATTAAAAAAGGTAAATCGGAAAACCCAGAGATATGATTAGTAAATCAAATCAAGAACAGATGACCTCGACCAAGTTTTGCAAATAGTATTTGTTAAAAATTCATTATTTTGTATTATTATTATAATCATAGAGCCACAAAAAGAGCTCTTGGCCCTGTGTATATTATACTTTGTACTTTGGAGATAAGCCACTCAAACTTCCACCTACCATTACAACATAATGACGTTAAAATGAGCCAATCTGAGGATTACTCTTAAATCGAAGTTTATTTACATCTCTTTCCAATGTCTTATTATTTCTTAATTTTGGATTAGACAGTATTAAATCCATTGCTAGTTTTTCATATATATCAATGTTGTAAGAAAATTCTTTCTATTAATATCGTTATCGAAAAATAATAAATGATTTATGTTTGAGAAAGATATAACCCCTTGTGTGTAACTATTATGTATTTTTGTATGTTACCATCCCGGAAAAGTTTCTTAGTAGCATAAATCTGTCGCTGTTTTTGTTTTTATTTCATATGGAGAATTAAAATTTATGTTACCCGGTGAAAAAAAAAATCAATAATTGTAGAAATTTGACAAATATAGATTGATACCCATTGAATACGTACATTTCATCATCATTAAAGATAGTTATCAAAATGAAAATAAAAAAACTATCCACAGAAACTAATAAACAGCATATTGCTTACAAATGATATATTCTACCAACCTCCGTAAATATATTAACTAATATATTTATTTATATCATTAAAGGCCATAATCGATTTTATATAAATTCTTTACTACTTTTATTCTGAAAGTTCTTCTCATTCATCAAATGCGTGATTACAAAGCAAATTTAATGACTGTAACTAATCTCTTTCTGACTGTCGTTCGTTCAGTTATTCAACAATCTACATAGAAATGTTACCTTGAATTTGTCTTGTTGGAGATTGAGGATTCCTGTAAAAAGGCAGGATGTAATATGCAGACTTAGTTTAAAGCATTTTTGATGCAATTTTTAATTCTTATTAGGCATACAATTATTTCCTTTAAGAATACAATTTTATAAACTATATTGACATTAAAACAGAAAAAACATTTTCTTAAAAATTAATACATTTAACGTTCAGTAGACTATCATTAAAAACTACTATGTGTTGTGATATGCTTCCAGTTAAGAAGGAGTCCAGAATTTTAATCAAGATGGACAAACAGCTCGGAATTCCGGATGGAATACTCCTGTTTGTGTGCTTTGCCGCGTAGAGCATCTATAAACAAATTCAGTCACATTTTTAACAACAGACTATATTATTAGAATGTCTAAATGGAATAATAAAATGTTTGAATATATACAGAGCAGAGTAACTTAACTTATTTTTGGGGAAATAGCTGGAAAAACGTTGAATAATTAATCTTAATAGTCAACTGTTTGTTCTATATCATGGTATGTTTCCTCATTATCACAAGTGTACAAAGAATGAGGAGAAGGGAAGAGGATATCACTTATAATCAGAGTTGTAAAAAAACATGTCCCAGAAAAAGAGAGTGGCTATTTTCTAGTTGGTAATCTCAACAGGCTTTTTTATTTTCCAAAGCTATTATCATTATTTAATTATTGACGACATAATATATAAAAATAAAGTAACCATTAGTGCGTGAGCTCTTGAATGACGAATTACACAAAGTAACAAGCAAAGTTTTTTTTGTATGTTTTACATTCCGGTGGGACGTATTTTATGTATTACTGCTGATAAGCTCTTCCTTCACAACTCCTAGTCTTTCATTGTCATTTTTAATTTTGTATTAAATTTTATGAAATGGTATGAAAGCTATGTTGCTCTTCTACGAAACATTTTTCAGATTGTGGGGATGACCAAATTAATTTTCGGTTATTGCTTATTTTAGCCAATTGGAAAATTATGTTATTTGCAACAATGATAATGATAATTATAAATCAATGTAACAAATGATGAATGAAATTAAATAAATTATAATCTTCAAGACTTTTAAAGTATAATCAGCATTACATCATCAATAAAATTAATGCTAAATTTGATCAGCTGAACTATGGTTGTGTATGTAAATATGTAATTAATTTATTTTTTTAGTCTTTTCAACTTGAAACATTTTGTGGAATAAATTTTCAAAACAAAGATAAATGCGTATACTGTATGTATTGTAGTGTCACTGAAAAATTAATATTTTTTCCCTCAATCCATCAAAAATATAAGATTATACAAAGATGGATAAAAAGTCCCTCAAATTTCTTGATTGAGCTCGGGATGGATATACTCTAACTATAAATTACCCAAACGTATAGTTGTGATATATAATTTTATTTTATATAATATTTGTATTAGTAGAATAACATAGTTTCCATTCTCTTTTCAAGTAACCAAACAAAGAGGAACATGATGACCGGAGAATCAACGTATTGTCAGATTATTATCCCCTTTTATAAGCAGTTTCGTAATCAGGGTATTGTCATTTGCGCCTTATTTGAGTGATTATGGATTACTCAACATTGTTAGGGCCTATAAATACTATTAATAAAATGCTCTTGAGTGACTGACCCTCAGGTGATTACAGTACAAATTAGTATACTCATAATTTTATTTTTTCTTAGTCTTCTGTTGTTACTTACAATCAAGTAAAGATATACGATTTTCTCTAAATAAAAAAATATTCTATTAAATTCAAGGAGATACTCGAAGAAAGTGATCTTGTGGGTTCTGCAGCAAGGCATAGGAAGAATCCTATGCATACATTTTTTATTAACAACAAAAATGGAGTGGCCAAAAGCACTGGACTCAATCAGTTCATTTGGCCCCTAATAATAGTCAGTGTAAGATAATACGAACAAAGCACCATAAGCCCGTTTCAGTAACCATTAATTCTTCCCAAAACACATGAAAAAGCCATTGAAACTCTTTTTTGGAAGACAGCCAAACAAATGTAAATATTAAATTTATCCTCAAAACTACAATTGAAAGTCATCAATCTGTCGCTTCATGCCCTAAAATTAATCTTTGACTGCACTAAAAGAGAATACATTAAACTAAATGATAAGGCAAATAAGGAAACGAGAATGAAGAAGCTATTTTTATTTGTATGCATAGCAAACTTTTAAAATAATCAGATTTCAAAGAAAGGTATTAACATACTCAAATCTATTTAAATCATTTGACTACTTTGTGAAGATGCTACATAGGTAAAGTGCAACCATTCTCGTGAAGTTATTACCAGAACAATTATTGATGTAGCTTCGCAGTCTGAAATTACGGGCAATGTTATTTATCAATGTAGTTTTACTCCAGAAATAAAATATAATATTGTCAAAATACAAAATTTTGTCGAAAAAAAGTTAGTTTTATTATTTTTAAAAGTTTTGTGTATAACAAAACAATTTTATCATAAAAACTTTTTAGATCATTTTTTGGGAATTTGTGTATTAGGTGATCTAGGCTTTAAGCTTTAATCAGAAAGTACTTTCTGAGAATTACGTTATAAGTAGTATGTATATATTAATATAATAAGTTTGAGAGGTACCAAAACCATGATATGACTGTTAATAATATAATCATGTATTTGATTAATTGTAGGATATAAAAAAATATTAACGAGAAAGTATATTAATCTAATGTAAATTGAGCTTCCTCACGAAAAAACGATTTATATATATTATTAAATATTGGTATAATTTTTGCAATGGCTGAATTATTTAATACATGTAGTCCCTAATTTATTGAGACCTTCGTTTTTTTAGATTTTTTAAGACATTTACTTACATTTGTAGGCAGAATATATACATTCATACCTTTTATTTCTATCATTACCCATATTATATAGTATATAAAAACCATTTATGTGAAAGTACATAAAGAAATATTTAATCTATATTTAATATACTTTACACATTATCAATGTGCAAATATGATTGTTATTTATAGTATGCGAAAGCAAATCTTACCCCACCAATTAGAACTCCATAAATACATTTGTACTTGCAATTGATGTAGACTATAAAAAAACAATTTTTTCAAAATATATCAGCTTTCATAGACTGTATGATCAGTTACAATACGTCAACAAAAAAACGACAATGGAAACAAAACAGCAACAGATTGCAGATCTTCCCCGGGCCTATCACATTGTAAAATAAGTCACAGAAATTGTGATTTGATTATGTCAAGAGGTTTATTTAAAGCGGTAAGAGCCTTTCAAGCCAGACAAAAAAAAAAATTATGCTAACTATCCCGAAGGGAAGTACTAATGGCATCAAGACTCAGCACTTGGCCATAAGACCATAACAATTCAAGCCTGGTGCCAAAAAAGCCTATATTACTTCTGACTAACAAACTTGTGGTTCACCAGACTCTCGTTCATTATTACCGAACAAGATCTGTTCTATACAGAATAAAATAACTCCCTCCACTTCCATTACCTTAATTTTTCAATTCATCAAATTATGAAAAAATAATACTAAAAAAAACTGCCAAATAATCTAGCTAATCATTAAAATTATTTTCACAAACAAAAATATAAATTTTATTAAAAAACTAATTTACTATCCTTCCCAAAAAATTGGATAGGCATTATATAATAAAATAGAAGGTGAAGCAAATTTAAGATATTTCAAAAAATGGGTTAGATCAACACCCCCTAGGAAGTAACGAAGGGTTAAGAAATAATCCTTCGATGAATGTTTTTTTTTAGTTTCATTTAATAAAAAAACTACAGAACTGAAGTAAAAGAACTGCAATAATAGAGATATCCACAATAATATCTTTCTTAGATAAAAGGTATATCTTAATTATACTTCACCTAAACAGATGCAATAATTTATTTCAAAAACCAAAATTGATGTCTTTTTTTATTTTTAAGTGAACCATTGCTACTTCTCATAACTTTTTAAAAGACTTGTTTGAGCTATGCCATATTATTTATAAAGTTATTTATGTAATTATATTGGGGGTTTTCCGGGATTTATAGGGGTTTTACACTGACTGGAAAACCAGCCTTAGTTATATCATAGTTAACTTCATTTAATTATTATAATTTTATTTATATACACTCCGAGTTGTCTTCTAACTCTCGGGTCGGGTTGTATATTTCAGTTTTACAACGCACTAGATTTGCCACAAATTGGCTGTTATATGGTTTCTATTTAAGTTTCGATTGCAGTTCGAACCAAATTATGTAATATAAAAAAGAATTACCCACAGATTTAAAAAAACAAAACAGAGTTCTATTAATGGTTATAAAAAAGAGAGAAATGTGAATACGAGGGTTGTGTGAAAGGTTTCTGACTTAACAAAGATTCCAAATTATTATTTTATTTTTCAAGAAAGTATCCATTGTAACTCTACACACTTCTCCCCGTGATGCTCCTACCTCTGTAACACCCCCAAGTTGTAAAAACATGAGCTTTGAATTTGTATCCTACATTTTATATTTTAAATAAATTGATATTTCATTCAGGTAAAAGTAATTTTATTTTATTGTATTTTGATGGCCGAGAATTGATGCTATGCCTTAATTAAAACTATATATTGTAGTATAACTCCCAAATTCAACAAATTAAGATAAAAAAGTATGACTGTGAAAATATGAAGTTATTTTTGTGCTAATAATTATACTTTGAATGTTACATATAAAATAATGCAAATAGTTTGTAAACCCGAAACTTACAAAAGTATTTAATAAAAATTTGATGGAGGTTTCATCAAACAAACAACAGCTAAACCAAAAACTTTTTTTTTTTAATTCCATGCTTTAAGTGTAAAATATCTGGGCAATATTATAAAGAAGTCCAGTACAGGCACATAAATAAAAATGAACCAAAAATTTATGCACCAACAATGTGGTGGACTTATGCCCTACCTCCAGGTGGCCCTCTTCCGGTCCTGACCTCATCCCCCTGTACTTTGAAGTTTGGGATGTCTACAGAGGATAATGTATGTGGCGCCTATCAGCCAAATTTGAATTCATTCTGAGCTCCCACGTGGTACATAATAGACACAAAATTCATCGTTAAATCTTGCTAATCTGTCGAGGCGTCTATTGCATATACAGGAGGATAGATTGAATTAAAAATGTAGATGTATATATTCTTCAAACATATCACAAATTGGTTTTGAGTTCTCTTTTCTGGATTCTATACAAAACACGTTTTTCGATGTTTAGTCATGCTAGTGTAGTTATTATTGAAATCAGTAGTATAGACCCATAAAGGCCGATATTGTTGTATTGGTAAAATTTCAAAATGTTATTATTCTTTAAAAATATTATATATAAACATTTAAATTGTATTTATTATTTTTCTTTAACGGAATACCATTTCAAAACAATTTCCTAAAAAATGAAAAACTCAATCAATCTAGATTTAAATATAATGAGGTATAAGGAAGTAATCTATTATCAAAGACACGACCATAAAATAATCTAACTTTTTCAACATCAATAAAACAAGAATTGTAAGAAATCTTTTTAGTGAAGCGTAAAATAATAATAATATTCTCCAAGAAAGTAATTTATTTTGGGTAACATAATTTACAATTCAAATAAATATCTTTAATATTCTGATTATTATTGTCATTGAGATATGCCTACAGATCTTCAATAAGTATAATGCATCGAAATTGGAATAAAGAAATTCTTATTTATGTAATATTTTTTAAATATCATAGATGGAAGAATATTTAGGTTTATGAAGGTACATTACGCTATATGTATGTGTAGAGTTAAACGTAAGGATAACTATTTCCTCCATTGTAACCTCAACAGTGTCTAGAATATTTAGTGTTACTTGTGCTTATATGACCACTCCAAAAAGTTTGAAACCACTTATAAACTGATAATCGAAGGTGCAGAGTCCCCATAATGTTTATCAAGCTTTTTTTGTCTCGTGAGGTATTTCGCATTTCATAAAGTAATATTTAATCATTCCACTTCTTTGATTCAAACGGATGCTAAACAGAAAGAAATAGACCGATATGGCTGAAAGTTTGTATGTATTCTTCTAAAAGAGGATACTAACTAAACATAGCCTCAATACGCGAGAGTAGTACCATCTCTCAGACTTTGCATGTACGCGCATGATAGATTTGGCAACCCGCCTTTAAACGATAATAAGAGTAAAAATATATCTTTTTTTTAAATAAAAAATATAATTTAGGTCTTGTCTAAGATTTTATTGGTCAAAACCAATACTTTGAAGGCTCGAGACCAATACCTTCTAACAGTATTGTTGAGAATTACTTTACTTAATACTTTTTTTAAATGTTTCTTTATTTGTTAAGATGAAATGATAGTTTATAAGTATTATTTTTATTAAAGCTAGAAATTCTTTTGGAAGTCCATATACAATATGTATATTTCCTTCTCTAGGTACGACTGAGACACAAACCTAAGCACATTGAGTTCAAGATATTAATTCCTTTCGAGAGCGTTATCCATTGGGTTACTTTGTTGCACAACTCTTATTTTATTTGTGTGGTCGTAGTAGAAAGAGTTTTTATCAAGGCCATCTGCCGGAGGGATCAAGAACGTGAAGAGATCAGTAATATTATCTTTATAAAATAAAAAATAATTTATATGCCGCTGTATTTATTTTTACAAATAAAGCTAAATAGAACTCTATAGGGTAGAGAACCACATTCATTTGACCGAATTTAAAACTTACATTCTTAAAAGAAATTACGAAGTTTTTTTTTTTGTTATTTCCATTTATGTTTCATTCTTTACCGAAAAAAGAATTTGGATAAATCTTTAGTATCAAATATTATGACCAAAAATATGTGCCAAATTTCTGAAGAAAAATTAAATACTGTTTTAGTCCTACAAAGTGTTTTTTTTTAAACTCTCCCAACAACAAAAAGTCAAATCATCTCACCTAATACATTTCATGCATATTTAATCCGCTGTTAGTGACTTAAATATTTTTGACCAAAATATTTGTAAAAATGCTTCTTCTACCGTTAGATCCACATTTTATTACCAATACCTTTCATTATACTCTGGAAACATTAAACCTGATTATCTGCAATTATTTATTGAGCTTGATAATACCTTGTTTAGGATACATTCGTATATAAAACAATATTAATTAAAAATTTAATTAGTTTAATTTATATGCTTGCTTAAAAAGCCGTTTATTTGTTTTTCCTTTTGATTTCTTAGATATTTCTTCTTTCTTTTTTTTTTTATTGTGAAGAAATGTAATGTTTTAGCTTCTATTTGATATATTATACGTAACCTCATCAAAACTGATAAAAAAATTCAGATAAGGTGAAAAATGTTTTACTGATATTGTTATTTTAAATAAAATTAAATGTTCTTACTATACGTATAAAAAAAGTATCTTTTGGAAATATTAATGTTTGTCAAAGACTTTTTAAATATTATATGAGAATAAAAATTGATTTTTTTCAATGTTCATATTTATGCAAGTATTTTTATCATGTTTATTGATATTTATGTGTGCAAAATGTAAAATATTTAAAAAAAAATTATACAAAATTGAAATGAAGTAATTATTAGAATGATTCAATTTTTTATCATGTAATACACATTATATGTGGGGCTTCTGTTTATCCAGCTCAATATTTGATTTATACAAAGGGAATTGCCAAAGGAGGATTGAAATCATTTGAAAAGATAAGAAATACATTTTTTCAGAAAATAAAGTTACTTCTATAAGATAAAAAGAGCAGCAAAGATTTGGAATAATTTTATAACTGTTGGACAAAATTTAAAATATTGGATTGTTATACCTTTTTACATCTCCTGTCAATACATTCAAAAATTAGTATTGATATAAAATCAGATCTATAGAACCACATTACAAGTGATATTTTAAACTTCAATTACTAATAAAATTGTACCAAATTGGTAAGTGTTTTGTGCTTTTTCTTCTTGTCTTATCCTAGACTTAAAAATGAACATTGTAAAGTATTTCATAGCAGAGTTTTATAAATGAATATTTACTTAAAAGTAGTTCAACTGAGTAAAAGACCTAACATATTTAAAATATACATTTATATAATATGTATACATTAGGGGGGGGGGCTTATATTTTAAATATTTAAATACGAGGTCCTTTTGGTCTCAAAATACTCTTATTAGTCTATACATATCATTGGCTAACTTTGAACCATCTTAACAAATATTTAAAAGTAGCTTAATAGTCTTAATTTTTGAAATTTTACAGAAAATTATGTTTGATACCATCTTTATAGTTCACATTAAAGTTTTTGTTAAAAAAGAAATTTAAATTAACAAAATTTCTATCAATGATATTATATAAATTTTTATGATACGTTTCCAAAAGATTTATATGTGAAGTGGTAGGAATTGTAGATTTCTGCCTATCCGTTTGTTCCTAAGCGGGTCACAGCCAAAAAAACAACAACTAAGAACAACATTTTAAGACAAAAACAAACTCATATTTCGAACATTTAAAAATTAAATTTCACCCAAGTACACAATTTATGTAAGAGGAAATTTAATTCTACGTAATTGTAGAGATGTATACTTTGAACTCTAAGAATGTCAAAGAAAGAAAATTTTATATATTAGAACGTAAAATGGCATTTTTGTTCATATTTTCCTATATTAAAAATCTATTTCATAACAAAAAGAATCATAAGTATTTATCAAAAAAATTAACTTATACAGCTTTAAGTCTATTAGATAAGAAATAAGATAACCTTTTACTTTCTGAATTAAATTTTAAATGACATTATTTTTTTTTTTATTATTTAAACTTAAATATTTGGGTGTGAAAAGTTACTAATTGGAAAAAAATCATATCTATGGAAGTAAAAATGAGATAATTCGTACGTACCATGGATGACATTAAAAAGCAACGCCCATAAAAACTGTTGTTTTTGGCTATATTTCAACTCATAATTTATTTTGTATGACGTGAATATTTTTTAGACACTTTCATCAACGTATATTATTATTTACAAAAACTTAGCTTACCTGTAATTTTTTACATTCTCTAAAACGAAGCAGATGTGAAAGAGAATTGAAATGCACTTAAATGCACTAACAAAGTTTTTGTTTTCAAAAGAAAGCGACAACCTTTTCTGATGCAAAAATAGCTAAACGGAAGCTGAGCATGTTCTCTACCTGCCTTTTTTATTTATGATGCATTTAATTATTTACAGTGTGACTAATTGTTCACATACGGATGTAAAGAGTTAACTATTTATTTGAATAGTACGGGCTCATCAAATTGTTTTTCAAAGTGAATGGGCTGAAAAATCCACTTTTTTTTTGCGATGGTAATCAACCAATCTCATTTGCATAGACATCGTTTTACATCATGTCTAGAGTGTCCAAGAGAGTTTTTCATGTATTCTTAACAATATCAAGCATTTATTTTTATTTATTTCAACCAGTGGTAATAGTCACAGCCTATAAAAGTGGACTTATAGTTAGTATTTACAAAATATAAAAGTTAAAAGTGTTAGTAAAAGTAATTCATGTCAGGTAAGAATATTAACATTTTAAAAATAAGTTAAAAGGGGAAAGAAAAACAATACATAAATAATATATTTATCTATAAATGTGTAAAAAAAATATATAATTTAAAAGATTAGCCTATCTAATATAAAAGCTGTCTTTCAAATATCTAGAATTGCTTTGGGGAGGTAGATGGTGTTGGGATTGTAGAGATATCCTATGTTTATTGTACAGGGTAGGCGAGGTAGGTTTATCTTTTTATTTAAGAAATCGAAGTATCAACACCCTGTCCGAATGGTATTTGTAGATTTTCCTTAAGTGAATTGATCAATGCCATCCTGGCCCCTTTGTTATGGATGTAACGATTTCATATTTTTTTAAATAGATTTAAATTATTAAAAAAATACAGTTTGAAGATTTATTTAATCAGAAATTTAGGGGTTTAAATTATAAACCTTATCAACTTTCATCAATCAATTCGAGTATCTACATATTTTTTAAAAATAGAAGTGCATTTTTTATTGACGGATAGTAGAAACACAACATGTGATAAATAAATGTTTATTCCTTCTTATGCATAATTTATTAATTCAATCTCTTCATATACATTCAAAAAAAAAATAATAGTATTAAAATATCTACGAAATGGGTAACTTTTTTGTTGTTGTAAGGCAACTTGATCAGTTTTTTTTATTTCAAAAATGTCCACTCTCCATCAATGTACCGTCTTTGTTGAATAATTCGTCGACTTTTGTAGGTTAACTCACGTATTTCAATGTGAATTTGTATCATTGCAATGTTATCTTAAACCAAAGCTTTAATTTGTAGCAATATTTTTATGGATGGATATGTATATTTTTAAGTAATTGTTTTAAGAGTAAGATACGAAAAAACTGGCATTACTATTGTTTCATTATTAAGGGATGAACATTAAAGTATAAAAATGAGTGCGCCTACTCATGAAAGACGTAGAAGAGGAACACTGAAAATATACTCTGGGATCTTAACTGAAGGACTGATACAATTTCTTGATTAAATTCTTCCAGTAACGTAATATGTGTTCAGTTCTAGTAGGAAAACGGATGATATCGTTTTGTCGCTCGAAGCAGTAATAAGAGAAAATAATGCGTCAAGAAAGTCCTTGGCTATTGTTTTACTGAATTTCCAAAAAGCATTTGATTCCTTTGAGCATGTGGTATGTTGGAGAGAAATGGAAGGTAGGGGTTTCCTCCCGTTTTTATAGAGGCAACAAGATCAGTAATTGCTATTGAGGGTGAACCATAAATATATACTGAGAGAGGCACACGCTCGACAGTGATCAGTCTCCACCAAAAAATGATAGATAAATATCCAGTGGGTATAAAAATAGGAAGAAAAAAGATTACCAATATATTATTTGCAGATGGTTGACGACGATCTTAATAAGTGAATAGTTAATTCAGTAAGATTGAAAATGCCTTAACAGAGGCCCAAAAGCATTTGAAGGGGGATTTGTAGATTAATGGTGAAAATACTTAAGTAATGACGAACATGGAAGCGCCCGAGCTACTATTCGAGAAGTCCTGTTTTGTAAAAGAAACAATAGTATTTGAAAATAGCGTCACCATGGAAAACGACAGTTTAAAAAAAAAAAAGACAATGAAATAAATCAAATGATTTTATCAATTAGAAAACATAAATTTAAAACAATTGACAAAATCAAATATTAAGATACGACGGTAGTTCCAAGCATGTCTCATATGATGAGATGACTACCTCATATTGAAGAATGTGCATGGAAATGGAATAAAAGGGGCATTGATTACGTAAATGCACCAAATTAATATAGACATTGCAAATGGAGAAATGAGGAGGTAGTTTGGGTATGATAGATGGGATGCTTTATTGGCAACTGCCATATGTATTTGAAATCGATTATTAGCAACTACTATTTTCGTCCATATTTTTAATTTTATAGATTGGAGAATATCGTGTTTTGATATTGATTCATCAAATATGTATTCATAAATTTAAAAAATCTGCAGTTATCCATTCTTTAATCAAAACAAATGACTTTAAATCACAAATGAATAGCTCCTAAAAAAAAGGGTTACCCCCATAGTTGCAGAAGATATGCGTGCAATTTTAATTTTTACGGTTACAAGATACGGAGCCATCAATTTGAAGATTCCTAAGAAGATCAAATCTGTTTGGCGCTGGGCTTCTGATATTATTAGATGTCATCTACCAAGTTTATCAACATGGATATTTTTAGACATTGTGAAAGATGCTAAAATTTTTTTGATAGAGTTTAAAAAATAACCTAGTTTTTAACATAAATACGATTTTCCTCTTACTATTAAATTATATATTTTTGTGGCATATTGTGGTTTATTCATTGCTAAGATGATGAGAATTGATATGAGAATGTAAGTCTTATTGTTTTATTATATTAAATTAATATCATTTAAATATTTGTTTTTGATGAGATGCTGATATTTTTAAATTTGACTTATGAATATTTCAGCTTGTATTCCTTAAACAAGTGAACAAATTGGAAACCATTAAGTTTCACTATATTTCTTCCAATGCATCTTCACCGGAAAATTTTATATAATTCTTATATATTATTTGCTATCGAAAAAAAAGGTGTTTACAAAAATAAATAGATTTAATTGATATATATTAAGAGTGTTACAGTTGAAATCCCTCCTTTAAAAACATTAAAGAACGTACATGCATTATTTTGTTTTTTCCATAAACCAATATGTTTCATGTCAATAGAGACAATTAATAAACTACTTGTTTTTTGTGTCTAATAAGTTGATGAATAGAGATAGTTTATGTAACATATTATACTGATATTTAGGTGGAAATATATTCTTTTCTTAATAAAGAAAGGGTGCTAATTATTTCAACCAACAAAAGTTGTTTTTGCCTCGGTTTTTATATTTTGAAAAGGATTACGGAATAAGTTTAATATAAATTTTTATAAGATTTGTTAGAATATTAGGCCATTAAATCCTTAGAAGTTACGATCAAGGCCAAAAAAACATGAAAAGGCATAATGGAGGAAATAATTTTAGTAGGAAATTTGTGCTCTACCGAGTGTTTGTTTAAAAAAACAGCATAAATCATCATTTTAGTTTACAATAAGACCTTCTAACGAAAATTTGCAATTAGAAATCAACAAACAATATGATTTTTTGTCTATTTAAATCGCTATACCTTGACGACTTTGACTTTGTGCTTCTAAGTTTTTAGAAACTGGAATTATCCATTGGGCCTGCAGTTTAAAAGATTAGCCGTTGTATCAAATTCATTACTGTCAATGTTTGGGGATACTGATTTTAAACGCTGCATATCTGGCAGTTGCAGCAATAAATACTATTTTTAGGTCTGGTGTAAATAATACTTCCTTATCAGTAAGCCTCTTTGTGATATAAGTTTTGAATAAAGCACTGTGAAATTCAATGGTCTTACTTTCGAGGACATACTCCTATTACAAACTGCTAATCTAAACCGAATTATGACTTTGATGCATTTTTAATCTAGATCATCTATCCCTCATAGGTTCATGGATACAAAATATCTTTGGATAAATAAAAAAAGACCATCCAATAAATACTTCAATAACGGAATTGATTAGTTTTCTTTTATATTTCATCCACATATAATTGCACTTTCTACACGAAAATAAATAAAGATAAATAAAAGAGGGGCAACCTTTTAAGAAGCGTTCGCACTTCCTTGTAGGGATGATCTCCTTCTTTCTAACTTTAAATAGATTTGTAAAATCTTTGTGTCCGTTACAAGACAAATTTTTTTGTTAAAAATAAATGTTTGAAATCAGACAAAACACAAGACGACTTTTCAGTAGATAGATGTCCTTTATTCGTCCTTCCGTTTTACAAAAAATTATATCTTTCAATTAGTCTTAAAAGATTTTTTGCTGCCCTGCTTTTTCCTTCGACGGGTCCGAAAACAAAAGTCAACATCCCTTTTTTGCAACTCCAATCTCGCTAGTTTTCTACAATTTAAAAATTGCCGTATAAAAAATAATAACCTTGTTTTAATACAAATTTGTGAAGTACTTTTGTGTTCATCTGCTATACCTTATGTCGAATTCATAGTTAGACCAATCCATTTTACCAGTAAATTTAGGCTTTAAAGATGCTTTCTACATATAACATAATCATCAGCATAGGTTGGAATGTCTGAAGCCCAGTTTAGTTTATGATTTTATTTTGTGTAACGTATTTTTATGGGAATACTCTCTACGTACTTTCTATTTCCCCCAAAACATGATTACTTACATTATTTTTAATGTAAAAATGATTTATAGAGCTGGTTTCCGTGACTTTCTCATTGTGGCTGTCGGCCATCAAATACAATCAATTTTATTAAAGAATAAAACCCTTTCTTCTTTTTGATATAAAATAATTGCAGTATATTTGGTTTTCATAATAATACTGACAAACATTAGGAATTAATCCTTTCCCGTTGAAAATATGTATATATATATCCTTATTATATTTAATACTCTTATATGTTTTTTCAATATTAAATTTTTATAAATTAACATTAACATTATGAAGACAAATAATTATTTATTATTTCTAAATGGATCCAATATTATTCTCAAAATATCCTAATTTTTGGTTTCTATTCCTGCTGAAACAAAATTTATTTAAAAAAATATACAGCAATGTTCCTATGTTGACATTGTACTTGGGAGAAATCATTCTCTTGAGCTCAATATACGTAGATTCGATCATAGAAAGGCTTGATAAATTATTGATATGGACTTCTGGAGTATTGGTAATGCTAGCGCATGCTGAAAAGTTCCGACCTTAAGAAAGAAAACACGTTATTTTGGTTCACAATTGTTTTTATTTAAAGTATTATGATTTTTTTTTTGCATAGCTTAAACAGTTTTTTCCCATCAAGAAGCACAGTAAAATTAAAAAACAAAATTGTATTCATCATTGTTTTAGGAATAAATAAAAAAAATAGCGTCACACTTAGCACAATAACTCACAAACTAAAGGACTGATTATCATGAAATGTTGACTATGTCTTTAAAGGTAGTTACTAACTGAAAATGAGATGAATTAAAAAAAAAAGTGTAATCTATATGTGAAGGACAGTACTTTTCTACCTATGTGTTACATATAATGTTTATTAATACCTAATTTGTATAACAGCATTCGACCAATTAAAGAAACATTTAAAAAAATTAATAAAACTTTTAATCATAAAATTGATATTTGTAACAAATATGTATTTATTTGATTTTATTCAAATATCATATCTTTTCTTTAGCATTGAATTGTATTTTATTCAGGAAATTCATTTTTTCTTCATTTTAAAACAATAATTACAGTTTTTTGAAGATTTTTTTGTGGAAAATTTGTCCATTTTATTAAATACATATTTTAAAAAGTGCTAATTTCATAACGTTGAAATTTTTTTATAAAAGTTATTGACTTTTATCGAATTACAGAAAATCAAAAGCTTTTAATTGAAGTTTTATTGACTATGAATGGTAATTATTAATTTCAGATATTTTTAAATGTTCCGATTCAGCATTTTATCATTTATGTTATTATAAACATCGTTATTGTAGTTATTTTAATTGCTTCTTCGTTTTTTGAAAGGGCGGTTCAGTTGTTGTTAATTTTATTTGTTTAATTTGAGGATAATCAACCGCTAAAAAATTCGGAACCAAGAAAGAGACAATAGCAACTATTGGCTCTTTCATTATGGGGTATTTGAAGATTATCATTATACGTCAATGAAAACGCTCTACATATATCAACGAAAAAAAATGAATGAAAACTTTCTGCTGTATACGGTCATGTTAATTTGACGTATGATAATTCATAAATCAGGATGTACATATGTTAATAATATGTAAATTAACTTGATTTGAAAATAAGATGTATTTTTGTAAAACATAATATGTTGGTGTAAATATGAAATACGTCGATCTTACAGTTTTAATACAACCTACTTGAATAAATAAGGATGATACAGTTTTGCAAATACAACAAAATAATTCTTCATATTTAGTTTGTACATCCTTTCTACCCTTTAAGTAAGAATGGAATGTTTTCTTTTTTTTCTTCGCTGTGACTACCTTCCAGTAGATGACGTTTTAAATGGGCTCACGAAATCTTTTTAGGAATCATTTTATGAACACGAAAGAAATTCGTTCCCTCGCTACCTTTTCACCCTTTGTACATAAATCCAATAATGTACATTCTGTGGCAAGACCTTTTTTGTTATTGACGTATGATAGAAAATATATTCAAGGTAATAAGAAGTCGCGTTGAACAACCCTTCCACGTTTCCGTGTCCATGGTGGAGTGGCTTTAATGACATTTCCTCTACGACCAAACTATTTTAAGATAGATATTATTATCGGTTGAGTGCAGATAACGATATATGCTGCCCGGTTAAATTCGTCCAAGATCCCCCTATGTTTCGACATCTTCAGAGATCGAATGTTGAATATCTTGGCGGTGTTTGACGAAAACGGAGGAGAACTAAGACTTTGATAAATAAATATTGTTAATTATCACTCTGTAAGATCAACCAAAAAATTATGAGGGAGGGATTAATTAGCTCTCGCTTGTCTACTCTATCTCTTAGTTATTTTGTTATTTATTTTTTTATCTTTATAAAAACACTTTTTCGTTTTACAAACAAATTATTAGTATCATACATAAGTTTCTGACATAGATTTTTGTCATTATATTAAACACTAGAAAATAAATGTGATTTAAATAAATCCTTTAATAAAAATTTAAAAAAATGTTTCCTTTTTATATTTTTTAAATTTATTTAGTTTTTCAGATATTTTATTTGGAATTAGTAGTTTGTTCCCTTTTTTAAAAATTGAAAGTTGGATTTGAGAGAATAATAGATGTTTAAAATTATGCGATTAATGTTAATATATAGGAAAACAAAAAATCAAATGTTTCCAACTATATGTGTTATAGAAACTGTACCCTTATTCAAATGAATATGGCGAGTATTAGATAAATAAATGAAAAATATCAAAGATGAAGAAAATCCATGCGCTACAATGATATTTATATCTCTGACGTCTCTTGCAGAATGGAAAAATAAAATACAAGAAGAGGCAATAAACATGTGCCCCACTGAAAAGTAATTGATGATATTGTTTACATCAACTTGAGTGACAAAAATCTTAAAGGAAAATGCTGCTGCCTCCCTTAATGAAAAAGCAACTATAAATTTTTAATAAACCCTCTCAGGAATCAATAATTTATATAAGGAAATTGATAGAGACAATACCCCCCTAATTTAAGAAGAAAACTACTAAAATTATTGATCCTACTACGAAGAAGGGCTTCTACATGAGGTAAATGGTTCCATTAGTTAAGTGAGTCAGGAAGGTACTAAATTTGGTTTAGTTTTCTTATGGTACAAATCCATATGGATTTTCCTGTTTTTTATGTAAACCATGGTGTCCAAAAACTATGTAGATTTTGTTGCAAAGTTATATGATACTGTGAACTTTATTATGGGATATTCTAAGTTATGCTGTGACATGAAATGTTCAAGTTCTTCTACTTGTTCCAGTCCAAATTGCAAAAAAATCATCGATGAATCTACGTAGAAAATAAAAAAGATTGGCAACACTTTCATTTAGAGAATGTGCTACCATCCGTTTGATGATTTTGTCTATTTTCCCATAGATAATTAATTTTATTTATGCTTGTTTTATATAATTTTATGTTCGTCTGATTAAAAAGTTTGATTATTTTGAGTTGTAAGTCTTAGATAGGAGGTCTAATTTTAACCTAAAAAGCTGATATATAATGGTGCAACACAATTCATCCCAGTACTTATAATTATATTAATTTAAGTTTTGTATTTATATACCTACAGATATGATATGAATAATGATAAGAATTAAATAATGTGATGAACCGAATTCCATAATTTTAACCAATTTGTCATAAATATACATATGAATTCAATATAAATATTAAATTCATATCTGAAGATTAAGTGAGACTAGAGATTTTACTATAATGCAATTGACAAAAAATATCATTTTATTCTTAAAAAAAAACAAAAAACATTTGTTATTTGACAAATCTGCAATCCTAAATTATGATTGATTCAATGATAATATAAAATATTGACATTTGTACATCTATTCAATTTGATATATTTATTAGATACTTAAGCCTCAGTTAGTGAAGTAGTTTGTCGGAACATTGTATTACGGGCATGTATTTTGATGTTTCTCTTCATTTTTATTACTCAAATCTCGTTTTTTTATACCAAGTGTCTACTAGGTATATTGTTATTATATATACTTTCGTTGTGCATTTATACCAAATAAAAGAACCTATTTTACCATTTTATAATTTTAGACCAAAAAAACTGTCAATTGAACTTTTAAATATAAGACCTTTTATTTATTTATCTTTAATTTCTAGTGTAAATTTATTTTTATTTGAAGCATATTTTTATATTCTATTATTTTGATATGTTTCATTCATTAGGAATATTTAATTTCTTTTTTTCAGATAACTTTTCAAAAAATAAAATATAAATCAATAATTGCTTATAATTTTTTTTTTTGCTTCATTAATTAGGAAAATTAAACACAATTTTAATTTTGCTCTGATATAACCGTCCCCTCCCTTCTCTCTTGTTCACAAATTTGAGCTAAAGCGTTGGTTACTTATTTTACTGTACGTTCACACCTTTGTGTGGTATCGTATTTTGTGAAGTTGAAGCGGTGAAGAGACAAAAACTAGTCAACTTTGAGGAATGACTACTTTGATAGAAGGTCCAGTGGCGTTGTTCCAATCCTGAATATTAATAATTGAAGTAACATCCCAAGTGAGGTTAGGTGAACAGTATGGGCATACACTAAGGTGCCCCCCACAAAAAACACGTTATGGTATCGTGAAACCTCTGCTGTTTTATTATAAGATTTTTCAATATCTAACTAACATAACAAAAATTATACAGACATTTTAAAAATTCAATCAGTTCTGGCTTTTTAAAGTTTTACTCTATTTTGAAGTGAAAATTGCTGAAAAACATATCTGCCGATACCAAATTCCCAACTTTTGTCATTTTGGTAGAGCCTAATATTTCATATATTTGGAAAAACTTTTTTAATATCTAATATTACTTATTTGATCATGCCATTGATACGTAATTTAATAAAAATAATTAATTGTGACTCAATTTTGATTCATTTATACATAATTAATGCACTTTTCCTTCTCAAAATGTGCTGAAAGGTTTTACAATATACTTTTATTGTCAATACATGAGTACAATGTTCAATATATCGAAATAAAACTAATTTAGAAAAATGAATCCTCGAGGATATATTCCCTCTTAAAAAGTTGATTTACTGAAAAGAATGGTGTATGATTTATATTGATCAAGTTAAACTAGATAAATTAGTACAAGGTGGCTCCATTATCACGTATAGCTTTCTGATAAAAAAACGTTATATTATATGCTATATTTTGATAATTTATATCTATAAAAGTATATCTTCCTTCATAATATTTTAATGGTTGATAAATTGAACAATAGTGATAAATATACAATCAAACCTTGTCTACAGCCACCTGATTTAATCATGATATAAGCTTTAAAAAACAAAAAACTACAGTTCAGTTTGCCAAAAACAACGAAACTTACAATTAAAAAATGCTTAGAATTTACAGCTTTTTGACATACATAATTTTAGATATAATATTTAATATGACCACAAAAATTAATTAGAAGGATAATTTTTACTCAATTTGTAGAAACTTGTTAAGATAAAATAACGTATGATTAGTATTTGATGAATTTACCATTAAAAAAAATACAAATATTACTTCCGCTGTTCATATTCTGTTCTATTCTTTCATTATATCTACTAGGAGATTAAGTTTTACATAAACGTATTGTAAATGTTGAACAACTTTTATTTGAAGTAGATGTTATCTATGTATCTACGACCTCCAAACAATTGTCATTTATGTAACAATTAAACATCCAAAGTTCCAATACAAGTATAAAAATGTATAATTATCTCAGCTCATAAAAAACATGAGCTTCTTCTATCAAATGAATAGGTAACTCTTACTAACATTGTACATTGTGTACCTGGGAATAGTTAAAGAATATTTTACTAAGCTCAACTTTATTATTATTATATTTCTTGAAAATCAAAACAATGACTTAATGACGGTTGAACTCGACGATTTCCATTTCTTTATCTCTAATTTTGACGTTTGGCCTTACATTTTTAACATAAAAATGAATGAAACAAAATCGACAAAACTAAAATTGCATGTGATTGACCGTCACTGTACCAGGATCATAAATACTATTCACGTTTTCTGTCACCTGGTTTGTGTATTCCCTATGTAAAAAATAAACCCTGCCAAATATAGTGTACTTTCTCTTTGCCTGTGTCAATTTTTGACGTGTGCTGAAACAATATTGAGTAAAACAATCACAAATCTGTCAAATAAGTTTTGTTCCAAGAAATTTTATCTTTATCACACTATCTAGCGTAAATAAAATCGGTTTACAACGTAAAATACACATTGTTATTTACTTATTTAAAAAAATAATGGATTTATTATTACTAAATATTAAAAAAAAAAAAAAACAAAATATTTACAAAGTTTCTATCACAACTTCTTGGGAGACACTGTATAACGCATGTAAACTGAAATGTATTATTGTAATACTGATAACCATATAGTTAAAATACTGTATAAATATTAAAAGTCACATACAAGGTAACTAAACGTGTGCAACATCAATTTAGATAATTTGTTACTTAGTACCTTTCATTCATTCTTTTTAATCTTGGGTTATGATGTTATATTGATGTGAATTTAATTATTATTATATTCTTACTTGGTAAAGGATATACAAAGGAGAAATTCAAGTTTAAAAAATAGTTCATTAGCAATATTGACTTGATTGTATTTTTTTAATGCAGAAATTAATTAGGTCAAAGGACGGAAATTTTTAAATTCCATGTAAAAAAATATTAAAATATAAATGGGTGAAAATGGATTTATAAAATATAATTATATGAACTTCTTGATTTCTACATACCAAATTTTAAAATCAAAATAATATTGATGTTAAATTAAACATTTTTGAAGCTTTTTCAAATAAAAGGTCAATTTTTGCATGCTTCTAATATATTCCTTCTGTTTCAAAACAATAGCTTTAAAAATGTGTTTTTAACTTTGAAGTTGTATTTTCTCAGTATTGGATGATTTCAAATGGATTTTATGAAATTTTTTATAACTTATCATACAATTTTGAAGAAAATCGATTCTTAATAAGGATAACAATTTTTTTCTTACTCAAAAGTACATAGGTTTACACCTTTAAAAAGATAAATAACCTCCGAAGACTTAACTGAAGAATTCTCGAAAATCAGATTTAATACCAAAAAAAATAAATTAGTAATAACATGTTCGTGATCTGTTGCTCTAGTTATTCTATAATCTATTATAAAATTAATATTTACCATCCACGAGGATCGTACAGTCATCTTTTCAAATATACACATTTAGGAATTTCTTATACTTAAATCAAGAATACACTGGTCAAGATTATGTGGTGGAGTGAGATCCAAATTGTTGTAACTCAAATATTTACGTCTTAAAATTTACCGTAAAAACTTTATTCTTTATTATATAAAATTTTGGTTTCCAATTTTTAGAATAAAGTAAATATGAAAATTTTAGTTAAACAGTCTCAATTTTTTTTATTAAAATTAAATATAAGATTTCTACGATGACATATAGGCAATAACATATTTATTTGAGTTACAATAGTTTGGTTTTTAACCCTCAATAATTTCTAATCAATGATATGGCTGTTAGGCCGAGTAAACAAGTGCATTTATCATTATTCTATAGTGTGTAAGCAACCCTTATATATATTGAAATTACATTGTGATACATTTTTTAATAAATAAGAGGAACATTTATTTATCATTTTCAGTTCATAGATGTCGACAAAAATTATTGAAATATAGAAAATACTAATTTTTACATAAAATTCCTTTTGTGCTGAACAGATAATTTGTCAATTTTTCTTTTCATACGTACTAGGCCTGATAAGATCATATGGTTTTTTAATTTTTTTTGTGATCAGTTTATGTATTGTATTTTAATTAAGACAATTAATAAAATCTATTCTTGGATTTTTTAATTAAAGATTTAAATAAGTATAAGCTGATTTGTATTCTTATTAATTATTTCGCAAAATTTTGAAAATTAAAACGTATTAGGTACCAAGGGAAACTATAGTTTATAAAGTGATATCCATTAGAAGGCTTACTTATTAAAGTAGCTGATGAATACTTTCTTTTTTGGTTTAGATTCACAAGGATTTATAAATTCTGATTTACCTAGTAATGGTTTTGCCTATTTTATGATATCAAATTTTTTTTATTAAATTATATCTACATTCTAAATATAAAAAAGCCCGATTAAATGATGGTCTAACCTTTTATTTCTATTAACCTTGATGTTATATTATATAATTTAACACATTCATACCTAAAAATCAAAGCATAATTTTCCAAATTTTTTAAAAACAAAAAACACATATGTACGTAATACTAATTTTCAAAGGAATTAATATTCTCTCTATTCCTTCACAAAACTTTCCCCTAGAACAAAATTATGAATAAAATGATTAAACTGTATTTTGAGAGTAATTATTTATTAAGTTATAAGTTTTACAAATTTTTCTTATTTTGTAATTGAGTTATTCTTTGAGGAGCTTAAACGGAAGAAAAATTTTAGGAAGAAAAACAACAACTCTTATTATTATTATTATTTTATCATTTTTGAAAGCATACAGGCAGAATTTGTATTTCTTTATAAAAAAAAATATGCACTTACATGCCTCTCCGTCTTAAAAGCAACCCTTGTTGAAATAGCGCGCATTTGTACTTTTTCGATGTTTAGCATAAATAATCTATTGTAAATAATTATTTTAATGAACTTTAAACAAATATTAAGCAAAGTCAATCGAGAAATAAGAGCGTCATAATCAAAAACAGGTAGCAACGCAGAGATACAATTCTGAAACCATCTACGAGTGGAAAATTACCTTCATATATCTTTAATGTGATGGGATGTAACTGTTCTACATTGTACCAGCTTATATTGAGGGGCCAACCAAAAGCTGTCAAGTTACAGGCGAAATAGGCGAAACGAATTGGTATTAGCAGTTAGAAATCTCATTGAAGACATATGTCATTAAAGTTTAGTATCATACTGAAAAGTATTGGTGATTAAATAAAGATTTCAAGGAATAAGAAGCATTATTATAAATCTTGCGTGTAAAATACCCCAGTTTAATAACAGAGGTATCAAAATCATACAAAACAACAAGGAAATTACTTAAATTCATGTGATCAGTTTATATTGTTAACAACCAAGATCATTTAAGCACTACTAATAATTTTCTAATGTGGAGAAATAAAAGAAATAATAATAGTATGATAATTTCAGAAAATTGAGCAAAGATTTCCACATAAAAATATCTTAATAGTTTTTGATTTAATAATAATGCATGTATGGTAAACTTCAACAAAGTTATCAATCAAAATTCATAATTTTGGTATATTAGAGGTAATTTATGAGAAGAAAGTTTGTTAAACAATAAATTATATGTGTATCTATCTTACCGTAAAAAAGAGATGAACTAATGTTGTAGAATGGTCAAGCTAAAGATTTAGTTAAAGAAACAAGGCTAAAAATAAGATTTATTATAAACTGTATACCATTTTATTTACAAATATTTCTTATTGTCTGCTATTGTAGGATATATTTGATCAGTATCATTTACTGTCAAAAAGAGATATTTATTGCATTTCAAATATTTTATTTTAAAATCCCTTACTGATTAGTTAAATTGTAGGGGCATTTAAAAATGGTGAAAATTGACATTAAAAAAGAGGAACTTTTAGTTCGTATGTAGTTAGGCACCTTGAAGCCGATTAAATCAAAAAAATGTTTCATATAGAGTTTCAAATTAGTTTAATGGGTAATAAAAAAAGTAATATAACTTATTTTCTCATCATCTATTGCTGAATGATTTTAAACTTGTTAAATACAGTTAAATTTACAGTCAATGAGTATGTTGAATCAAGGAATTAAAATTCATGGCCTTTAGAAGCAACTTTTAGCTAGGGGGTGTGCAAGATTCTTACAAGAGTGGGAGACACATGTACATTTTTCCATTCAAAATATGATAGATAAAATAAGCCTATATAATTGAATCCTACGTCCCTGAAGTTATCGTTACACAATGCTGATCCTCTCTAAATAATTTGTACAATTATAAAAAATGCCAAACTAAAGCTAGAAACAAAAGTATTTCATAAATAATCCATGAAATAATCAGTAGAGATGCCCATTTTGGTCGAGCACAACTCACTGGGCATGGCATTTTAACTTAAAAATGACTTTATTTAAAACTATCCTTGTCAAAATTTTCAACTTATTATATAATTTGGGGGGAGGAGGGGGAATCATGATTGTATATAAAGGCCATTTCATAAAAATGAATGCATATAGGACTCATTTAAACCATTTACTTGATGACTGCGCTCAACAAGAAAAAGTTAATGTGATGTGAGAAGTAAAACTGTATGATTAATTATTAATCCTACTCTAAGTTACTCAGTCTGTAAACTTGAAGATTTAACTAATAAAGTAGTTATTGACATATTATCAATCTTATTGTCTGAAAATACTTCCAACTAATACAAATTTCACACTTGAGTAAGCAATTCTGCTTTATAACTTTAGATTTTATATTTTTGAGATTTTTCCCGGAACATATTTTGTGTACATTTGGTAAGCAGACAGCTAGGGTGTAGTTCATGTCTAGTTTGATTGTTTTATAAAAAGAAAATGCTAACATCCCTGTATGGTATAATGACATATTTATGAAAAAGTTAAATATTTAATCGGTGAGTTAACTATTCTTTTTTGAAATATAAAATTAAAAAGAACAAAGTTTCCCTAACTTTTTAACATATTATGATTAACAAAAAATATATATATATTACGAAAATTATATTTTCGTTAGTTTTCTTTTCATTATTTCATTGAATTTAATAAATCTTTATTCTCAAAAATTATGTTAATATATTTTCTATTATAATGCATATGTATGTAGGGATTATTTTAAAGAATGGTATACCTATGTTGAGATATTTAATTTTACAATTTCAACTTTTAAAATTTTCTTCTTGCCCTTAATTTGTGGCAATCAAATGTATTCTTATTTACTAATCATCATATTGCACTTATATAAAACAGTTGTCGTCAAACCACGACGAAAGTCTTGACGACGGTATGGACAACTTAATGACCAATTTGCTATCATGCACTAACAAGTGAAAGCTTCAGACTCTCAAAATTCTTATGAGGCATTGCACATGACTTTACCTCAAGAATGGATCACAAATAGTTTATTAGAATAACAAATCCGGGAGCTTGGAAGCCATTTTTTCCTTGAAAATAAAATTAGCAAAATTGCTGTGAATCAGTCGTGTGTAATCTTAGACATGTGTTGGGTGGCACAATCTTTGTGGAAGGGCCAAGGTTTGTTCCCAAACACATGCATGACACAAGACCTGATATTTTCCAGATATTTCTTGGCATTTACCTTGAAACCAGATGGATGATAGACACAACTTTTTGTTATCTGTACACACGTCTGGCATTGTTGTTCCCATCCTAGCTCTATATATGGTCATTCTGGAGGTGGAAGACCATTTTCACAGTGAAATTCTTCTTGTCTGTAAAAAAAAAGATTCGGCTGCGTGCTTGTTTTATTTTTTTTAAGTACTTGAAAGCTCGATCCAACCTTTTTTTTTTTTTTTTTTTTTTTTTGTGGACTCATAAATTGTTTTTTATCCCTATATTTGTATATAACACATACAGGGTTAGCTAAAATAGCATTGACCTTTTCATTGCTCGTGTCATTTAATAAAAGATTAAAACATCATTCTTATCAAGTTAAGATCCAGAGGTATTCTATAGTTCTCACTTTCATATATACCTAATTTAATTATAGGAATTGTAATAGTACAAGGTTTGCTTATATTTAACAGATGAAACATCATTTGGCCATCATAAGTAATATAACAAGTTATATCATTAAACAATTCTCTTACAAATTGACTGTTAACCGAATTAGAACCATCTAAGTATCGTATGGAGTCTCTACGAGTTCGAGTCACTTCATTTCAACTCATCACTTTGGGAAATTATCAACATTTCGCTTTCAAGCATAAATAATTGCTATGGATCCCGTAACTGGTGCTCATACCTACATTAAGTTTAATTAAGTTAACACGACTATTCTACTTTAAGCATTGTCAATTTGGGGAGTTGAATCTTAATGCCATTTGGAGTAACACTTTTATGAATATTGAGGGAAAAATATAAGAAGACGACAGAAGAATCTTTAGCCAATATTATGCTCCACCTCTCGTAATGGTGTATTACAAGATTAAGGCGATATATTCGAAGTAATTAATCAATTAAGAACTCAAATTAATTCGTTTATGAATTGTATATTATAATATTAAATTAATTAATTAGACAATATGAAACAACCTTTAATCATTGAGAAATTGAATTTAGCAATAACAGAGTAGTAAATTGTAATTTATTTGTTCTTTAATTCTGTAGGAGCTCAACACTGTTTTGTATTCTTAAAAACATTAAATTTATCAAGATGTGAGGTATTCCATTGACTTCCTTGATTATTAATAAGTCGAATCAAATCAAACATAAATCTTCCAAACTAGTGAATGATCCTCTTTATATAAAAAGAGAATAACTTAGATTTTGTAGAAAAGTAATTCAAAGATAACTAAACGAGATAGTAGTGTATTAATTAATAATTGATATTGATAAATAAAACCAAAGACTTTAAAAGGCTAAAACATCAAGTACACTCTTTTGGAATACAAATGATAACTCTTAATTGTTGAAGTGAATGAATGATTTAGAGTTTGAGACAATTCCACTTCATAATTGATCCAACATATTATCCAGATAATGATTAATATACATTTTGACAAGAAAGAGACTTAATAAAATGTAAAATCGTATAGAAAATTAGGATTGAACATTCTGGAGTTGACAACAGGGCCAAAGAATACAAGTAAATTATAGCACATCTTTGCAAAGTTGATTATTTCCGAGGTGCCATGAGTTGAAGTGAAGCCACTCGGACTCCGGAAGACTCCATAAATACTTGTTAGAGTTAGAATCTCACTAGAGATTTAACAGTTATTTGGATTTTTTGGTGGTATCTATGGCATAAATGGTATCATATCGCTGAACTGGGTTCCTTATATTCCATTACACTCACGAGGCGGAGTTGGAAACATGGACATGATCGATTATACAGTGTATTAATACGACAAAAGGAGGAGGAAAGAGTATCCTAATTCTAATTTATTCTTCTAATTTATATACCGTTTTTCGGTTCCTCCCTGTATTCGTTCTCATAAAATAATATGAGATCTCAAGGATTACCAAATAATCAGGGATTCCCTGCATACAAAAGTAGGTACATTATATTGTAAATTTCATCCATCCAACAGATAAATATTTAAACAGTATTTCCACTCCTATGTATATTTTTGCTTTTTCATTGTGTCTGAAAATAAAAACATGATTCGAATAACGTCCCAAATTAATTTTTTTGATTTGAAACTTATCTGAATTGATGAATTTTGAGCATTTTTTGATAGTGTTTTTAAATCTTTAACAATCTTTTAATGAAAATATTTCGATCAAAAATTCTTACTAACATATTTATCAATGTGTTTATTTACCAAAATTTAAAATATAACGCACGATGTCAATATAAAATAAATGAGCGTAAACACCTTTTTGATGTGTCCGACGATGACAATAAATTATTAAATATGTTTAAAAATTTGAAGAAAAAAAACAAAACAAAAAAAACGATGAAAATATTTTGATTTATTTTAGCTCTTTAATATGACGTATACTGTATTGAATTTATGCTATTGTAAATCACTTTTTATCTAAAGAAAGCACAAGCAACCTATTTTTTTCATTTTGTGAAAAAATAAATTTCATTATAAAAACGTTTGTATTTGTACTTAATTAAACCATTAGCTTACTGATTAATTAATTATAATCAAATCAAATTTTGATTGATTGTATAGAAGTTTAGAGTAAACAAATGTATTACTCTACCGTTGACTCGGTAAAATAATTAATGTGTTTGTTCAAACAATACTAGTGTAATTAATGTTTATAGATGTAAAAAGTTTGTTTCTATTGGTAATTTAAAAAAAGAAAGATTGAACAAGGTAGCTTTAACAATTTGTAGAATGTGTTAAAAGAATAACAGGGGCATGACTTTTTATTTGATTAATTATATGACGGAAGGAAATAGACACAAATCCCACTCTTTATTTAGTAAGGACAAAGGCAGGAATTATTTCAATTTCAATAACCCATTATATTCGGTGTCCAACACGGAATTAGAATCAAAGCTAAGGATTAGCAAATTATATGAATAAAAAAATGTGTAAATAAAAAAATAAAAAAATTATATTTATTTATGTTGTCAACGTTGATTGACGATATATCTAGGACAGAGATTAATATAAAAACTATTACGTATTTAGCTCAGTCCAATCTTAGGATCGGTCATTAAGAATGTTGGTCTTTTGGACTGTCTGTACTAGAGCTAATAAAATAAGAAGAAAAAATGTTGAGTGAGGTCATCAAGTACTGAAATTTTTAATTTTTAGGACTTTACTGGACTGGACAGATACTGAAATGGATTATATATTTAATAGTTAGGATTTGCTTATTATGCCATTTGTGATCTCAGTAAATATATCTCCTTTGTACACTTAAGGAATAAGTTTAAATAAGTGACAGATTGCATAATAAACTGAAAGTGACGAAATACTGTCTATACATAAGGAAGATTACCACATTTGTATTGCATGTACCCGTATATATATATATATATATAGGGTGATAATTTTAAATCCGGAACAATTTTAGACCTCAATATCTTGGCTACCTTGGTATGTAAATAAATGAAAGTGCGTTAATCAGATTTAGCTGACTAAACGTTTTTTAATAATATACAAAATCTTTCAGATTTCACCCCCCCCCCCCTAAAAATGCCGTGCAGTTATTATTATGTGGCTTAATTCTGGGTTTACGGCCAAGAACGAAAATAGATAATTATACTAAAGATATAGTGCTACATAGAATTAAAATTATTATTTTTATGATGTAAATTATGTTAAGTTAAAAAAATTATAAACTTATAAAAATGTATTTGACAAAACGAAACAAAAAAATATTGATGATAATTGAGTATAAAATATTTTTAATCTTTTAAACCGTTGAGCTACCTTGAAACATTTATTAAATTAAAAAAAAAATTACCAATTGTATTTTTTAATAAATGAATAACTGTCACTCTAAGACTTAAACAATTCAACACAATGAAATATTACTTAATATATATATTATATTCTGTACAGAATAAAAAAAGAAAATATAAAAACACTGCTCTTAACATGTTGTATAAGCTTCTGTAACGTAATTCACATTATAAATATTTTCTGTTCAGTGAATAAGGATACTACTAAGACTAAATTAAGTCATCTTTAAAAAATGACGATACATAAGTAGCTGTATCGTGAATTGCATTTACGATAATTGAGAAAGAAGTTTCTTTTAAGCAGAAAAATTGCAATTTCCAAAACATTTTTCGAATTGCCATGCACTCCAAGACAATGCTATTGCTCAACATATGTGAAGTCATTGTTTCAGAATATGAAAGAGAGGAAAATATATCACATCAAGTGATAATAAATATTATTATAAATTGATTTTTCAAAATTAAATTTAGGATTATATTAAAATATAATTTGTTGTATTTATCGTAAAATCATTATATTTTTATTTTAAGGATTAAAAAAAAAATATTCATTACTTTATAAAAATTTTGAGAATCAAATTAGGGAACATCAGTTTTGAAGAAATTGCGTGTATTATATACAACAATAATTACATGTGTATTATAATCTTGTAGGTACTGTTGTACGCCACATTCCTCACATTGAATAGAAGATGACCCTCCAAAAATCCAAAAGAAACCAAACTAAAAACTTTAAAAAAACCAATTAATTGAATTCCCTTAACCTCGAATATAGTTAACTAAATGTACGAACAAATCCTGAGCAAGGTATTTACAGTATAAATAAAGAATATAATCTGAATGAACGTTTCAAGTGCACATTGAAAAGTATTAATAATAAATTTGACAGGGTGAGGACTCAACCATTAGAAACCTTTTCGTGGCTGTCGAGCTTCAGTTCTAAAAGTCTGACAATTTTGTACTTGATGCCATTCGAAATATCTGACAAAAAGCAACTTTTTGATGGCGGTTTGATTTTTGTTTTGTTTATATCCGATCAAAATGTCCGAGCAACCTTGTTAAATGTTTTATGTTTTTGTTTTATAATCTCCTCCGTGTACAAGTCAATCTTCAGACTGGACACTGTTCTATAAAAGAGAAATGATCGCTTACTAGTTGAATCAAGATCTCAGGTCAAGGAACCTTCGGGACAAAACATCTAGCTCAGGTCCTGGTCCTGGGGGTCATGGCGTCCAACGGCAACAAGATACCTCACTAATTTTTCAAGGCCAACCCAAAAACAACACGGACGTCTACTACAAGGTCCTCAAGTACCTTGTCTTGCCATGATGCACTTTCCTCAGGGACAACAATGTATTTACCCAAGACAGCTCCCTGGCACACACTGCTAAGAAGGTGCAGCATTGCTGCAGGAAGAACATGGCTTCTTTCTGGCCACCAGACTTCATTCCTTCGTCCTCACCCAATTTGAGCCCCCTGGACTTGGCGGACTGTATGTCTTGGAGGGCAAGACGAACAAGACTTCTCACTCGAATGTCGTTGCCCTAAAAGGTGTGATCACGGATTATTGGAATAACTTTTCCTCAACTTCATCAAGAACAACTAAACTTCTGTTCCTCCCTGTATTGAAACGATCATTCGGAATGGTGTGGGGCATATTGAGTAAAAAGGGTAGAAACTTGATGAATTATCAACTTTTGGTTAAAAAGTCTTTTTTTCATAAAAATGGCACAAAATAAAAATATATAGAAGTGAAAACAGATTTTAAATTTTTCTAATTTTTGAGTCCTCACCTTGTAGAATCAAAGGAATAGGAAGCATTTTTATAAATCTTGAAGTGTATAATATCCCAGATTAACAACAGAGTATTAAAAAAATATAAGATAATGATTTGGTTTTTTTAAGAATGATGAATTATATTATTTTAAAACAAACAAGCATTAACTTTAGTCTTTGAGTTTCTAACTATGTGGTGATTCATTCCAAATATTAAATTATAATACTATGAAAATATTTACTCTAAGTAAGAGATCATTTTTCTTTACCCATAAGGAAATATGATCATAGAAACACATTACCTAATTAAATTTAACAAGATCATTTTATATACAATCTTCCTACACAAACTTTAGTATCCTAATACTTAATAATCATAGCATATTTTGTAGAAATATATATTTTTAACTTTCCTTACTCTTATATAAAGAAGAACGTCTAGAACATTTATGCAAACTACGGTACAATTAAGACAAACATGGCATTTCCTATTTTTGTTAGATGTTTGAGAAGTCCCTTTATTGGGAATTTCTTCACGGAGGTTCTTTCTGTGATATGAAGGTCTGGGCGAGTGGAGTCAATTTTGTAGGCTAAACAGCAAATTAAAATGAGTTTATAGACAAGATGGCATTCGAACGTACAAAATGAACTTTTTTAAGTTAGGCACTAGTTCTAAAACCTAAATAACTAAAACGTCTTCTATTATACTTACTGAGTGCGACAGATCTTAGAATATTTAGTCAAACTCCCACATGGGACCCTTTCTTAAATACTTTGAGAGAAGGGCAATCAATTGTCCTGTAAGGGAGACTTTGAGTGATTTAAAAAATTCCAGTACTCTAGAAGTAAGGGCGAAATTTTAAACAAATATACACGCAAATTTGGCCTTGGTTGGACCATGGATGAGATGAGTGATCATTTTCTCTTTCACTGCGAGACGCTCTGTCTAATATATAATGCCATCGGCAAACTTTTAAGGGAACGTTTTGTTTTTTATTACATGAAGAAAGAGGATTTCTTAGTTTTTTACTTCAGGAAAAGGATGAAGGTGATTCATCCAACTATTAAAAAGGCTCATTATATTTTGGATGATAAACACACTTCCTCGGACTATAATATCTCCGATGTTTTATCCGTTATGAAACTTCACCCCCATGTTTTAAAACAGATAGTCCGTTAATAAACAAACTCTATAATTCTATATTTTTGAAAAGTTTTATTTTTTATTATTGTGTGGTATAGGAATTTTTGTTTATTCGATCCATTTGTTAGTATATTTGTTTTAGTGGACACATCTCTTAGAAAATTGAGAAATCAGTCACGGAAATCTACTCAAAACCAAGAAAAAACGATCCCCTACACTCGCTGATTATTTTAAACTGTATTACAGCCATGGGGAAAGGCACTTTCACTCTGGAGAATAAATATCGTCCAGAACGTCGCTGATCCTCGACAACATCACCCATGGTCATGACATGATCAACTCAAACACTCGTCCAAGCACTGGACAAGTTGCAACCTATGTTTTTCTAACTCAATAAATAATTCATCAGATCCTGTCCTACGATTTGGGAGACAAACAGTTCTTGATTATATGAGAACCCCACAAACTGTGCAAAAGAACTGAGTAGAGACGTCCGAAGTGTTAAACAACCCCCTTAAACCCAAACTTAAACCTGAATGACAGTTTTTTGTTGAAGAAAATCAAAATCTACTCCTAAGGGACGATTTTGACGGCCGTGAAGAGTTTCTTTCTGGGGTGCAGTGGGCCATGAACGAGGTGACAGGGAAGAAGAACTTAGATCAGCTTAGAAAAGATATGAGACCACAGCCACAACGTAATAGCATCCCAGGGCAACTATGTATTATGATTATAAAGTTATACATACGTTTTTATAAAATTTGGTTTTTATGGTACATGGAAATTATTTATCACTTAATAACCTAATATGTAAATAGTTTAATTTAAAAATAATGGCAAATACTACCAACCACTTTTTTGTCAAAAGTCTAGGTATAACTATTAAAAATATTTAAGTTCTTGAAATACGAATTCAATTTTCATTTGTAATAATAAAGAAAAGAAAGTCTTGTATAGGTCTCCTTAAAGATTTGAAAGATTTTTGAGGACTGCTTAAAAGGGAAGGACAAAGCGCATCTAAGTTCACATACTAAGGATTGAACCAACTCTATTATTTATATCTGACATTATAACATTTGTTTGTTTTTTCCTTCAATACTTTATCATTCTTGTATGACATTTGTTTCCAGAGACTAAATCTTCAATAGTATATCCGCCAAAGAATAAACCAAGATAAATATTCCGAAAAAACAAACATAAATTAAATCGAACTAATAATTTGTAAGTAATCATAATGAATCGAGCAATTAAGCGTAAAAAGTTGTTTGTTAGAGTAAATGTGCATAAAAATATGTTTTTTACTCTTTTTGTTAACATGAGCTACCAAGTACCATGCAAAAACAGTTTGAACACACTAACTGTAATTATATGTTGTACTCAATCGAAGTACCTGAAAACAAATTTTTAGTAGGAGTATATATGAAGTATGAATTATATGTATATGTCGTAACTTATAAAAGGAAATTGTACCATTTGCAAGCTAAAAATGAGCGGAACAATTTTAATTTAATGAATTTAGAGTACTGGTGATGGAGATAGTTGAATTTTCCTTGAACTGGTTTCTAATATCTGAGACAAATAGCTTACTTAGATACAGATTAGCGACGTCTTCTCTTTTTACAAACGAGTGTTGAATCTAAGCAAAGGATAGATATCTTTTGTTCTGAAACACTATTAAATAACTCTTGAACCTTCAGATTGGCTAGGATCAACTTCCCTTCTGTGCTAAGACACTTATTAAATCGAATTCATTATCATGAGCATCAAAAGATTTATTTCCAGAATCAAAAATCATAACAAATATATGAGTCTGGTTTCGATAAGAGTAGAGTCATGGCATGACCTCTCAAATGATGGAAGGATGTTTCAACTTTCGTAAAAAGTACTTCGAAGCCAATAATTAAGAAAAACAAGAAAAACGAGACCTTTTTTTACGTACTTTAATACCATAATGTATTTTTCTTTCATTATTTTTATACTTTATACCTCGTTAAATTTATGTGTATTCTGATAATATTTAATTATAAATACATAAATCAAATAAAAACCCTGGTTATATGGAGTTGCAATAATAAAGGTTAAGTAAATTGGTCAGTATTTCCCTCCTCGCCCACCTGATCATCCTCTTTTAAATAATGATTGATGTATTTTGTAAAATCCCTACACAAACTAAAAACAGTATTTCTGTATAAACTAGCTACAGCTTCTTTATTTACAAATAATAAGACCTCGAACCTACTGGATAAATATTACACTTTTTGTAAAGTTGAAGAGGAGTCTTCTATCTACCTATTTTATAGCTGCTCTAGGGTTATCTTCATTCGTAAATCAGTAGAATATTTAAGATTAAGCGCTTTTAAAGTGATGACCTCTGTGAAGGACTGACTCATGTAATGGACCCGGAAGAAAATGAAAATATGAAAATAGACTTCAATATAAAAGATTTCAAACAATTAACTATCAGCCCCACGTCTTCTGTAGAGAAACATTGGTAAATCATGTCAATATGAAAAATAACAATCTCTATTCTTTTATTATTTATTTTATAAACACACGTTGTCTATGTTTAATTCCAATTTTATTTGTTATTTTTCCTATTTTTATCTAGGAGTAGTGTGAGATAGATCTAGTAATACTCTCTTAATCAGTCTTACAACTCCAATCCCTCCCCCTATTACCCTTTCAATCTTTTTTACCATTCAACGCTCCTAAGGACGGCTTAGTTTGTCCTTCAATTCTACGGTCCTATCTATCTTTTTAATTTTCCGACTCCTAACAAGGATTTGAAGAATATGAAAACAAAGAAAATAATAAACGATAGGTAAAAACTTTTATATATGAGTACGCACATTCTACTTTAAAATTTAGGTAGCTTGTCTATGTGGAAAAAGTTATGACAGAACGTCAACAACTGAAATAACGTAGTTAGTACCTACGTCATTGACAACAAATTTTAGGGCCGGGCTAATGGGACTGCAGTTTTTCTAGTTTTTTTTTTTGATCGATCTCGAAACTACCATGGAGTCTTTAGAGTTTATAACTTTGTAATAGTGGATGTATTAAATTATTATCGCTCCGTCTACGAAAAAAAATTATTATTTAATAAAATATATATATATTTAATTATAATAGTAAAATCATAAAAAAAAAGAATCTGAAAATTAAAATGATAATCTTGAAAATTTGAACAATTGAATAAATAAAGCAGTTTAGCTTTGCTGACGTTTCATTACAATAGATACACGCAGTAGCTATAAGAAGCATGAAATAAACAAAAGTTCTACCCCGTATCAAACAAGGACATAGTCAGACATGACTTCGTTTTAAATCTTCAATTCTTCTTTGAGTCAAACAGGGACTTGACTTTCTCAACAGCCCATCAGCATTAATCTCCGTTATTTATCAGCACACATACACCATGAATTACTAGATATATGGATAAGTGGAAACTCTCAAAGTCAACCAAACCTTAGAGGTTCACTAACCATAACTAAAAACAAATATATAAGCTCTTTAGTAGTCCTTCATAAATACATTGAATGATGATATAAATAAATAGTTATATTTGAATTTTAAACAGGGAGTGAGCTACATTGGAATATTTTGGATTACAAAAATTTATGTAAATATTTATAAATAATAAGTATAAATTTTCTAAATTCACTTTATACTAAACTTTATAGCAGTATTTCTTATTAAAAATTTATATACCGTATACATGTGTAGTTCCATCTTGGGAGTTTAGAAAAGTTGCTAGAAAAGATGATAAAGAGCACAAAGAAGCTTTTTTTCATCGATTTTCAAGCAAGAATGGAGAGCTTTCAGAAAAATGGAATCTATTATATCTTGAAATTACATACTCATTGTTTATATTTTGATACTTTTCTTAATTTTGTAATAAATAGAATTACACTCAAATATAGAATCAAATTGTACTTAAAAAACTAAATTTACTTGTAATAACTACATTAAAAGTTCAAGAAAAACATAATAAATTTATTGAATTTGTATTTAACTTTGAACTTAGAATAAAGTTATTTGCTAAAATCAATTATTTAAAAATGATATTTTACAAATATTTTTTTAAAATACATTTTAAATGACATCACTCATCATTTTTTTGTAATATTTTTCGATCGAGCATTGTTGAGAGTAAAAATAGACTTATTTGTTACGTTTATTTCAAAGACAAAGATTTTTGCACAGAATATATATGTTTGGACAAACCTATGAAACCCGTTTCGCCGAAGAAAGATGAAGTTTTGTCATTAAATCAACTAGAGGAAAATCCAAATCTTCTTGTACGAAGCACGAAGGCAGAAAACATTTGAAACAACTTGATCAAATGTCATACATGTTTTTGGAGGATGATAATGTTTCGTCTTTATTTGAATTGAAGTGAAAGTTAGATTTTAACTACGTTTCAAAATGAATTCAAGTTATTTGGGTGGAAAATGAAGCTCAATTTTTAATTCAAAGCTAGAAGCTATGCAGGTCTAATAAAATTTAATTGACATATTGAAAGTAGTAATTTATGTATTGTTTTTTACAATTATATAAAAAATTCAATTATATGAAAAATACTTATTTGACAATAACTATAAAACCCAACCAACAAGAAATTTAAAAAATATATTTTACTTTTTAAAAGTTCTATTATAAAAGTATAAGAAATAATCATCGATTTATTAAAAACAAATTTCCGTATTTGGTTAGGTTTTGCTGTTTAAAATCAAATAACTAGAAACGATTCAGAACACACAATGTAGATAGTAGAATTATAGTTAAAATTATATCAAATTAACGTTTTAAAAAAGAAAATATGCTTCGTTTAATTGGAATTTATCGTGTTGTATCGATCGTTTATTATAGGTGTCCAGATTTCACAAAGTTGGATTCTGAATTAACATCGAACTTTCTTGAAATATTGATGAAGCACAGTTTCTTATTTACTATATAAAGTTCGAGAAAGGAATTAAATTGAACAGTCACGGTGTCCGTTATTTCAGAAACATTAAATCTGAAATGTAATAATGATCTCAATACAATTTTTCAAATTAAGGAGCACACAAATACCATTCAGAATTGGATTTTTCGTTTTACCTTAGCTTTAATTCTGTACAATTTGAAAACGTTGAAATATCGAATTTATATCTAGGGAGATTATCAATCAAGACATTCCGACTTATAAAATATACTGTTATGAGGCTTATGCCGAGTCAATGATGGGATCAACAGTAAAGGAAATGACAAAAGAAGTTTCCTTATGAATATTGCGTTTCAAAAGGTTTCGGAGTCATGCTCAAAGGATGAAAGTAAGGTTTGGACTGAATGGGGTGAGGAAATGACTGAGGAGGAGTCATTGATAGGCTTATTCCGTTTGTGGCAAGGGAAACCATCTCGTCGGCCAAGTGGGAAATCCCTATGACTTTATTAGGCTATATATCAATAGTCATAAAATATGATATATATTTCCATACGCTTATGCTGATAACTTTGCCTAGAAAACACCAATATGTTTGATCATATATAAAGATATCATAGATTTAATCATATATCTTGACATTGTAGTATGTAAATTAGAAAAACTCGTGCATTAATGATTCTGAAATGTCTCCACCTACATACATTATCATATCCCTCCTTGATGCATTTGAATGTCAAAAGGGACCATCCAAATTAATGCATATTATCAAACAGGGAAACGTGAAGAGTATGAAGAGGAATTTGCAACAAAAAAAATATTTAGAAAATCTCAAAAAGCTTATAAGACAAGGGGACAAAGGAGAAAAATGAGATCCTGTCACTAGAGAGGGACAGCTATCAACACCAAATATGGAGTAAAAGAAGATGATGGTTTAAAAGAAGAGTCTCTATTACATGGCTATAATCCAAACAATGGACTAGGTAATACAAAACTAATTGAGGGTGCAGTCCAATGGAAAGAGGTTGTTGTTTCATCAACCATTGCATTACCTTTTGTTCAAGAAAAATATGTCACAACAAAAGATGTAATAGGTTCAGGTGAGGAAGTCGAGGAGCCTTTGAGGATTAATAATGAGGACGGTTCTAAAGTGTCGAGTACCTACAGTAAGAATATGTCATTGACCACATTTTATAATAAAAAAATCAGTTATGGTTTTAATTATTCTCAAATACATATGTATGTCAAATTCTTAACAAATGTGAATTTTCTGACTTAAATATTGCTTTTTCTGTATATGTTGCTTTTTGTCAATAAGGGATATTATATATAATAAGCTAATGGATTCTGATTTATTTTATTCAATAATATCAGCTCCAGCCTGGCAATATAACTTCTTGTTCGAGAAAAACCTGAGAATATTTCGATGAAGTGGGTGCTTCTAGGTGGTTGAATATCTTTTGGAAATTCTTTCAGCGCTTTTTCATGGACTTATTTGTCAAGGTTTGGTCCATTGTCATCTTGTATGAGTAAAACCATAAGTTTTCGTGGATCTAGAACCGGATCACCGACTCTGACCGGTCAACTTCTCAGGCAATTGTCCTGATGTGCTTCCCCGTGTCTTCATTAACGATTTGCCGAATTTTGTATACATTCACTTTGACCTCCGTCCACATTGATGTTGCATTAAATCATATTTATAGGCCTCAAATTCCCTCCTTACCTTAAATCAAAACGTCTTACTGAGTCTCAGAGTTGTAGTAATTGTTATATTGTTGCTCCCAGCGCGGATTCCAGGGAGGGATTTGTTCCTTTCCAAATATTTGGTCAATTGATTCTTTTTTCTTTTTTTTCAACTGGTGCTGGTTTAAACAAGCTATATAGAAAACAAGCTGCTTACATGCCCCATTTTCCAAAAGAGCTCACCAAAGTGGCGGCATACATAGTTTGTTGAAACCCGTAGAGACATACATTTAATTAAAAGTAATATTTGAGACTTAAGCCTAATTTGTATACAAATGATTCTTTTGAACTTGATGTGTATACGTTCGTGCCCCGGTGATTCCTAGAGAAAGAAATATACTCCATGTATATGGACTTCACCAAAAGGTTCCCAGGTTAGATGGAGTAATTGTAATACTCTAATATTTACTTATACTTAATCAGTGCAACTCCATCTAACCAATTAAAGGAACATTAAAAAAAATGACAATATAGTTTGTAAGATATTTAACACGCATCCATCAAGATAGGAGGGGATGGCTACATAGTGTTGATGCAAAATTAAACTTTGACGATCACTATGTGAGGATATACTTGGTCATTGGAAGCTATGTAGTGTGAAAAAGTTATTCTCTGTTCACTGAATCTCCAAAGAAATCCTTTACTATGTCCCCAAGAGTAAACAAAATTCAAAACTGGGCTCTCCCACAGAAGATATGAATCTGGCTCTCTAACTAAACTGCAGAATAACAATTATGGTTATTTTATAGGTATACAGATATTTCCAGTATTTCTGAAAACAACTTGATACACTGACCAATTCTCCAATGTTTTTCAGACTTGTAAAAACATCACAATTAATGAATAAAATTACCTGAACTTTGGTTGATACACAAAAATTTGTATTTAAAAAATAATAAAGCAACTACAACAACAGTATGTTAAGTAAAATAGTGGAATTGACTTTGAGTCAATCTGGATTATTTCAATGAATATTTTGAAATACTACGTTGGGTGAGTAAATATATATATTTCAAAGGCTTTTTAGAAAATATTTGAGCTCTTTCCATCCGATACAGTTTAATAACTTCAATAGCAATGCAAATATCTAAAGGATTTGAATGGGCGAAAAAAGTGGTAGATCGATTTTTCATTACTTGCCAATACATTTAAGTAAATTAGTTATCCTAAAATAGTCTTGTAAACTGTGTATACGTGTCAAACGGCATATTCATATTCATTAATAAACATCAACAATGAGACTTCTTTATTTATACAAGTTGAATGATTGCAAATTGAATTTAATTAAAATTGCTTAAGAAGTTGTATTATTTTTTCAAATTGGCGATATAAGGGGATATGAAGAAAATATACTTTTTGACTTATTACAATGTAATTTTGTTGCATTTATCCCACAAACTTAGTTACAAGAGCATATTTTCATTAATTTTGAAATTTTGAACTCTTTATTAAACTATTTAAAATAAGACTTATCCAATTTTAAAATGAAATTGAAAACATATGAAATATGTAATAAGTATACTATTTCAAGTTCTCGTTTAAGAGAAAGTTATTTTTTTAAGAAACGATGATAATTAATCAACTAAGCCTTAGCAATACTAGACTTCGACTTAAATAATCACTACTATAAATTTCACATGTACAAGCATATAAAGATAATGTAAATTAAGTAATTACGGAGTGAGAACAAAAAACTTGACATAGTTAAAAAAAAAAAATTGATTTTTATTGAATCTAGAAAAAACAACCCATATACCCGGTATGTTTAAAAACTATATTTTTATTCATTATGTCCTCAACACAAACAATTACAGTCTTAACAACCACCGAACATATTGGTAGCCCTTAGATCGAGTCTGTGTCCATGGCGTATCATGCTCTCATGAGGACAACTTGTATAAGATGGGCTGCAGACATTCTTCTACAAACAATGCAAACTGCAAAGTTCACAGAGTTAATATCAGGAATCATGGAGGGCCTCATGGAGGGAGGCCAGAAGTAAGCCATATTGCTGCTGCATAATTGTTAATTTTTCTTTGATGAATGGGGTGGGAATGGACTTTTTGAGATTGTAAGGAGTCCAAATAGAGATTGAGACGGTCTTATCCCCTTCTCGGCACTGACACTGGTGCTGAGAATATTAGGCACGTGTTTCCTTTTTTCTTGATCATCTAACTTTTTTTCACTTAGAGACATGAGATAAAAACAAAATTTGCTTACTTTTGTTTCCCTTGTCTTTTTTTGTTGTGCAAAAAAACCTTGAAATTTAAAATTACAGAAGTGAAATCTTTACTAAATGCTACTGCATATTTGGGCCCCCCCTACTCAGTATTAATAAATTTACTTTGCTAATCTAATTTATACAAAAAGTAGCTTTGCACATAAACTGTTTTGATAGCTATATATGAAATGGACAACACTATATAATGTATTGTACATAATATTTGTTTCAAATCACAGTTCAAGCTTTCAGCTATCCAATCAGATATTTATACACTTTATAAATTTATATTTCAGGGACCTATGAGTATAATAAGTCTCCTATAGGCTTGCTCATAAACAATATGTAGGGGAGTCTTTATATAATATTTTATGATCATTATATCATCGGAAGGAGACCTACATTCCTCTCAACCAATTCTACAAGTGTAGCTTGTAGAAAGGACCCTCTGGATCTTCTAACGTAAATTGTGTATATAACTTTTGATATAATATGATCACTTATGAAATACCAAGGTTCTTTGTTTTGACAACTATGATCCAGCCAGTTCTTGAGGTTGGATTTGAAAATCCTTCAATACTTTATGATATAAATGCAGGGCTGAATAGAGGGGAGGAACAGAATCAAGGAATGAAGATAAAAGAAAAGAGACAACGAGAGGGATATATAAAGAAACAGATATAGAAAGAGAGAAGGCAAATGAGGTTTTATTTTGGTCATAAACAGCATTTAAATAACCTTAAGGCCAAAAAAATATAAGAGGGATATTCTTGGTAATTACTTTATTTTTTACGTGTACTTGGGTAATTTTAGACTTATCTGTTCGATAGTGTAATAACAACAGAAACAATCTTATATTTATATATTTAAGATTTAATTAAATGTCTCCAACAATGAAAATCGTGTAAAGGATAGAGGGAAGTATCATTTGAAAATTTACAATAGGTACAAACTATATCACTAAGGCTAGATTTTGATTTATTTGTAAACAAACTAAACCTTCCCGGACTTTAAGGAAATCATTTTTCTGTCGTGACTCACTGATTTTTTTTTATTATAATTTTCCAGCAATTTCTAACGATCTGTTCATCCTTTAACTTTATAGGACGATATTCTATGGTAAATTAATTTAGTCTTTTTAAGGCTTCTATAACTATATATGGAAAACAGAGTAAAGGGATACATACCTTACTTCTTTGGACGATTAATATACATTGTCTTTAATTTGGCTTTTTGTTCTAATTAATTAAAAACTAAGTATTTACTACAACTTAATTGAATATAATTTAAATATTTATGACATAAATTTAAGGTTCTTTAGATGTATAAATGGTGTTTCATTGCTTTTTTTTTTAGCATACATCATTCCATTCTCAAAAAAACAAAAAAACATCTTAGGTGAAATGAAAGTCACTATTAATAATCTTGTTTTTTTTCATCAAGAAAAAGATCTTAATATATAAATTATTTTGTGATTGCTGATAAAGAAGAATGAAGATTTTATCTCAAGTCATACATCTGCGTACATACAATAATGAAGGGAAAAATCTAAATAGGTTGTATAACAATTCTTCTTGTCATTAATGAATGAAGGAAAAACAGACTCATAACATCTATATCTTTACACACATAAGATAGATCTGATCAATTTAATCTCTTTTGACTGATAAGGAGAGTGTGGATGGATCAAATGATAAATTAACTTACCTTAAGAACAAAAGATATGGGAATATACATATAGATACATGATATTCCCATACGAGTCATATCTAATTGAGATTTAAGTAAAAATATAGATGAGTATAGACAACGAGCTTTCCATATTCATATTTCCATTGTTAATTCCATCGGACTTTACTAGAAAAGTGTCTAGGTTAAGCTTTTCTTAACTATCTTTGAATCCTAATGCAAGTACTTTTCTGGTGTATTTAGTCACCCCAACATAAAAAAATACACATTTGATGGTAAAAATGCTTTTTTTCCTTAGTTGTAGTTATTTATGATATTATATGCAGCAGAAAAATAATTAAATGCCTCTTTATCACATTATCTTTTTTACCCAGGAACTGATAATGTAAAATAGTATTTAATGAAAAGAATGTTACATTTTGTAACATAGGGTATACCGTGTGTTTAAAAGTATTTGAAACCCTATATGAACACAATTTTAGAGTTTTGTAAATTTTCAATTTTTTATTTATTTTTAATAGCAGAAGTTGGATTTCTTTGCTTACCAAAAGTATTATGACAATCTTTTATGTCTTTTAATCATTAATAAAAATAAAAACAAAAAGTGTAGAGATAACCACATTGTTCCACACCGATCATATCAGCTATAACATTTTTAAGCGGCTAAAGGTTACCTTTCATAAAGGATTTAAATCTGCAGAAAAAAAAATACAGGGTGGTTCAGTAAAAAAACTGCTGCTGCTACTTCATAACCAATTTTCACAAAAATAAGAATCATAACATAAATTTCGCCATTTGATTGTAACACTCGTTCACAATACCCCACTGCCTCCTTTACCGTCCCACTGAATTAAATACGGAATGCCCTCTTTATCCTTGCTCTTAGTGATGTTATCCTACTGTACCTTCATTAGAAACTTGTTTAAGGGTGTCCAATACAAAATAGTTTAAAAGGTTCAATTCTGCCGAGTTTGCAGACCAAGAACTCGACATCTCATAATAATTTTTATTTTTCCCCGGTTTTGCTGGCAAATCCAAGGGCAGCCTTTCATTATGCAGCAGGTTAGGTAAATATACTTTGGTTGACAGAAAATTGATGTTGACTTTGGTGTTGATCTTCAGGCTCTCTTTGAAAATGAAAGTCGGAATACCTTCCCCCTCGTTGCTAACAACGCCATGAACGATAACTTGCTGTAGAAAATTTAGCCGTCATGATTCTAGGGACAATATAAAGACATTTTTCAGACGATATGTTGCTTGTCAAGTTATTCTTCTGGTTTTGACAGGATTTATTTTTCCTCTGAGAAGAACTGTTATGCTTCTGTTTTATCTTGATGATCAAAGGCTTGGTTTGGTCGATTATTTTCTCCTTGTTTGACATAGTTGCTGTCCTTGGCAACATCCATAACCGTGGTACCGTAAGTCTTCATCGATGATTCGGTGGACAGTTGAAAGGAACACTATGTCGATTGCATCCATTGACTGGCCAGTATTCTTCTTAATGTTTTTTCTCAATAAAGCACACCTTTGGCCAATTTGAGCTGTTTTAGGTTCACAGGGCTTCCAGGAAATCATCTTCATTAGAATGTTCTAAATTTTTGGACAAATCAACTAAGCATCCGACAGCTTCAGCCAAAAATGCGTTGTCTATTTAACATTTTAATTCCTCAAAATACACAAAAGCCATAACGGTTTATTTCCTAATTAAAAAAAGAAAAGTATGTTATCGTGAGGAATCATAATGAGGAACTGTTGTGGTCGAATTACATTCATACTGGACTCAATAACCATTATTAAACCCGTTTTGTAGGGGAATAGCATGAGACCTGAGATAATTTCAAACGTTTAAAACAACTACTATTTCATAGAAAATAAAATCTTATGACCAGTATGAAATGTTTTATTACTAGCTATCTAAAACTATTTGGAAACTTTGATACATTTAATTGTTAGGAATGAATATTTTCTCAGTAGGTGTTATTCTAATAAATTATCTCACTTTTTTCGTTTGTTTAATTTTAGAGTGTCTAGCAAAAGTAAGGAGAAAAAACAAAAAGGGGTTGGTGAAAGAGTGGTTTTTACATAATTGCTGAAATATCATTTTAAATAGAATGTGTATAGTTCATAAGCCCTTATAACTGATAAACATGCAGAAAAACATTCTAAAAATGCTTAATGGTTGTCCATAAGAATCCAATCTAAGAAACAAAATTTAATTTTCTTCCTAAATAAATATATTTTATGGCCTTGAGTGTGTCTCGTAAATCAAACAAATTGTCTCAAATATTTTTAGTTATTCATTATACTATTATACTTATAAAGACAAAGCAATTTTGCAAATATAGATTTGTCACCTCATATGGTGATGAACGTAGAGGAAAATAATATGTATTATCTGCGTTAATGTTGTAAAAAAATCCCAGAATGAACGAGGTCACACGAATATTTCAACAATTTTTTGGAAGAAGAGCAACATACTGGCATAACTTTTCATTAAATGAACTGCAAACAGCAGAATTACAACAAATGAATTACTCAGATGTCTGTATTTAATTCTTCTCTCAGTCCAACAAGGATTTACACTTATAGCTTCGCAGTGTTACATTGCGTCTTTCAGGCTCTACTGATAACTTTATACTTATAAATTATGTATTCTCTTTTCAAAAATATAAGTATATTGAATAGGTGTGGGAAATTTATGCCATATATTCGTTAGCAACTACAAAAAGTTAAGTTGAATGCCGCTTTTTTTTATTATACTGGCATTTATATAATTTGAATAATGTATGTAAAAATTAAATAAACTGAAGATAGATGTAATTGAAAACAGTTTGAGAGGACGTTGTACTAGATTAGCTGCAAGCATTTGTGAGAAGAAAGAAGTCAACATAAATCCCACTCCGTATTTAACAAGGCCATATAGGTTGGAATTACTCAATTCTACTCCGATTCCAGCAAGCATTTACAATTATAACTTTCGTGCAAACTCTCATTGTTACTCTATGTCTTTCATAAGCACATAGACTTGTAATTACACTATACTTATATGTTCTCCCTTCAAGAACATAAAAAATAATTATCACAGTGTAGAAAAGTTAAAAATACATATATTCTGGTAGAAAAAAACCTGTGACATTTCATTATTATTATAATCTATGTGAATCAGTGAGAGGGCAGGAAACAAAATATTGTGCGTTCCATATATGAAGCCAAAGTATGAGAAATGCATCCATTTTTAAGTTTGTGAGGATAAATTTTACAATTTTCTTCTACATATGGTAATTTGTAGCGATAAAAATTGTTAGCATTTTGAGTATGTCAAAAAAAGAAACGGAAATTAATATGATAACTTGGAAAATTGGAAAAATATTTTGGAAGAGAGTAGCTTTGCTCTCATTAGATCAGCTATAAGCAGCTATGACAATATAGCAAAATAAACAAAAACAAAAGCAAGAATTACACAGATGTAGATCCTCAATTATACTCTGAGTACAACAAGGACTTGTAATTATACACCTGCAACAGATCTTCAGGGTTACTCTCTGTCTTCTACGAGCACACGCAAATATTCAATCCGTAATTTCATTAATATATGATATGGTTTCCGTTATATGTAGTGGAAAAAGGATGCTCGCCCTTTGAAAATTTAACAAAAATGATTTGCTTCGGAAAGAAAAACAAAAATAAGGTTGCCAACTCTAAACAAAACTGGCAAGCTAAAGAATAATAAGTAATTTATATAGTTAAATTGTACAATTGCATCCTCCTACACTTAAAAATGCATGCGTTTTCACTCTGTTAAGGATGACTTATCACTTGTCTAAATAACTAATATTACATGAATTGAAAGACTAGAAAGAAAAAAAAACATCAAGACAGGAAAATATACTGATAAAAACGCTTACAGGCAAAAAAAAAATATCCGAATATATTTTTCTCATTGAACGATAATTATCCACAAAATTTGTGTAATAAGTGAATATTTTTTATCTGAATGTTCTCAAAACGAGTCTACGGGTACGCTTTTTAACCGGAACTGTCCTTTATTCATATAAATTAAAATACCTAATATAATTTTATACAGTTGACAATAGTAGAATCTATTGGTATTTTTCTAATAGTTGAATGAATAATGAAATTTTTTCACAACTCATTGATTAACTTGTAAAATACCAACAGGGTCCATTCAACGAAGTTTAAATTTGATAAGTGTTCATATTACTGCAATTGGTCAAAGCCAATCATAATTTTGTGGCATTGGTTGTACATCAAGAATCTATATATTTTATTAAACACATATTATTTATTTCCTCAGTCTAATATTTTATTATATATACAATACAAACACAAAAACATTCCATGTATTAAAAATATATACACATATTTATAACCTATCACTTATAATATAATAAGTATAGTTGTAAAAATAATAATCTAAAAAGCTAATTTAAATGGTAATTTTTTCACAAGTATTTAGCTATTAAATAAAAAAATATTATAATATAACAACATTTTTTTGGTTCTTTGGATATAAATTAATTCATCCGTATATGTGGTTTTGCACCAATATAAAAACAATTTCGAACAAAAATCAAGCATAGGAGAAAATTTCCAATATATTTTTTTTTACATCATACATAGATGTATATGTATACATCCCAATATTTCGTAGACATATTTAGTCAACAAAATAAGCATTACATTTAAACCTGTAGGATGATTCCATATACTTATAAAATTTGGGATAAAGTTTAAAATTTCTATCAATTTAAGTGACTTATATTGACCCCAATATGCCACATTAAACAAAAAAGTTTCAATCCTGATTTTTTATTGTGACAACCAATTTTAGTAACTTTAAGTAGAATTTTGGCAAATAAAAAAGGGTTAATAAGAAATAAATTATGGTATAAACAATTGATAATTTGTAGAAGAACACAAATATAATTCATACTCAATTTTTTGAGTATGAATTATTAACTTCACCAACGATGTTAATCAGAAGTTATGTTTTGACCCTTGTTGGTTGATTTGTTAGTCAGCAAGATTACGGCAAAAGTTATAAATGCAGTTTGATTAAACTGCATTTTATATTATCACAGTAAAAGGCTGCTAAATTTAGAGAAGTCAAGGTCAATGTAATACAAAACAAGAAAAATGCTTAATGGACAATAATTTGTAACAAATCAAGATACATAACTCAATTTGGTTTGAGGCAGAGGTTTTGTGCCCTATTCTATTTTTAGAATGTTTTTGACTTGGCAGGTAAGATATATGAAATTAGTGTAGATTATTCTTACTAATTAAACACCTCGAAGTAGAACCCATATTTTGCAATGATGGTATAAAAAGATACCAAGCCGTAAATATAGGTTTTATTTGTGTTGTAAATTGCCTGGTATTTTAAGGGTTAAACAAATTTGGCATCATCATTATAAGTTTTGCTTATCTTTATGAGCACCACTTAAATTGGAGAAACAAATGTCTTATTGATTTTCTGATGAAACGACCTAATAATTTACTAATTTTTTCTGACAATGAGGTTGAAATGTGGTTATATTTTTGTATCTATTTGTTTGCCTTTTGATCACTAGGATTACATTAAAAATTACAAATCAATTTTTAATTAACTTAGTACGAAAAAGATAAATATTAAGGGTAAGAGGCCATGAAAAATTTTAAAGGTCAAGGAAAAGGTAGTAAAAATAATATAAATACATTTCGACTATTACTTTGGAATATATTGAGGTAAATAGCTCCAATTGGCGTCTCTATGCAGTTTTAGTACATATTCTGGATGTAGCAGAAACATTAATTAAGAAGAAATGAGCATAGGCGGAGGTTGGTGCTCAACCAAGTGATCGTTATAGTTGCTACTATATGAGCTTGCAATCATTAAAATATTTCATTTTAAAATACAAAAACTAAAATAAATATTTTTCTTTGTAATATAAAAATGTCTAGAATTATCGATGAACCTCTTGCAAGAAAAAAAAAAAAAAAAAAAAGAAGAAGAAAAAGATATCATAAATCTCTTGGATAAAAAATACATCATTCATGGGATATTCTCAAGATTAATGGTGAGCAATCAGAAAAAATCTAATCTAATCTTTTTTTCTTCAATGTAAAAAGTAAATACTTGATGTTTAGCGTGTTTGAATCTCAATGGTCAACTACATACAAAAAAAATGGTATATTTATAATAAAGAATAGTTTACTTATGATTGATATGATTCGAATCGAGTTTTTATAATTTGTTTGAATCATTACATGATATGAGCTTTACTGTAAACATTTTACCCATAAAAAAAGAAGAAAGAGACTCAAAATTAATTAGTTAATAACTAATTACGCCACTTTCTCTATCAAATACATGTATATTAGAATAAAGACTTAATTTTAATATCACAATTCTTTTTTTTTTTTGTAAGTGGAGAAAAAAACGTCATACATTAAATGATTTCAAATTAAATTTTTGTTAGCTTATATATCGCGTGTTACAAAAGTCTCAGAATGAAAAAATTAAAAAGTTTTGTTGGCATCCGACTCGATCGTTTTGATGCGATAGTTTTAGAAGTGAGGCCACCTGTGTAAGTTAGATTTGATACTGTGAAGTGGGAAAATTTAAGTCAAAAGGAAGAAAGATACCATTCTACTCCGTGTCGGTCAAATCGATATCATAAATATGCTCTTAGTCAATCAGATGGTATAGAAAAATGATTTGAAGCTGAAACTAGCATATTTAGAGGTCGCTCAATGGCGCTCAAGTTTTGAAAATTTATATTTTTAAAGAAAAAATGGAATATTTTCTTGAATACTGTTCATATACTTCAAATTAAAGCTTTTTTTTTCAAAAACTATCAATTGAGCTTAATAAGATTACATTAAACTCATCGAAAAAATTTAATTTTTGGATAAACATGGCCTTAATGACCTTTTAATGAATTTTTCAATTTTAACACATAAAACCAACAATAAAAATCTAAGTTCTCTATTTTAAGATAGCACCTACAAAAAAAACATATTATTTAAATATATTTTTGCTCTTCTTTCTTGATTATTTATCAAATAAATGAACAAATCTTTACTTTACTTATATTTACATATTTAGACACAAAATTAATTAAGTTGAATTTTTTAAATAAGATTTACTTTCGAACCAGTATAAAATTATATTTTCTTAACATATTAAAGATGTAAATAATTTCTAATTTCTTATTGTAGGGTTTAGATAAATGATTGACTTTTGGTAAATATTTTCTTATTGGGCTTGGGATAGATCCTTCGATGATCTTCCACGACTTGTAGAAGACATTAAAATTGTGACTCGTCATAAGTTATACCCCCACTATATTCTCTATCAGCTAGATCATTGCATACGTGGAACGAAGCAACTTTTTCTTATGCTTCTATGTAGTCTGCCCCACCATTCATAAGTGCTGGGTCAATTTCTAAAAAAACTTTCGGGCAACTCACAAATTTTCAGATTTTTTTTTATTTTTGACTTTTTCGTGACAAAGTATGCAATATTTTTATGTGTTAAATCATTATTTATGTTTTTTGGCCTCCTTTGCTGAACTTTGAGAGAGCTAAGCATATTTTTCGATTAGCATTTACACTTACTCTATCATAGAATAAAGCGAGTCAAACGTGTTTCTCCAACAAATACCACAAATATTTGGAAAACTTGCTGGAGGTGATTTAAAAATGTGTATATTAATTAAAGAATATTCAATTAACAACTTCAATACACTGGGATCTTTCGAAGGAGATTTTGAGGCCTGAGATGCAAGATCCAAAGTTTTGATGTATATATACTCTTGCAATCAGAACACAAATATCACGTAATTCCTGTTCTTCCCTCGGACTCAATTTTGAATTATAATCTAAATATACAAAGCTTAAAACCGTAAATCACTTTTGAAAACCAGCACACATGGTGCATTGCACTAGATAACATGAACCTAACTCTACGCTCAGGAGCATTGTCACAAAATATCATTAATAGTTTTAATAGTTCTCTATTTTTGTCTTTTGCTTATCTTTTTTTAGATTATATTTTGCAAAATTCAATAGTACTATCTCATATACCTTCCAAAGAACTGGCTAGAAGTTTTTTACTCTGTATTTTTCAAGTAAAACACAAGTTCTATTATTGCTGGTTTTTGACTTTATGGTGTCAAAACACATTGCTTTGTTTTATTAAATGTGTATGCACTTTTTATTCAATTTAAAACTCACTCATAATTTATTTGATAAATCATAAAAACAAGGAAGAAAAATTCATCCAAATGATTTTTTGTAGGTAACTTCTTCGACTACGATGACATAGATTATTATTTCTAGTTGGAATGTAAAAATTAAATTTAAATGTTCTATTTCCGTAAAAAGGTCATATGAAGGTCACTAAGGCCATTTTCATTCAAATTTTTTTTTTTTTTTGAAATTAGGGTTATCTAAACGTAATTACAAACTTTTATATTGATCAATTCAATAGTTGGGTTAAGAACAGAATATATTATACTATTATTTTTATTATAAAGTATAAAACCATTTATTCCAGATATTACCCAAGTTTGAAATAAAATATATTCTGACTTCATAATGCATGTTTAAGTAATAATGTGAATTTAGCAGGTTAGTACATTTAAAAAAAAAGCTAAAGCTATAAAATATTGAATATACAATACTCATGTACATTTGTAAGATATAGAGGGAAGGAGAGTTCATATTCTGAACCTCCAAATTCTCCATTAGGTAGCATTCATACCGGTGTGTTAACTCTATTACTCAATTTAAATATGCAATGGAAAGATAATATTATTAATGCCAATTAATTGAACTCGGAGAGCTAATTTTATATTTTACTTCTAATATAATTTAACGTCGATATACTTAAAATGATGTGATTTCAAAAAGTAAACTTTTTAAATTCAATAGGAGTAATTACAAATGCCCTTAGATGTATTGTAGCCATGAATTTCATTATTTAATTCTTAAAAAATTATCTAAAGCTATAAATAAAAATAATATATTTTAATCTTGAGTAAAAGGAGGCTCAGAAGATGATATCCATGAGATTTTTGCAGTTTGGAGTACGGATTAGTCAAACGAATACGATCCGGGAAGAAACGGTAATAACTAATACTGAGAAACAAAGGGCATTATTAGCTATATGAAATATCTATGAACAACTTGGAAACCAATTTTGGACAAGATAACAGATCATATCTGCGAAAGGCACAGCCTTATTCTATGAATTCAAAACAAAATGACTTGGCACAAATTTAATTGACATATTTGAACAATTTTGGTGAAATTGGGTATTTTTTTGAAATTCAATTCAACTCAGATTTAAAAAGACTTGTTGTTATTCCTCGCATTTATTATAAAGGCACCTTCCATTATGTTCAGCTGTACCAACTATTATAGCTATATTATTTTTTAGCAGGATATTTTGATAATAGTTAACATTTATTTGTGCACTCTACAGAGGGTTAATTAAAATATTTATAAAATACAAATTGTAGAGCATTATGCAAGAATAGTAAAATAAGATCAATTAATTATATATACATATGTAGCAATCTTTATTTCATTTAATAAATAATTAAAGGTGACTATTACTTGTACTTATGAACATAGATACAAACATTAGAGTTGTATACATACCAATATGTAATAAAATAAAATATCGACTTAATTTTAGGAAAAACAATCATACGTCTTTTCTTGTAATTGCCTCACACATGTAGTATATAAAAGTACTTTCTGAATATATTTGTAATTTTCTAAATTTATTTCAACATGTTCAATGTGATTTTCCTCTTCCTTCTTAGCCAAGGCAACGCCGGGTAAACCTTTGCTAGTCTGTTTATATATAAAAGAGAATGTGTGTGTTCATGTTTGCCCCATACTCTGAGACCTAGGAAGCTACAATTTTGCATTGGTCCCTTTTTAGCCTGGGCAGGCACGGGGTGTACATATTTGGTGGGTTATATAAGGGTCTTAAGCTATAGCCAAAACACAAAAAATGTTTTTTTCCGTTCAAGGATGGGGTTGAGTAATAATTTTAAAGGTGATTGGGGTTTCAATAAACAACTATACGAATATCTACGTTTTCTTGTGAATGAAGGGACTGAGACAAATAGGAACACTCATACTATATGGGTAATTGATATACATAATTAACTTGTGGAGAAGTATTTAGCTTCATTCAATTTTTTTTTTAAACCGGACCTGATGGTTTAGCCCCTATTATTTTTAAAAATTTATCAGATGAATACAATAAAAGGATAGCTTTTATGTTTAAGTTATCACTTTAATTTCTTTTTATATTTTAATGTTCCTAAGATATGTAGCAAAGTTAGGGTCATTTTCTTCCCAAAACACAGTAAAAATGATTATACACATCCAAAAGCATACATACCAATTACCCTGGCGAAATCAATAGTTGAATGATTGGAAAGAGTGGTGTATTGGCATATAGAATCGTTGAAGCTACAAATTTAATCAAAAAAATAACTAATCATTATGATATGTTTTTAATCAAAAACATATCATAATGGTTTTCTTCGACATTAAAGGAGCATGCAAAAACCCTTCCTTACGGCGCCATGTATAAATCTTTGGAAAATAAGGGTATTAATGACCCATGCAAAATTCAATGGCACAAACATTACTTGCTAAACAGAGAAACACCTGTTCTCAACAGGTAGTAAGTTTCTTCTTCAATCCAACAAAAGGATATCCTCAAGAGGGAATTCTATCACCATTTGTATGGAACTGCGCCATTCAGCACATTATTTAGCCTAGACCGAATCTATTCTTGACGGCTATTTAAATTTATAACGGTATAGCACAGTGTTTCAGACCGAGTTGGAAATAATTTTTCAAGTATTGCGAGCTCTCATTGGGATAGAAAGACATTTGGGTTGTCTGGTGGCTTTTCATACTTATAGTATGGCTGCCATAAATTTATGTCAAAAAAAGAGGAACTTTTACTTAATAGCAAGAAATGAAATTTGCTTAGATTGGCAAAATTGAAATGTTCTGTAAATATGAAATGGGTAAAGGGCCATAAAAATAATACGGGCAATGAGTATGTGGATGCACTAGCTAAACTGGGATGTAAAATTACTGAATATGGAAAGTCCAACTGGTCACAGTAAAGACTGAAATAAGAGAAAAAAAAGTATGTCTGGTTGAACGAGTGGTGAAGTTGTCGGCAAACAAAGTACTTTTTTCCTCGTCTTTGTGAGGGATGTAAAATATATACATAGAGAAGAAGATCAATTAAAAAAGTTTTAAGTTTTGTGACTGGCTATATTCCCTTGAAGAAAAATCTAATGAGGATGGGCTTAGTGAAGGATGACTCATGAAGGTTGTGTCGGGAACATTTATAATATTCTGTACATCTTATAATGAGATGTGATGCCCTAGAAAACGTGAGGCGAAATATTTAGGGTTTCAGTCGAAATATGCAATGGAACAAAAAATACATTTTATTTTTTTCAAATATAATTATCGACAGATGTTGTTTTGGCAATGTTTTTAAAGAAGTTTGTGATATTGAACGTAATCTCCAACTGTCGTGAAATGACATTATGTGTGTTGATTTTTACTTTAACAGAGGATCTTATTTTCATCGTAAGGGTGTTCATGTTTAATTTATTTTCAGTTCATGTTTTGGGTTGGAAGTGGTGTTTCTTTTAAGCCTTTTATATAAGTGTACCCTTTGGGATTTTATTTTATTATTAACAATGTGATGATTGCATATTTATATGAAATATACCTCAATTTCTGGGGTATATACTATAAACACCGGCTGCTGCATTAAATTGAAGTTTCTGTAACCTTGGGGCAGCTGTGTTGTCACATATGTTCCAGGGTTAAGAATAGAAAAAACCGTTTTCTAAATTTATTGAAAATCAAAAATGTAAGAGCAAAAAACGACATCTATGAAAATTCCAATTCCAATGAAATATACGATTAGTAAAAGAAATTATGTTAGTAGAAATTTGTCTGGAGATTGGTTTGCATATAAATTTGGCTCATAAAATTTATGTTTAACAGAAATATTTGTCATTTTCTGAATACTTTATTATTTTTCCTTCTCATTTTTCATCAAACGTCCATTTTAAATGTTTAAAAATACATCATAAATTGTGGACTTAAATTTTATACTTCTATTTTACAATATAGTCTTTTCAATTTTAAGAACATTTCATAAAATAATTTTTGCAATATTTGGATAAATGAACCAGTTATTAAGTGTTATTTTTTCGGCACCTTTTTTTTCATAACTTTTTTGTTTTTGCAACTACGAACATATATTGGTATGTTTGTGTTCGTCTTTACAGTTGCAATAAATACTGAAAACAACTTACTCCATTTTTCTTCGCAAAATTTGGTTTAGAAAATATGTAGTCAATGAAAAATAAGATTCTAATTTAGACCATTTTTTATGCATTTATAACACCAAACATTTTTTTTTAATTCATAATAATACAACTAAGATTTCAAGAGCCAATAAAGATAGTTATTTTTATTTAGGGGGGGATGTTGTTATTTTGTGGATTACCTTCCTTAATCGGATTAATATAGTGAGAAGAATTCAAGAGAATTATAGCTATCAGGACCTTTTTCGAAAAGATTCATATTAATCAGTTTAATTTTTCAAATAATTTGAGTATTTTCTATGTAATTTTCCTCTCCTTCCTTGGCCCAATCAACACCAGTTAAACCTTTGCTAGTATATAATATATACACACAAAAAAATCATTTCTCTAATAGAGTCCTGAGCTTAAAAATAATGACATACATCTGTATCCATTTTTATTTATCAAATAAAAATTTGTAGCAAGTAGAGACGAGGAAGTTTTCCCTAATTACTTAGTAATTTGTCTTTTACATTAAATTTGTTGTTGCTTGTAGTTTATAATGTAATCTAGAGTATCATTTAAAATGCCTATTAAAAATAACTGGTTTTTTTTTTTTGAAAAAAAACAACAAGGGAATACTATATTTATCATATAGTTATTTTTATAAGGTTGATATTGAATAATTTAGATCAAATAACTCTACGTTTTAAATACTCAAAAGGGTATTACAAAGAATTTTTATATAAATTAAGTACTTTAATTCAATGTATATTGTATATAACTTCAATAGGAAAAAAAAGTATTTATTTTTCAATGCCAACATATAAATAATAGATCTACAAATAATAATGAAAAGTTGGCAATACAAAAAAAAAAATACAAAAGACTCTATACCTTTTTTTCCCCTCGTATTTTTTCCTTTCCCTTTTGCTCGACGATATTTCGAGAGAATAAAACAATGTTATGGGGTAATACCTTATAAATTGACATCGTACAATAATATAGAGGAGTTGTTGTTATAAGTGATTTAAAGCAGTGTTTTCTATTATGTACAACATATCAAGTGTTTATCAAAAGATAATGGGACTAATGTACAATTTGTTAACATTTTGAAATTGTAAGAAATCTATAATATTAATAGGGAGGAAGCGTATTTTTTCCATGTATATATGTTATATAAAAAAATAAGATTTTTAGAGTGAGTTAGGATGAGGTGGGAAGGAGAGTAATGCTATTACAGATTTAAAACTCTTGTTAACAGTGACACAAATCATCAGGAGTATTATCTTTCTTTTATTGGCATAGGTTCACAAATGTTCAGTTTGGTTTCGAACATATCAATGATACATTGATATATTAGAAGAACTGGAGGTTCATTCCAAAGAAATGATCTCAGCCTTGCAAAATAAAATTCACCCTTCATTTTCCAACCCCAATAAAACGGGAGAGCTAAAAAAGCAACAGATTTGCATCGTTGCTGATTAACAACAACCTCCTTTTTTATGGTTTGAGGGGAAAAACAATGAATTTCGTTACCTATAAAAATGAGAACTTTCTACATTTAAATAAAATTAGAGCAGGAGATATATAATCATAACATTTAATAAAATAAATATATATTTTATTATGAATTTATAAAAACAATTGCCCCTAAAGCTGGCGGAAAGTCTTCTTTTGGAGGGAGATTTTTAAATCACAATGATCTATTAAAGAATGAACAAAAAACAGATAACTTTTTTATTGTTCGAATTTGTATACTATGATTTTCTCTATAATAATCCCATTCATTGGTATTGTCAATCGATAAAATATGAAAATGTAATTTTGTTTCTTGTATTGAATATAACACAATTTCAAATTGGGATTTTTTTAGATGCCATTTTATTGGAAATGTTAATCTGAAGTTTGAACCTTCTTTCCTTTAGTAGTTGTCTATATTATTTAATCCCAAAATAGTGATTCTCCTATCTTAAATAGATAATTATATTCAAAACTTTATTGAACATTTGTGTGTGCTCATAACAGATTGAAAGATTGAAAACATTTTGTGTAGTTATAATTGTAAGTTAATGTTGGTCTCAGACTAAAATTGGGGATTGAATTTATTTTTTTTTCCCCCTTTTTTCTCCAAATAAGGTCTTTATTTATAACTGTTTGTATAATATATAAATATAAAGCAAATTGCGTTTGTATAAAATATAATTCAATACTATATTAAACAATCAATTTCCTTCTAAAGACCAAAAAATAAACAATAAAATTCACACGTACACAATTAGAATATAAAAACCAACAAAGAAATGTAAAAATAAACCTTCTCTGAAAGGTGTTAGTCATGAAAAAGTTAAGAGATACGAATGATAATAAATAATAAACGAATGCCTTGCCATATTTTTTCCTATACCTCAAGGAATTCTTAGAAGCTTGAATATTCCTACAATGTTTATATTCTTAAGAAAGGCTTTCTGCTCAGGAGCCAGCTTCTCATTTAAAATAGGTTCTATTTGATTATAAAAAGTATCTGCCAATATCCTATAAGATTCGTTTAAACCGTCGCATGTCTCCTATATCTGAGTTTTGTTTCATTCCCTTTTTTCAGAATTAGAGCAATGATGCCCCTCGTAAGGGATGGGGGAGCAAGCTTAGTATGAATCTCCATGTCATGTCCAAAACTTAAGACAGAGAGTGTAAACCATTTTACCTAAGATGTAATCTGGATGAGAGGCTTTATCGTGCTTATATGATATCCCAATATAATCCAAAATGTTTTTATTAAAAAACTCGAGATATATTCTCCTTTTTTTTTTTAAACAAGAAAAATTATTTCGAGGGCCACCAACTAACTATTCTAAATGATCGTGAAGTATATTGAAAATCGATTTTGGGTCTCTTAGTTCTTTTTTGCAATGAATAAGTTTTTAAATTTTTTTTAAATTGAATAGTTATTTTCTGATGATAACCTTTTTAAATCTTCTCGCAGTGTTGCATTCTTTGTCGACTTTACTTGACATTTCTTCTTCTGTGATATCAAAACATAAGTTAAAAGCATCTGTTGTACCATTTCATAGAAATAAAAAGAGAAGTCATTCATTAATCTTACCATATCTTCTTGTAACTGCTTCTTCTTTTTAACATTCATATTAGACAGTGTGGTATTTTAAATAATTCAAAAATAAAATTGGTGAATTTATTGCAAGAGAAGTAAGGATAAAAATAAATACTTAATTTTATTTTCGGAGAGACGATTTATAATTTTCCAAGATCCACATCGGAATATTGAAAACTTTTTTTTTTTTTTTTGGAACAGCCAAAACTCCAAATCCTATCGAAGATAGTTTGAGTTTGTAGGAAGCTCTCCTCAAATACAAAAAAAGAAACGAAGATAATAAAGCATGATCTATCCAGGGAGAACAAAGACCCATCCTTCATGAATCTAAATCATCCTCAGGACTCAGGATCTCCTTGGCGTGGAACAAATAAGATTAATTTGCCTTTTTGCCTCCATGCTGACAAATGTTGATTTTTGAAAGTTTTTGTAATTGTTTATTAACCAAAATAACCCAAACTAGTAATTAAAAATATTCACCAAAAAGTAATCCAAATAATTTTTCTAAAGTCCCCAATTGTACCTTGTCCACTGTTTATAGACTTTAAAGACAATTTCTAGGTCAGATAGAGTTGTTTTTATATTAGAATCTTTACAAAGTTACATAATCAGTGTAACTCTAATTCGCCAAATAAATGGACATTTAAAAAAGAATGTTCACAACCCTATAAATACATGTCAATTCAAATGAACGACAATGTATCTTTTATTTCTATTTGTCAAAACAGTATCAAAATACCAATTTTAGTAATTGAATTGGTAGAGACAAAATTGCATGTTACAATATTAAAGTCTACCCTTCTTACAACATGGCGTCATTTTGGAATATTATATCAATGTGGGGTAAGCGAAAATGACCTACATTAGCCTTTGATACATTATTTATATGTAATTGAATAAACAAAGGCGATTTCTAAAACTCATAAAAAAGTCGATTTAATTGTTCTAAAATCAATAAAAAATCTATCACATGACAGTATTTAGATTATGTATAACCCATGGAAGCAACATTATATATACAGAGTACGACAGGGAAAATTTCCATAACATTAAAATTATTTTTTAGCACTAACTAAGGTTTCAGGTGACATCTCAAACAATGTTCCGATACATACGTTGTTTTTCTTGTGCATTGTTCTGATTTGATCAAAATTTGACAAAAAAATTAGTAACAAGAATCAAAAAGGCAAAAGGGCTATGGATCTCTTCAACCCAGATGTTGATCCGAAAAGAATTTGAGACAGTGTCGGTGTGACCATGAGGACATTCCAAAACATAAGGGTGGTCATGTCAAAAGGAAGATAGGAAGTGGAGGATATGAATTGAAGAGAGATGAAACATCTCTCAAGTCCCTTGAGGCCAAGATCGAGGAAGATCTAACATCATCAATGCACCACTTGACTGACGAGTTCAAATTGCACGATATCACCATCAGGAGGGCAGTTCATGATGATTCGGCCTTAAGAGCCTTATTAGGACTCCAAGAAGTCTCCTCATTAATAGGATGAAGGCCTTAAGGCTGGAATGATACAAAAAAGTCCTAAATTACTTCAAGAGTCATCCATCGACTGTGAAGATCTTCTTAGAAAAGAAGATCTTCGCAGTCGACCAGGTTTTGAACCTTCGAAAGAACAGATTTATAGCAACCTCACCTGAGGAAGTCCAGGTTACCTTCAAGATTACTTGAGATTCGTGGCCTCTGATGTTAAGAAAATAGATCCCTTTTCTTCCAGCCCAATGAGAAAATGGGGGCTGAGGCCTACTATAAGGTCCTTGTGTAAAAAAATCTTTCTCGGGATGAAGGCTCACTATCCTGAGAACAACTACGTGAGGACCTTAGACGGTGCTCCCAGCCATATGCCCTTGAAAACACTGAAAATCTGCAAGGAATACTTTGCTGACTTCTGTCCCTCTCCAAGTCCTGATCAAAATCCCCTCGACTTCAGTTTGTGGAGTGTCAAGGCTTAGAGAGCAAGGTTGAGAAGACATAACACAGAAATGTGAAGGAGCTCAAGGCAACCATAAACAAAATGGAACCTGCACCAAGTTCTGACCTCGTGTGGAGGCTGTAATAGAGATTGGAGGTGTCCATATTGAATCATTCTTTCCAAGATTAATAGCCGAAAGTTTTGCAAAAAACTTAACGTTTTTTGCAACCTGAATGAAACAGTCCTTTTTTATATAATAGAAAGTTTGTACTAGAAACATATACAAAATTTTAAATATAAAATGACTTGGTATACTTACATGGAAGTTTGTAAATATACCAAGTATATAAAAAGCTAGCAATTATAATATTTCTAACCGTCACAATTTTAATTGAATAAACAAAAATCAAAAATAATTTTGGTGTTTTTTTCACAGTATATAATTTCATTATCTGCTATCTTTAAACTGGATAAAAGGGGCACTGTTACAATCTGTAAAAATATGTATACAGTATATAAATTAAACTAATAATGTCAATTTTGGCTATTTCTTTACTTTACCGCTTTTTTAGAATTGATAATCTTAATAATAAGTTTTCTTTTACTCAGATTTTATAATTATTTAACTCCTGATTAGTATATTTAATTTCCTAATACATTCAATTATATTCGAAAACTGGTTGAACATTCGTGTGTGCAGTTATAATTGTAAATTCTTGTTCTACTCAGAGTAAAATTGATGGTCGACATCGGAGTAATTTTTTCCAATGCTCTTGTTTATTTCCTTCTCTTGTTTCAGCTGATTGTACCTGATCTAATGAAACGTATTTATACGTACACAAACAGAAATGGAGACCATTTGTTATATAGGCGGGAATAAATGTTCATAATATTATATATATATAATTGTAAAAATGCGTCTAGATTTCGGGAGATCTAAAATTATATGTCCCTCTTGAATACAAATTAGAATTGAGGATCCAAAACAGAGTAGTTCAATGTATGTCCTTGCTTGATACAGTGTAACTTGTGTGAATTCCCTTTATCGTTATGGCTGTGTGCTAAGCGAAAGCAAAGCTGCATTCATCTCTAACGTTCTTCAAATTTTTAGGGCTACTATTTTAACTTTCGGTTTATTTTTGTACATACCGAAAATGCTAAGTATAATTAAAATAGTAACTTTTATTCTTTGGTTTGATAATTTTCAATGAATTTTATTTTATAAGCAATATAATCTATTATGATGGGAATCAGTAAACCTGTGTGGCAACCTGAACAGTGCTTATTATTTTCACCATGTTATAATTATTATTATTTAATTTTTGAGGAGATAATCTTTGGATCATGTGCTTGTAAAATATTTGTTAGACAGGTATACAAGTAAGTCTTTGTTGGACTCTGAATAGATTTGAGGATTGACAATACTTTCATTCTTGCCTATGTTATTGCTTGATATGGAGCGGGATGTGTGTTTATTTATTTTCCTACCCTCTTATACCTTCTTGTAGTTAATCTAATAAAAAATCATGAAAATTAAGTAGTGCTCCTCTAAAATTGTCAGAGTTACTGTATTAAATATTGATTTTTTTTTCCATACTAGCAGGTCATACTAATTACAATTCTATATATTTACTTTAATTGAAATTTAAAAAGTACTCTACTTGACAGAAGGAAGTCCCACTTCGAATATTAGATTTCATTATATTCCTTTCAGATATAAAATTTAATCTTAGTTTTGTAATAGAGTATGAGGTAAATTTCTTCTGTTAAATCTCAAAGAATAAAATTTTAATTAAAAAACTGAAATGATTTAAAAAATATATCTGTAGTCTATTTATCTGTTTTATTAAACCATCAATTCTTTTATAACAATGTATATTTTCAATTGTATTGAAAAAGACCATCTCATGATGAAATTATTACAAATTTTTAGAAAAACAGATGAAATGAACTAATTTGTTTCTATTTTAAATAAGTCAAAGTCTCTAAAAAAAATATTTCTGATTAGATTACCAGAATGTGCTAATTGTTATAGTTCATTCTAAGAAAATTTATTATCATGAATATTTATAATAACAGGACTTCTACTTGACTCTGTAGCATTAACCTCAAAATATATAAACTTAATTATGGATTAAACCAATGAGTAGTTAGTACATTGTTTGTCTTATTTAATTAAACAAATAATTAATTATCGTTCTCAAATCTCAAACTGAAGACATTGTACATTTTAAAGTCGGGTTATTACTTTTCTCATTTCAAAATGATGTTATGATAAATGTACAGTTACAATGAAAGACACCTGAAGGAGTAATACAAGACTACATATCTATATTATTAGAGTAGTTTATTGACGTCTTCTATTAAGATATTCTGAAAGAACTTTAATATCCAAACTCTAGTAATTTAAGAAGCTTATATGATGGGAATTCTTTCCTTATTTTGATTACTACACACTCTGAAAATAAATAATGATGAAATAAACCACTTATTTTGTTTTCTTTATACATTTGTAAATTTTGTTTGAATATATTTTCAACAGCTCAGTGACATTCGATAAGGTTTATCAACGAAGGTGTGTAGCCTAAGCCTAGCACGTCATATTGAAAAAGAAAATGGGATTACATATCTATATTATTAGAGTAGTTTATTGACGTCTAATATGTTCGAACAATGAAGGATACTCCCGCTATTACCTTCATGACATCAGCATCTCATGATATTTTTAGCTTTATACACTTCTTCTGATTTTGCCTTGATCTATAGGATAAACAATTTAAATATATTTGCATGACTATATAAATCAATATTTACATTAGTTTGGAGCATCATTATTTTCGTGCAGAATTTTTCTATTTCTAATCAAGATTTTTACATTCGTGTATAAATTGAGGAGAGATAATTAAACTTTTGAAATGGATATGTTTGTCTTCTTTTTTACTTTTTTTGTGAACTATTAAATTAAATTAATTAAATGATGGTTGCTGTAACCGAAATAACAAACTTAATTTTATACAATATAGTCTTTTACCATTAAAAACTTATTTTTTGGACTTTTATTTTCCAATGACTTCGTCACTATTCTTTAATTCTTGAGGAGATGGCATTTAAATATACATGAACTGCAACTGTGGGCTAATGACTGACGGAGAGAAACATTGATTATTTTTTGAGGAGTTATAAATATAGGTTCTTCTTGGGCTCAGTGTTTCATTGAGGATTGATATTGGAGTAACTACTGTTTTTATCCTTGGTAGATACAGATCTGGATTTTATTTAATTATTTATCTTATAGCTGCTTATATTTGATCTAATAAAACGTCATTGTAGGGAAGGTACTTTCAAATTGGCCAAATGCCAGAAGTTCTGCGCCGACAACATGGCTGGTTTTTGTAAGTGGAACATGTGACCATCATCTTTGCCGGATTTGAACCCGTTGGACTTTGATGTGTGGGGCACATTGGAGAGGGAAACATACCGGACATCTAACCCGAATGCAGACTCCCGGAAGACCGACATTGTGAAGGAGTGGAACAACTTGTCCGAGAAGTTCATCATTAACTCCTGCGAGGGTTTTGGCAGCCGTGTGGAGGCTGAGATTGCTGCTGAGGCTGGTCATATTGAGTGAACATGTTTAAAAAGGTTGTTCTCACAGTTTTGTTAAAAAAAATTCAAAATTATTTATCAAAAAATAAAATTATTGATTTTTTTCTAAAATCAGTCCACGTTTTGCTTCCGAACACTGTGCATATGTACACTGTACAATCAATTGCGTTTCGATTCCAGGAATAAGGTAGGTTTTCACATTTGAAAAAAAAAATGAACTCAAAAATAAATTTGACTTAACTGGAGACTCTTCATAATATATAATTCCAACTTATATACTAGACCAATAGTTCTTAATCTGCGGTAGGAAGAAACACTGAAGTGAAGGGGGAAGGGGGGCAAAAACACTTTGCATCTAGACTATTTTTTGCTCATGGTTTTCTGAAGACTGTTTGCAAAATTAAACTAAAAAAAAAATAACAATATAACAAAATTCATCTACTTTATCAAGTAGGTATCTTTTACTCATTTCTTTAATTTTTAAGTATCAAATCTTGATCAAATACCTTTTTTTTCACGAAAAAATTGATTTTATCGAATATGATATATGGTATGATTGATAGTCATTCTACTTCAAAGTAGAATCCATAACTCAATATAACACTAAGTTCTGACGTCTTAAAGATAAAGAAATTAGTATTTTGATAAATTTTTGATTAGTGATACTAAAAGTCATGATCGGCAAGTATAATAAATCATTGAAAAGCAATAAAATAGTCAACCCACACTTTAAATTTTTGATAAGAAAATAAAAATCTAAAATGCCCTTAATTTTTTATCTTAAATGTTTTGAAGTTGATAGCTTTGACTTTTTTGAAATTTTCAACATCTAACAATAAAAAACCTACACATCTTTTAAAAATATGTATAAAGTGGTAAAGCCATTAAAGAATCAAACACCCTTTGATAATTATTGAAAGAAGAAAAATGTGACAAGGACACCTTCCAAACCTAGTTAAAATGGATCAAACTAGGATTTTTAGTAACCAATTTTTTAATGGCATCTTTAAAATTAATCACTATAACGGGTCCACAGAGTTATTTACGGGATAAAAATAAAAACAAACTTATTCTGCCAGAGGACAAACATCTGGTATCAACAAGATTAGAGTCCTTGCTTGGCATCTCAAGTAATTGAAGAATGGTTTGAAGTTATTAAACAAAGTAGGTATAAATACGTGTATTCTAACTTACTGAATTATATTGATTTGCCTATTTGGTAAACATTTTAATTCTTCAATGATGATAGAAGAACACTTCAACATTTGTAAACAAAGAACTTCTAAGCCTTTTGATCCAGAAAAAGAAGAAAAACGTAACATAAACCTTCTTGTTATCTACCCACTTTAATCCATGAATGTCGTGCTCTCTCCTTTGGTTTCTAAATATTATACTTCACCAAATTTATGTGTATTATACTTAATATTTAATAATAATGATTAGCTTTATTGTTAGAACATTTTAATTCTTAAATAATCTTCAAGTAAGAAGTTCATGTAATAGGGCATGAGGGATGTGTACTTATATTCATTTTGTACACAAAGAGGTAGAAAGTGGTGCCACCTTGCATTAAAATATTGCACTATTGTATCATATAATATAAAATATGTTACTCATATACAGGGCTCTGTAAATAACTATGTTTCGGCCCCAAGCTACAAAATGTCACACTACCTTTTATTTTTTAGTTTACTCATCCACTATGTAGAATAATGATCTTATTTATAAAATTCATTTGCTCACAAAAAATAAAAAAACAAGCTTTCATTTTTAAAGTAATATTACATAGATAAAGTTAAGATTTTTATAAATCAGACCATTACCATCTGAGATAAATTCGTATAATATCTATAGTCATCAAAGAAATATGAAATAAAATTAGTTATTTTATTGAAACACATTTATAATTATAAAATATTACAATTTTTTAGTTTTGTTCATAGATTTGTAAATAATTTGTATTAATCGAACCATCTTTTAGAGACAATAAATAGTTATATTCTTTTTTATCAACAAGACTACAAAACAACTAAATTACAAAATTATCTTAATTTCAATTATTTAACTTAATCTCATTAATACTACAACTAGATTAAAATATTTGATTTCCCGTTCAATTTTAAAAGGAAATACTTTATTTTTTTTTATTTACTAACGGGATCCCAATAATTCCCAGGATTTGTTTACCAGATCCTGTTCAAAGACCATTTCCAGGGAAATGTGAGACCCTGGTATATATGTACTACCAGCAACTACTAGAGAAAAGGAATTGATACGTAATTAAGTCATTTTCATCTGTAGTCCTTTTACTTAATTTCTCATTATTATCTGGGACGTTATAAAAGCGAAAAAAATAACAAAAAATGCAAGTAAAAAAATAATGAATAAATTGAATATAAAGAAAGTAGTCAACAGTTGTCTCAATTATGTCACCAGTGATTCTCTTTAGTAATCCTTGATATTACACAGAAAATTATACTAAATTAGTGAAACTTTCAGTTCAGTGGACTCTAAATCTTGGACAAGGCTCCTTCTAGCATCTTTATAGGAATAGGAACGTGTGCCATAACAAAAAAAACAGCATTAATTATTGTGTTGAGTACATTTGCATCACATGGGAAGAAAAAATCCCTTTCATTTATTCTGGACTCATGCATTGACTTTTTAAAAAGTAAAGTACTTCCATTGGTCCAAGTAAAGTTTTAGAAGACCTCTATCGGCTACCAATAAGATCCACATGCTCTTATTGCAAATATCGTCCAGGAATAGTGTGTCTCCAATTTTGAACATTTTTGCCCTAAGAAGAAATAATTTTCTATCTCTTTCTCTTTCAAATATTTATTGGAGAATAACGCAACAGTCTCCATCTATTAGCTGAAACATTTATTTGTTCAACTTGTAAAGAGTTTCCTTGAACCTTTCATCATTATCCGGGAATTCAAGATGTTGGATATTCCTCTTGACTAAGGTTGCTGTAGTCTCCCTTATAAAGCTTTCATTGATAGAATTAAAAACGTGCTTCAACGGCAGGGTGTCCAAAGAAATATAAAAGGTAGTTACAGAACGTAGGAAGTATTTTGTTAAATTTTTTATAATCTTAATAATTCTGTTAAATTGTAGAAAAGTATTGGATCACTTCTTCAAAGACTCTTTATGTATTTGGCCAACAGAAGTAAACTGCAGGTTGGAAAATAGAACAACCTTTGTATATAACCCTGGGTTATATTTTAGAGATTAACTATTGATGCGAGAATTATCTACATGAAAACTTGAGTAAATTGCCATTTTTTTTGTCGCATATTTGTTATAAAACACATTTAAAACAATGAAATTTCAAAACTTAAACTAAAGAAATACTTCCCGGGCATATATGCTCCCACTCGATAATAAGACAAAAAAATTTCGAGCTTACTACATAATAGTGAATTTCATCTAGAAAAATATCCTATATATTATATTATAAATGTATGTTATAACAACTATAACAACTAAATTTATAGTAATATTCATAAAGCTGATATTAAGGTTATTTAGTCTACTGAAACGTCAAATATTGAAGGCTTATGCATTGATACTGAAGGCAAACACCATTTTTTTTTATCTTATCCTTAGTCTATAGGCTACTATTTGTTAATCGAAAATGTATTTATTGTAGATACAAATTTGTTCCCAACCTTTATATTTATGCCTACAAATGATGAAATAATCGGAAAATATCAAATAAAGTTAAACCAAAAATATAAAATTGTTATTCATCCATGAAATTATTTACAAGGATGATATATATGTATATTCCTGCTTGTTTAGTAAAAATAAACCCTGCAGTTCTGTAGGATTGCGCTATATTTCTCCACTCCTCACTTACCCTATTTTATCTGGCTACTACTCATAAGCTACAAACTGCATATGTTTATACCTTGTATCGAAAACATACAAAACTTGTATGGAACTTACTAATATGTCATTATAGTTAAATATTTTTTGGTTGGGTAAAAATGACTGTTTATCTACAGTAGGCACATACGTTCCCAGTCGGCATGAATGGGTTTAGGGAGTTATGATCCAACAGAAGAATTCCATGATCCATTCATTTTCCTTCACTTAACAGTGGTATCAAACAGTTCTTGTGGTCCCATAAACCGTTTTTGTTAAATTTGTGTCTAGTGAACCTTTTAAAACTATTCTTTAACTTTGATTCATAGAAGTCGTTGCTTTGCCTCAACTTCTGACGCCCAATTTGTAATATACACAATAATATGATCTTGTATTTTCTAGGTCGCTTTAATATTCTTAAAGCTTACACTCAAATCTCCGATAAAGGTGTAAATAGACAATTATTTGACATATAACTATTTTTATTGTGGCATAAAAACTGAAGTTGAGTAAACTGTGGTTCATCTTTGTGTAAGGAGTAAACCTTAGAGGATATACTACTCGGGGAATAACCAAATTTTCCGTATCGGAATTATGCCGTGAGTTTTAAATACTTAATGGGCTTATTGTGTAAAAGCTGTGAAGCCTAATTTATAATTTATTGGGGTTTCTTAGCAATTCCACAGTTTGAATCTTAAGATGAGATCAGAATTCTAAGAAGCATAGTATTTTTCTCATATTTAAAGCATGTGAAATACCTCTATAATAGACCTTCGATAGTGGTGAAAACAACAGTTTGGCTATCATTACCTTATTTACCTGAGTTTTATGTGAATTGATTTAGGCCTTTCATCGTTGCAGCAATAGAAGAAATATTTTTTTTCAAACTTTACTTGCGAAAAATACTGGCAAATCGTCTGTATATAGGAGAATCAGATTATGAATAATTCATGTTGAGTAGGGCGCTATTACCATTGACCTTTATTTTAAAAAAAGTGTTGGAGAAATAGGGTAGCCCTGTTTGTATCCCTGCACTATTATAGGATCTTTTATGGTCGTACATGGAGGCTATTTTAGAGGATGGATTCTAGAGAGTATGGCAACCATTTTGATAAAAACCCATGGAAAAGTCTTACTTACCTAATTCACAAAAATAAATTTGTGGTTTAGGGAGTCGAAGGCCTTTTGTACATCGAGGAGGACAAGATATTTTGTTTTATTTTTGTTCTTAGCCAGTTCCTTTGTCTAGTGTAACGAGCGAGGAATATCATCAACCCTTATATTCTTTTTTACTTAAGAAAATCAACATTTTCTTAAAAAAGTGTAGACTATATTATATTGAGTATAATATCGCTCCTCCTACGTCATCAAATATTTGTTCAAATATAAATTAAGAAACACGTAAATAAACATATTAAATTCTTGCCAATGTAGAAATACATAAATTAATATAAATTCAATAAGAGCTCCTTCCTTTTTAAAAATAGGAGATTTTATGGAAATAATAGATTTTTTTTTAAAAGTGAATTATCAAAAGAAAGAAACTTTGGAAATCGTTAGTTACATTAGTGTTTCCAAAATGTATTATATGTTAATTAAATTAATGAGCAAACAATTATCTTTTTGAAGGAGTGTCAAAGTAGTAATTGTAAAATGACTTAATATAACTAATCCTCGTGGGTTGTTCCAGTGTATCCCACAAACCAAAGTATAACTAATGAACAAAATACAAAAGATATTTTAGGGATTCTAATAAATGAAAAATAAAGTACGCTCTCAAATGTAGGGTATTATATATATGTATATTAGAGTTCATAAAAATAACAAAACTTTAGATTTCTCAGCAAGAACATGGCTTTTATTTTATTATTAGACGCTGTAACGAGAAAAAGTGGGTATAGTGTGCGTATCGAAATTGTACCACTTTTGTTGTATGATTTTACATGAACTATGTATATTGTTTCTGGAGCATTTTTTATTATCATTTTACCTTATATTTTAAATTATTTCTCAAAATTTCCTTCTTCCGTGGCCACCATAGTCTTCAATCTTGAATTGAAGACCTTATACACCCTGATAGCACAATTATGACACATATCACCCCACTCCTTCTCAACGGAGGCTTTTAAGGAATCAATATTGCAGCGGGGAGCTCTGTAACCCTTGCTTTCCATGAAAACCCTTGTTCCATAGTCCGTGGCGGCGAGCAATTTAGTGATTAGAAGGGCTACAAGATTAGAGGTTGTAAATTTTTGAGGTTTTCCTTTCACTATGCTTCATTTGTTATGGCCTTACGCCATTTACAGACATAAGAACAGACACCAAGCTTCTGAATGGCATTACTGATAGTCCTTTCGCTGACATTGAGTTCCTTGACCAGCAAGCTCTTTCTGGTGGTTGATGAGGCTTCAATTTCAAAAGACAAATATATTAAGAAGACTTTAGTGACAAACTTGTTGCGTCATCAACTTCATGGAAAGGCTTTCACTACTATTAATGAGCCTCCTGACCTTACAGAAGAACTAGGCCGAACAATTTAGAATGTTTACAACCTCCATTAGATAATAGATTATCTTTTAGCTTAAATTAGGTCATTGATACTGGGTTTCTTCAGGAAAACCAACATTTTCAAGATTTTTGTTTATCACTAATTACTAATTTTTGAATAATCCACAACTACACAGTTAGACATGCCATTAATTAAATGTTGAAACTTTTTGTATAAAATAACTGTTCGTCTACAACTGAAACTTCAATAAAAAGTTATTTAAATAGATACAAAAAAATTAAAATTCACCTGTTTTAAAATGCCAAAGTTTGGGTTATTCAGTGTATGGACAATGGAGCATCTGACCTATCTGATATTATTCTAAGAACTATGTAAAACAATACTTTAAATATATACTATTGTTATAAAACAAAAACAAAACTGTTCTACATATATAAAAATGGTTGTACTGCCTTTTATAGAAAAAAAGTTATGTAACTACACTTTGTATAACAGAATAGAAATGATAATACAATGTTATTGTAGGTTATGAGTCATAATTGGTCTCATGAATAATGGTAAACTTTTTGCAGATGTATCGCATATATACTATTCACAACAATGCAATTATTTTTATGATTGATAAGGGAATTGTTTACAGTTTCACAGCATCGACTTTCAATATGCTCTCTCAACGTTCAGAACCTCTAAAGAGTCAAAAGAAAAAAAAATCTGCAGATAACAGCGAAACACAGTGTTTAGTGCTTTTTTTTAGGTAACGTCAAACTAGTTGTAATTGGTATTGTATATTCTTGTAGGCAATTGATTTTTCTCTTTTTTTCTCGTTACCAAAGTTTTGAACATTTTTGATTGATTGAATTTGAATTAGCTCTTGTTAAGCTGTTGTGAACAATTCCCTATAATATTTACATATTTTGACTATGGAAAAGTGTCATGTCATACAGTATTAGTAACCTTATCATTCTTCACTATAAATAAATACAAATATATCTATACCAAGGGTGTGGAAATAAAGATTATATTTCCCTGACATTATAACTTGGTTGAATAGTTTTTATTTATTTAAATTTGAATGGTTATATTTTTAGGAAGCGTAAAAGTATTGAGAGTCTTTTGAACTAAAAATATAGCATATATATATTTTTTTTTTCTGTGGAAAATTTAAAAAAAGAATGCTTTCTTCTATAATTTTCTTGAAATCTTTAACAAAAGTATGTAGAGTTTATTTTAACATGCTAGAGTTAATACACAAAGCAAAAAACCCTGCCAATTCTATTTATACAGTCAAATGAATACAGAACAACTAGAAAAGTATAAAACTATGTTATAGGTCAATTTATGCCTTTGCGGTGACATATAACTACAAAAACGCCGTTCAAATATGCCCTACTTTCTATATGTATAGCACATGGGCTGATAAGTATTCAGTCTTCTATCATAGATTGCGTTATTTTTTTTAACCCTTTCAGACCCACAAGGAATTGAAAAGCAAATCAAAAATAAAAATAGTCAATTCTTGATCGCTTTGATTATATTGGAACTAATTATAATTAATTTTTTAATAACTTGAATAGGTTCACCAGAATTGGATGGGACACTGTTGTCCTTCTGGGTGTGAACAGTAATTTTTTATTATGTATAAAGAAAATACTAGAGTTACGCTATGGAGTTGAATTCTTAACATTTTTTAATTATTTTGGTATAATTTTTATTGATAATTCAATTAAATAATAATTCTGCTATAAAAAATTGATTAAAATATATAATAACTGCTTTACATGTGAAACATAACAACGCAGTTTCTATATCTAATTAAGTATAAGTTATGGCATGTAATCTTTAGATTACATGCCATAAAAATGGCCAAAGCTCAATTTTCTATATTTCTGTTTGCACACTGAGCAGATTTTTTTCTTTTTTTGTCAAACTCCAGTAAATGTCCACTATGATTGTCCATTCAAACAGATACATCTTTTTTTGATGGTCAAGACGATTGGGTTGCCCTCTTACGCCCCTCATAATATTTTATCGGACTTTTTTCAATTACAACTTTGAATTTAAAAAGCGATAATTTATTTGAATATTTAATGCTATAAACGAGATAGCATACTATATTTAAAAAATCGAAGAAGATTCTTAGATAATATTGTGTTGATGACTGAATCATAGTGTTATGGAGCATTTCTTCTATCTATGAGACCGACAACCCCATGCCTTTGTGGTAGATCTTTACAATTATAAGAGAAAATTTTTGTGAGCCTTCCGTTCAGATAGACAATTTAGTGGTCTGAATTTGTATGTTTTATCACTCTAATCATCTTTCAGATTATCATGAAAGTGAGAATTTCAAAGTACCATAATAACAACGTGAACGTTGGCTTCAGGAGTAAATTAATCATCTTATGCATTCGTTTCTACGGTAAACACTTCATCTGCTATAACTTAAGTATTATGCTATCATATAATGAATTGTCAATGTTTTCTTCATGAACACTGATGCTTCGTCAAAAATTCTATAAATTTGGTTATAATAATGCTGCTAAAAGGTTAAAATAACTTATTCTATGTTTATTTTCTCCATTTATGATAACTTTACATTCAATAATAAAGTATTTATAAAAATATTTGTATGTACATGTATTACTTGTTAATTTGGCTACAAATAAAGAGTACTTCAATAAGAATACTCTAAGAGAACAAAAATCAAAGATATATATCTCTTCCTAGACAAATTTTAAAATTTAATAAAAAGAGAAAAAAATTACCCTTCAACCCCAAGGGGCCACCAGTGTTCCAACAATTTTAAATTACCATAACATTTCCATTTTTCGTCAAAACATGGCAAATCAACAATTACTCCTTTTACTATACAAATATTAAACAATCAATAAAGAATTTTAATTATCCATACATGAAAAGCTTATAAGTAGAATGCTATTTTATGGAATTCCAAAAAATGACATAGTTTGAAGACTTATTTAGGACGAATATAAATCCTATGATAAAATTTTTTTATAAATAAAGGGATTTACTATTAATTACTCTTTCTAATAATTTAAAAATGTCCTTTAATATAATGAAAAATAATGCAATACGTGATACCAGTGTCCCGTTGATGCGAAAGGGGTAAATTCACCTCGTTTTCATGTTCTTTAGTTTGTTATTTATTGTGTCTAGTGTGACGCTACTTTTGTTATTTCCACAACAATAGATCAAAAGCAATTTAGTGTTTTAATTTTACACTACTTCTTGATGGGAAATAATAGCGTTTAGGCTGATAAATCTCGTTCAAATCTCCGAAAATACAACATTAAGCTGGAGAGGTTATGCCTTTGGTATTTTGGATGCACATAGTAGTATTCATAGACTAACTTAAGAAAGGAGTATATTATATAGCGGTATTAGAGCGTTTAAAGGACGAAACCACAAAAAAACGACCCCATTTGAAGAAGTAAAAAGTGCTGTTTCACAAGATGACGCAGCGATGGAATGGTGTGTTGCTCTTGATGGATATTATATTCATGAATTAAGCCAATATTGAACGGAAAAAAAATCTTAGTTAAATTTGGAACTTTTCATCCCATGAGTTATGACTCGCTATATCCCAACAAAATGTTTTTCCGGGCAATTTGTCTAAATCATAGTAATTTGAATGCAATTGAATATAAGCTCACATAGTACAAAATATATTTTTGTGTTCAGTTACAAAGAATAGTAAAAAAAAAAAACCGGGGTATGAACATTGTACATGTTTGCTTTTTCATATTTCATACTAGAATATTTCAAATCCATCCATCAATTTATTATTATTCTTATAATTTTTTCTACTAAAGGGGGTGCACTTTTTTAGCGTTTATTTTTTCAGAAAATTTGTATATATTTGAATATATTATTTATTTATATATACCCTGTATCTAGCTTAAACATGGGCAGAAATTTAGATCTTCAATTATTTTCTGAGTTCAACAAAGACTTAGGGTTTGTTACCATATCTATTATGCACATGCACGCAATTTATTTCTAAGAAATATGCATACTATAATATTCAAACTTTAACAATTATCCTTTTCAAAATATAAAGCTATTGTAATGTAAAATTATTTTGTTTGGAAGAGAGGAATTGCAACGTCAGTAATTGTTCTGCATTAAAAATTTAATTTATCACGGCATTTTCTCTCCTACAAACAACACATATTTTAAATCTCAGAACCTCTTTACATTGAAAATAATCATTGTTGAAGGTTGAAAATCATAATATGCAAAGTTCTTAGAATTAAATTATTATACGTGTACATGCATATTTGATAAGGTAGTCCACTTGGACATAAAAAAAGTGCATTCCTTCAAACATTTTTATCAAAACACAACCTCGACTGTCAAAACAGAAATAAACATTAAACACAAAAAAAAATGGTAGATAACCTTTTATAATTTTATTATTACCCACTCTAAATTATTATATATTTATTGGATCTTTGTTTTTTCCTAAAAGCTAGCACTTCGTTACTTCTATTGCATATTACAACATTTTCATCAAAAAAAAAAAAAGAAAAAAAAAAAGATACTAAAACTGTACATGACTAAGCACTTTTTCACAACTACAAAATTATTATTTTATAATTATACGAGAATTGTTCATTCCTTTAAAATTTTTCTTGAATTTGCTCACTGAACGTTCAGAACACTGATAGAAGAAAAAGAAGTAGAAACATCTACAGATGACAACAAAACATAGTGTTCAGTGATTATTTTAAGGTAACTTCATGCTAGTTATAATTGGCATTGTATATTATTAAAAAGAGTCGAGTTTTCTCCTTCTTTTTCCTTATAAATAAGTTTTGAACGTTGTTAATTGGTTGAATTTAAATTAGCTCCTGTTTTGCTGATCTGAACAATTTTTTACAATTTTTGAATAAGAACAATTCCATGGCGGGGAAGAGTTGACTTACTGCCAACTGATTTAGGTTTATTCAGGTTATTTCTGTGTCAAATGGACAAGGCACTTTAATCCGACCCCTTCAGATTTGAATAATTTTTGGCACACAAATTCGAACTCATGAGTAAAACAAGTGTACTAAATTTTAGAATATAGTTTTTAGTCGTGCATTTAGTCCCAGTACTTTTTTGGACCGAAATTTTCACCCTTGCTTTGATGTTTTTTTACCGGACGCTACCGTTGCTTGTATATTTTTGGATCCAAAAGAGCTTATCTTTTGAAATTCGGTACTTGACTATTTGGAAGTTTCAGAAATCCAAAAAGAAAGTCAAAAGTAGAATATTTGAAATATGTTTTGACCTCAATTTTGATTTAAATAAAAAACAAACCCTGAAATATACTTGCAAGTACTTGATCAATAATTTAAAAAAAATTCAAACTCTTATGAAAAGGAAAACTTGTTATTGATTTCTATTGAGCTACGGTCTTTCATATCTAGTTATGTAAATAGTGAGTATAATAGGCATGTTTAAAAAAATAGATATATCATCAACATGATAACCCTCACAATTTGAAAAATGATATGGGGAGACCAACTACAATCTAGGGATAAGGGAGGAAGGAATAGAGGGAAATAAATAAAGGCATTGCTAAGTATGATTCCGATGCCAATCCCCAATTTTACTTTCAGTCCAATAGGGACTGAATATTATAACTGTGTAACAAATCTTTTCGTCTTTTATGAGTACACACGAATGCTCAATCACGATTTTCACCACTATACATTCATTTTTTGACAAAAAACATTGTCTATTCGAACAATTTTAAATAACAAAATTGTGATTTACGACACGCCTTGTATCAGTCGAGTACATTTATTATATGAAAACTAAAAATGATCAATAAGTAGGATAACTTTTATTTTATTAAACTCCAAATAAATAGGTGCTGTACAATAAATATACCTACCGACTTACACTTTCCTCAGATGTAGAAATACTAAAGTCTATGTAACTATATGTATGTCAAGATATGAATGAAACTTTTCCTCTGGATATTCAGCTTTTTTCTGCTTAGAAAATTTGATACATTATACTAAATTATAGGAAAAGTTACGTACATACACCATACCTATATTCTAAGTATAGGATCTCTATTTGAAATCTACATGTGAAAAGAATAAAGTAATGAAAGCATATTTCCTTATTGTATAGATGTATGTATTTTAAGCAAAATAAAAGAACGGATAACACAAATATTTCAATACTAAAAAGGTTGCGTGTTTTAAATGTTCATTTGCTCCGAGTTTTTCTCAAGTAAAACATATCATGAAATGCAAAAAAAAAACAGAAAATTTGTCTGGTCACCTTGTCAATTGGAAGTAGATTTATTTGTAGAATGTTTGGGAACAGAGCAGTATAGCTGTTTTTAGCTGAACATTTTATTAGCTTAGCTGCAAGCAGCTATGAGATGAAAGAATATCTAGCAATGATATAATCATGATTTACTCTGTTCTTGATCTTTAATTATACTCCGAGTCCATCAAGAACTTGTACGTTATAATTTTGTAACAAATTTTCAGTGTTACTTTTCGTCCTTTGTTATATGATTATATTTTCTCTCCTAACAAATAAAAGAATAATTACTAAAATAAATACTCGGTAGAGTATCATTTTTCCTTAATTGGATTTTTTGCTCAGGCTAAGGCGAGGGAGGAAAATCAATTCGAAAATGGTTAAATTAATTAAGAAAATTAAGAAAGTATTTAGAAAATACTTCTTTATTCTACATATACTAATAATTATAATATGAATGTTTCATTTTTGTTAAAAAAGATCCTAATAATTCTCATTCTCTTCGATTATTCAGATTAGATTATATCAATCCGATTAAGTAAGGTATTTACCTTACTTAGCCATTAATCCCCCCCCCCAAAAAAAAAGTACTCTTATTGCCTCTAGAAACTTAGAAATAGTACTATGAATATAAAAAAATATGTTATAAACTTCAAATAACATATATACATAAAATTGTCTAGATGAGAAGTGCATTTTATTTACTTCAAAAAATTCCCAATTCGAAATTCACGAAGAAAATTGCAAAAACTTTTCAGCACTAATTTTGCAAAAAAAATAGTTAATAGCTATTCTTCATCTTCTACTTATTGCACTAACTGATATAATCATAAATGAAAATAATACTATACTAAAGGAAGGCCTACTTTTTTGTAATTGCTACCTAAATTTATGTTATTTTATTTTTCTAATCTGCTGTTATTATTCATATATTCTCGAAGAGAAAACATATAACTTAAAAATATTAAGTAATCAATATTGAATGAAAATATGAAGTTATAGGTATAAGTCCTTTACTTCGTTCATTTCAAGGCTGATCGCTGCAAATGTAATCTTACATGATGACAGCTAAGCTACTCTCCTCCCAAACATTATACAAATTGTCAAGGTGACCTCATTATTATTATTTTTTTAAAAACATATCTGGAGATATTATTATTTTCATTAATTATAAATAAATTGGATCAGTAATCAAGTTGGTTAGATTCCAACGTTTGATATTATTGATTCACAATCACCTTGTCTTTAATTTATGTCTTTCAGAAAGCAAAACATTTTCATGGACGAGAACCCTAAAGACTTTTTTATGCATTATTGATTGATTTTTACAATATACTGCACTATATTATGAAAAATGTATTTGAATATTTGGATAATTAAATTAAGTGTCATGTACACTAAATAAAACACATTCAAGGAATATATAACAGTTGACAATTTTACGCCAATCAGGAACAAGAATGATAAGAAACATGTTTTTTTTCGGCTGAATGTCCGCTCCTTCCCTTGAGTCCTTCAGGGCAGGAAAAACCTATTTGTGACATTCATTCATAGTGCTGGTAATCGGTTAATTTTTTTAGATTCGTTTTGAAGTTGACAACCTGAAGAATGAATTTCTTTCCCTACGCTACTATAATTATTATGGAACTCCTGAGGACTGAACTTTGTTTTAAACTACATACCATTGATGCATACAAAACCGAATTAAATACTTTCGTGGGCTCATAATAAACGAAGAGTTTCCCTGTGTATTTGTTGGAGAGTTACTAGTGTAAGTCCTTGTTGGACTCCAAGTAGAATTTAGGTTCGACGTAAGATTCATTCTTGCATATGTCCTTTTTTATTTCCTTCTGCCCCTCTCCTCTCGTCACAGTTGCTGATAGCTGATATAATGAAACATCATGATACCAAGCTCCTGTCCTCTAAAACATTTTTTCAAATTTTCAGTATTAACATGTTGTTTGTTTAGTTTCTTTTTTTTTAAACCTGCCCAAAATGTTACCAATTTGTGTCACTACTTTTTCATGTACCACTAAAGAGAGCTCGCTTATTATCATCAATGGAACGCATACCACAGTTTGATAATCATTGATCGAAAATAAATTTATTTCGTCTTATCCGGAATCAGCTCCTCCAGTCGCCAAAAGCCAAGCTAATTCCATAGAAATATTAAATAGATGGCTTAATGCTTTAAGTATCTTATTAATATCAATATAACACATGTTTAAATCTCCTTGCATTTTGTGAATTTTCTATTTATTGACCAATAGTTATTGACTAACTATGAAGGGATAAAAGCTTAAGATCCTAATTTTGATTATAACATCATACATATTTGGGGTTTTTTTTCTGTTATACTTAGCATTTATAACTAAACATGTATTACATTGAAAGCTTAAATTATTAAAAGAAAGTATATAATTTTTAAATATGTATGTACTTATTTATTGTTATTAAGTATATAATTTCGAAAAATAGATAGTACCTTTTGTACACTCCCGATGCTACATGCTAAACGACTTCAAAAAATACATATTTATAAATACAAATAAACATGGGTTTATTAATAATTTGTACTTTTTTTTAATGGTGATATACAAAAAAATAAGATAATACTTGCTAAGCAATGAATATTCTTAAATAAATATTAAATGTAAACTACTTTAAAAATTGGAGAAGAGGGCGTAATAGGCTCAGTATCAGATAATTGTGGGTCCTTTTTATTTATTTATTTTTCCAAATGTTGAGAAATGCTATAAAAATAATCTATATAAATTATGTACTACAGTTTTAGGAGATATTCCTCGAGCGATTTTATTATAAGAGGGGAAAGAATGGAATCGCCATACCTCCTTGACAGCACGCTCGGGAGTTATTCACTTGAACTTGATGTTCGCGCCCCAATAATTCCTAGAAAAAGAAATATACTATATATATATTGATTTCACCAAAAGATTCCTAGGCTATATGGAGTAATTGTAATACTATAATGTTTACTTATACTTAATCAGTGCAACTCCATCTAACCAATTAAAGGAATATTAAAAAAAAAAAAAGATTTTCTTAGATGGATTAAATAATAAAACAACAAAGATTTAAAAGGAAAAAATTTGCAACGATGAATTAAAAGATCCTTGTGACAAATTAAAGGAACGGAAAATTAATTCAATTTTCATAAAAAACATTTTTTTTGAATATATGAATTGCGTTTTGTGCTAGGGAATAGAACAACGTAGCTCATGGACAACACACTCGGGAGAAATTATTCTCTTAAACTCAATGTGATTAGGTAGAGAAATGTATTTGGACTTCACAAAAGATTCCTAGGTTAGATAAAGTAAATTTAATTCTATAATTTTACTAATTAAGCATAAACTTCATCAGTGCAACTCCATCTAACCAATTAAAGGAAAATTAAAATAAATAAAGAATCGTGCAATCTTATACAACTAAAATACAATTTGTTAATTTTTCTCTTTCCTTTGGCTCCACACTGAAAAGGGCCCTTGAACTCAAAATTTAATGCCTATCTCTTTGCTGTGTTGAAGATGGTTCAGTAGCTTACAGTATTTACTAAATACATTCTATATAATTTAAAAGATGATAACGATTCATTCACTGATCTAAATAGAACTCAATTGTATCCTCTACTACAGGAGCTCTGTTACGACTGATATCTTAATCTATTTGAATCCTTACATGCCCTTTGTTATATCAAACTCTTTTAAACTCTCAAAGATTTTTTTAAATCCTTACATTTAACAATCTCATCTGTATGGAACTCTATGGTATCTTAGTTCTAGGGCTCTTACTATCATTTTAAACGATAGGGAGTACCTTTGTCCTTTAACTTCTTTGAAATTTAATCTCCAAACCATCTATTCTCTAGCATTTTATCACCTGTTACAATAAATAGCAACCATACAATCAAACATTCAATCTTTTAATAACCATACAAACGTAATTATAAATTTAACTTAATGTCGTAGGTATTAATGATCTAGTAGACTTATGGTGTCATTACTAAATACTGCAAATTATTTTTTCTTTATAATGATTATATTTATAAACTGAAAAGCCTACAATCTAATTCATGCTACAAACAATATTTAATAAATCCTATTATCTTCCTATTTTTTATTTGTTTTGTGCATGGAAAAGCTTGACTCTGTAGAAGCAACATTAACAGGCAGATTCTAGGCTATCCTGAGAGCGACCCAAAGATTAAGATAAAGCTAACATATAATTTTTATTTCTATTTTCTAAATAAGCGGTGAGGATGGAGTGTAGATTTGATTGGTCTCCTAATCTTCGACCATTATTAACTTAATTAATTAGTAATGCCTATTACTTATCTTTCTATAAACCTCAATGGAAAAGTGATCCTCCAAGACTCAATTATTCAAATCCCTTTTTTGTGTCTTGAAAGACACTAACTATTCAATATTATTACTAAACTTCTCTAACGAAAGTGGCCTCTAAGACATTTCCTTGCCCAACAACCGCTCCTAATAACCGTAACATTTATTTATGACTTTGGCCTTCTATCGTTTAATTCTCAATAATTTGGATAAAAAGGGTTCAGGGGGTAGATGGCTCAGTAGCAAAATGCTAAGGAAAAAACGGATAGGAGATTTCCACTCTGTGATAACGTACAGGAAGTACTATGGTACCCCCTACTACAGGGAATACTGTTCGAACCGGTTACAAAATATATTAAAATCCTTCAATGTTTATTCTTATTTCAAACTATTTTAAACTTTCGAAGATCTTCCTAAAGGAAGATAAGGATAAATTATGTTATTATATTTTAGAACCAAATGATAAAAAATTCTAAAACTATTTTTAAAAGGGCTGCATCATGATTATAACTCAAGTTTTCTTTGTTTAAAGAGTAAAATGGGTTCTTTTTATTCAGAGGAGCAAAGCTTCAAGACGAATATATTCAAAAAGTTTGAAAGTGTCACATTTGACAGCTAAAAGTCTTCACTTCAATTTTTTTTTTTAAATAGTTTCCCCTAAAACGCTTTATATTGTTGTCATTTTGAGATAAACAAAAATATTTTAAGGATAAAAATCATTTTCAGTTTATCTTATAAGAAAAGTCACCGTATTTTTAAGACTCAACTTGAAAAGAAGAAACTAAAGAGAAACAAAGAGAAAAAGAAAGAAGAAGAATATATGTAGAGGGGGATAAATTAAAAAATGTTGATTGAACTTCATAATGCTTATAACTCGAGTTTTCTTTGTTTAATATGAAAATAGGTGCATTTTATGCTGAGGCTCTTAGCTTCGAGACGTATATATTCAAAAAGTTTAAAAGTATCACATTTGGTAGCTGAAATTCTTAACTTTAATTTTAAAAAAAAGATTTTCCCCAAAAACACTTTTTTTCGTTGTCAGTTCAAGATAAGCTCCTAAAAATATTTCAAGGATAAAACTCATTTTCAATTGATTATATGAGAAAAGTCCATATATTTGTACGCCCAAGCTATATAAGAAGACAATAAATAGAAACAAAGATAGAAAAGAAGAAAAAGGAGGGGGATAAATTAAAAAAATATTGATTGAACTCGAACAAATGTCTTTATAAATAAAAAAGACATACAACTTACATTGCATACTACTTTATGCCAACGATCAAAAAAGATAGTTGAATATAATTAAGGAAAAATGTCCTGAAAATCCCTATGAAAAGTCTAAATTAATCTTTATTGAGCGATTGAGGACTAGAAAGATTGGATATAAGATAAAAATATATTATTTCTTACATTGCAAGAGCTTATCTTAATTTTCAACAGGGAAATACGAATGTATAACGATGTAATAACATATTCTCAATATATTTAATAATATGAAGTAAAGATTGGCAATAGATGGATACCTTTTTGATAGACAGTAAGGTTCATTTCAAGGTTCTCTAAAGTCTTTGGATGTTAACAAACATCAGATTAATAAATCGACTCGCAGGCCAAACAAATTGGCTTTATCCGATCTAAGTGATCATGAGTGAGTTTAATACTATATTTATTCTTCACTATATTCATCGGAAAAAAAACTGACTAGCAGATAAGTGATGAAACGAACATTCCACAAACACGAAAATCCAATTACTTATTACAATATACTATATTAATAAAATACATTAAGTTCAACAATCACACTATGGATGAAATTAATCAAAAAATATATTAAAACAGTCTATATAGGCAAACCAATAATAAATTAATAAGCTTCAAAATAGAAAAGAAATTGACATATTTCATTATGAAGAAAAATAAAATTTTCTAAGACTTTGGAAAAGAGCAAATGAGTTCCTTAAATCTGGATTAATTTGGATTAATTTATACAGGCTGAGACATAAGGATTAATATAATTACAAAATTGTATAATATATCTTTATTTTCATTGAAGCTATTATTTATAATTACACTTTATATAAATCAAAAACATACTAAACAAATTTGTAACTCAATGCCATAAGACATTCCACCATTATATGAGAATTCAGATTTATATTTCATTTTTAAGAATATAAAGAAGAATACCAATGATAACTAACAATGTAAGAGGGGAAAAGGAAAAAACAAAAAGTTAAAATCCGAATGAAAAACTATATTATGGTTATTCTTCAATTATTCAGACTTTGTTTCTCCTTAAATTAGTAAAACCTATGCGAGTTGTATCAATTGAATTGCTTGATACGCAGGAAAATATATAAATTATTGTTAATTAGGTATTATTTGAAAAGAATGGGAATGGTATAAATGAATAGTGTTAATGAAATAGCTACGTATAATATATAGAAATTATATAGAACCCATTCTTGGTTCATAGATGTTTGTTTCAACTATAGTCCATGATGATTAATACATTACGGCAAACTCTCGTCAATGAGTTTGAGCATATCCTTATTCTCATATACAGACTCCACCAGCTTCCAATGACATTGCAGTGCGCTGATATGACTTCTCCAAATCCCCCAAAAAATAAATCAGCTCACCCACAATTTCCAATCGACTCTCAGGGAGAGCAGAGTGTACTCTTCTTCCACCTGCTAACAAAACATAGTTTTTACATAAGTAAAGTATTCTACAATTTTATAAAGCCTTCTAAAGATTCATTTCTTGAATCTTGTTATAAGCGAAGAGATATTGGATGTACCAAGTGCTTTGCTAATTCTTTTGCGTTAACTCGTGTTTCACAAAGACTTGCTTCCACATCCAAATTGGCCCCCCGCACAAAAAAGTAATTTCACCATGGGTGCATCGTTACATAATATAGCCTCGTGTAACTCCTTGACATGTCCTTTACTACCTGCATCCGTATTAACATGATCAACATGTACCACTCTCGACGCTAAAAAAGCTCTGACTGATTGAAGTTGTGAAAATAAAATTGAAGTCTCAAGTTAGATAGAATGTTAGACCTGAGGATTCTGTTGAGAATGGGCACGTCTTCCCTACTGACGGCTTCTTCTAAATGACCTTCTAAACCATAATAGTGCATATTTGTAGATTTGGTCTTTAAAAAACTTGAAACTAAGTTTAAAACGAAATAAAACACAACAAATTTAAGCTCAGAGCTTATCAAAGCATAAATTTATATTCTAGAATCTGAGTATCCCTCATATGGATATTCATAAATTATGACTTGATTTCATGCATTCTTATTACAAGCTCCATAAACACAGGATAACTAGTTGCAGACCCGTAGTGAGTGATGCATTTTAAAAGACATACATTCAAGGGAGTTTGTGGAGAAAATTCTACTGGCCAGGGCAGTTCAAAGGGTATTTCATTGCCAAATATTCCTTCCCGCATATGCAATCTTCTACATTGATGAACACCTATATGGAATTCGGGAGTCTACTCTCAGGGGGATTGCATTGCATATTTTTTAATTTATCCCCCTCCTCTTTCTTCTTCTCTCTTTTTTCTTCTCTTCTCTTCTAAATGGGGCATATATATATATATATCGACTTTTCATCAATATCAATTGAAAAATGAGTTTTAGTCTTGAAATATTTTTGTGGCCTTATCTCAAATTGACAATAATATAGAAGGGTTCTTGGAATAAGTTCTTTTTTCCCCAAATTAAAGTTTAAATTTCAGCTATCAAAGGAGATACTTTTCCATCTTCTAATTATATTTTTATTGAAGCTATGAGCCTTTGAATAAAAAACACCTATTTTCTACTTTATACAAAGATATCTTGAGTTATAAACATGATGCAGACATTAAAAAATATTTTTGGAACTTTGTAACATTTGGCTTTCAAATATACAACATAATTTATCCCTACATTCAATACCGGGGGCTTAAAACAGATTTGAAACTTAAAAATAGCTTAAAAAAAACAAAAAAATGCCCAGCCTTTTTCTTAAGCCCAGGATGCTCAAAGAGAAAAATTAAGGCCATATTTGGAATCAAGAGATTAAAATCTCTAATTTGAGCATTTGCTGTTCTAGTACATAAAAAAAAGTATGATTTTTGTTGGATAGTGTAATTGTACCTTATTATTAAAAAAAAACTACCTCATCCTTTTTTTGCCTCAGGTCCAAATACAGTAAAGCCAATTCTTGAACCTTGATATGAAATATTATTTGCGAAAAAGGATAACCTTGTACAAATAATATTTTACAGACAATTTTTTTAGAGATAAGCTAAATAAAAGAATCAATCTCATTTATACGAGATTTGCTTTGTTATTTTATAATTATTGACTCATGTAGATTCTACAATTTAATTAAATAGTAAGAAAGAAATCATAATTAGTACGAAAAACATCTTGGTAGCTTTGTGTTCCTTTTTACAATTTGAAATTTTCTTAATATTTTATGTTACCAAAATTATCTTTGAGTTAAATTTCTCTGTGAGGCATCCTTTATGATTTCTCTTTTTTTACAATTTAAAAGAAAAAAAATCTTTTGAAAAAGATAGGTCTTTTTATTTTCTCTTTTAAAAAATAATTCCTAAGGAAACTCATCCAGTCTGTAGCAGACAATGAAAGGTTTTTTGTTTTTTTTTCATTTATTTTTTTTCAATTATTTTCTTCATATCCTTAACATGTTTTCAAGAAATAAAAATAATATGTGGTGTGTCAATATAAAATCAATCTTTAACAAAAATCAGAAAATTGAGACAATCTCTATTTATTTCTTTACTTAATATGCATACGATCTAATTTTTGTAGACATATTTGAGTTAATCATAAGCTTTTATTAGCATTTATGGGATAATTAAGATGCACAAGAATTTTACCCAAAATTTAAAACTTTTATTTAATTGAAGTGACTTATATTTGGCTGATATGATTTTCAAATAGAGCTTATCAATTTATCATTTATTTTATGACGGTTATACCTTGGAATTATCCCTTTTAATTGAATTAACAATGTGAAGTCTGTTAGAGAAAGAAATATTTGCATACGTTATGGGGAAACGGGAAAGAAAATGGTCAGTGATGATATTTATGGTATCATAAAAGCGATATTTTACATTAAAAAACCTTTTGCATAGAGCATATATCTACTCGAGGTAACAGCTGTTTTTTTTATTTGGTTACAATTTTACCCAACCCCTAAATAACTTACGACACTCTAAATAAAAAAATGACTACAGCTCGACTTTTTTTTTGTCTTCCAAAATACAAAATTATAAATGAGTGAGATTATTTTGCGCTGTCTGGAATTTGATTTCACATTCAAATACAAAGTATATGAGTTCTCATTAAACAATAATTATATATATATTCTTAGAAGAACTAAAAATAATCATTCATACGTATAATGACTGTAATATTGTATGTACATCTAATAGATGATGATATTTGGACTTTACTTATCAAAGCAAAACAATAAAATCAATTTTTATTTTTTTTCAACATGAGAGTAAAACCAATACAAGACAAAGCCAGATTTAGAAACAAATAAAAAGAGTCTATGCAAAAAAATGGCGATCAAAAAAACAAAAGCAAAATAAAATGACAAAGAGATATGTTTACAAAAATTAAAAGACTTACAAACTTGATAATAACTTCTTTATTTCAACAGATATAAAAGTATACTTAGGTGTGCTTTTTGTGTCCATTCTTTTTCTATTATTTTGATTAAATAATATTTCTTTATGTCTCATAGCACAATGGAGTTTACTTGACTGATTCAAGCAGAAGAGAACACTCTATAAGTAATTTTCTTATATACATTCAATCTCTGTCTTCAAATTTTAAAGAACTCATTCTTTCCCAATAAATAATAGAAATAACATGGAAAACAAATTTTAACAAATGATATGGCCTTAAAATAGAGTACGGAAACAAATTATAAATTAAAAGTAATTTATGCTTCGAGATTGGATAAAAATGATATGAAAGAAGTGTCTAAGACTAAGCTTTAAAAAAAAAAACTGAAGTGTGCATGTTAGCTTTAAGAGATCCATGGTCATATAAATATTTTTCCCATGCAAAATGTCGCCTTTTATGATACTCTCAGAAAATGTTACTTGATAATTTTCCTTCGTGACGTATGCAACTTTGTTTTCCCTTCATAGAATTAACCCTACATATTATTTTAAAAAGTTGTTTAACTAGTAATAGACCAATATTTAAGTCTATTCGAGACCTTTAGAGGACAAAAAAGTTAAAACGTAGCCAACTCTGTATATTGGACAAATATTGATCACGTGGACTATATTTTTTCACTTGGTTCATAGCTTTGTAATTAGCGGAGTCAGTGGTTCAACATTCACAATGGGATCCAAGAGTAACTATTAACGTCCCTTTATTAATTATAAAATTGATCTTTAAATGTTTTTTATAAGAGATACTTTTTACGATATTTTATTTTAAAAAAATATATATTTTTTCCATTTTGTAAAATATAAGTAAACCTATCTTTATATTTCTCTAGTGGAAATTTTCAATTTTCAACCCACGCACAATTTTCCACTGAACGCTCAACAAAAGATTTCTGACATACTTAGGAGTCAGACACTAACAAATCAATTCCGATTTCAAAAAATACAAGAACGTGACTATAAATATTTAAATTACTACATTATAGTAATAAAAAGTAAGAAGATATGTGTGTGTAAGCAACTCAGTTAACCCACCTTAAAGCTTTAAAACAAAGTAACGAAACTCGCCTCGTGCCTTGAGTATATTTAGGCTCTTACTTCCCATGCAAGATGTTGCTTCTTATGATAATACCTCTATGACGAGGTTGGTCGCTCCCATCAGGCATTTTTACTATAATAATGGATTACAGTGTTATATTAAGTATACAGTACTATGTGTTTTCAAGTTTCGTTATACTTGGTCTAACTATTGGAAATAACCTCCTGGCCAGAGCCGTATCTAGGATATTTCTTAAGGAAGTCTAAAAAAATTAGAAATATATCTTTTTGAATTACCATTTTTTTATACAACACAAACAGCCTTACGGTTTAAAAAAGTCGAATTTTCTCTCTGAATTTTTGATACTGACTTTTTGGCACAAATAATCATATTTGGTAGAGTCGTTAAAAAGTTGTTGGATTGTTGAAAAGTTTATTATCTAAGACAGTGGTCAGCAACTTATTAAACCCAAAGAGCCATTGGAACCCGTTAATTATGGAAATAAAAACACTGAAAGCTGCATAAACTTTTTGACATCTAAAATGAAACTAACACTGTCTATGCTGTTATAATTATTCTTTTTATTTAAACTTTACAATTTACTCTTAAAATTCTATAAAAACTAGTAAAAAATGGCAAGTTAAAGATATCTTTCAAATAAATTAAAACGTTGCACTTAAATTATAATTATACACGTAGCAAGTAAACATGGTGTTACTTATCATCTTGGTCATTCTTGAGACGTTTTGAGACGTGCATCTGAGCCTTTACCTGAAATTTAAAAATACAATAATTAACTGAACTGAAATGTTAAAGTTTACTGAACACCATCGTGGAGCCACATCATCAGGATTAAAGAGCCACAAGTTTTCGATCCCTGTATGTAAGTGAAAACGAAATTGAACCTTATGAATTGAAGAAATTAAATATAAGTTATTCCTTTATGTTTTTTCAAAATGTCAAAAAAATTTCTGGCTGTATGATGTATATTTAGGGTTCGGAAGCAAAACGTGGACTGAATGACTAATTTTAGAAAAATGCCATTAATTTTATTTTTTGATAATTAATTTTGAATTTTTTTACAAAACGTTGAGACACAATTGTTGTAAGGATGTTCACTCAATATGACCGCCCTCCGCAGCAATCACAGCCTCCACACGGCGTAGAAATCTTTGCAGTAGTTGATGATGAACTTCTCAGACAAGTTGTTCCAATCCTTCGCAATGGGGGCCTTCAGGGAGTCCACGTTGGGTGAGATTGCCGGTTCGTCTCCCTCTCTTAAGTATCCCCCCCATCAAAGTCCGACGGGCTCAAATCCTGTAAAGATAATATCCACATGTCCTTGGGTCAAAAATCAGCCATTTTTTTGGCATTTGGCGGATGTGTGGGAAGGTTCATCATCTTGTGTCCAAACATAGTTGTCCTCTGGGTAGGTGGCCTTGAGCCATGATAGTATGGCGAACCTCAGTACTTTATAGTAGGCCTCCTGTCCGATTTTCTACCCATCCTTCAAAAAAGAAGGGAGGCATATTCTTGCCGTCGGACGCCACGACCACCAGGAGCATTTTTTGTACCGGATATTTTGTACGGAACCCCCTCTTGACCTCCTCGGGTGATCCCCCAAGCCAACGGCCATCCGACGGTTGTAAACCTGGTCCACAGTGAAAATTTTCTCGTTAGATAACATTTTTACTGTGGATCCATTTATGTTCATCCACGCACGAACTTTTTTGCACCTCTTCAATCTCCTTTTCTTCAGAGTGTCTGTCAACAGGCGGCGTGGCATTCTTGTGTAAGAAGATAACCCCAATTCCTCCTTCACAGCCCCCTTATTGTCCCCTCAATAACGTCAAACTCGTTAGAGAGGCGATCTATGGATTTTGTGGGGTCCTCCTTGATCTTCTTCTTCAGGTACCCCAGTTTCCTTCTTTCCTTCAGAGGTCTTTTCCATAGATTTATCATACATAGGAAAAATTGAGATATGTACAATACAAATTTATAAAAATGTTAGGGTTTATCATTTGCCGGAAATTTGTCGTTGGGCGAGATCTTAGAAAAGAAAAAGGTACTGTATTAAGTAATACATACTCTGAAATTAAAGAATTTTGTTATGACTTAAAAATAGTTGACTTTTTATTTGAAAAATAGCAGTTTCTTTTATTTGGACTTAACTGTATTTATTATTTACTACTGGGATCATGAGCAAAGATAACTTACCGGGGAAATGAGAAACTCTAACACATGTAAATGCTTATTTTGGTACTTAGAAAATTGACCGAGGTAGAATATTGTCACCAAACATCCTATTTTTTAGTAAACTTTGTACATACAATATTACTCATAAGCAAACCTATGAAACTCTTAAGTTGCCTATTTGCTTTATTTACCTTTATTATTAAAAGAATTAATATAAAATATTAAACTTCTAAAGGCATTATTTCCCCCCCCCCCTTTTACATAGAGTTGGGTCAAAAGTAAAGGAGGGTAATTAAAATTTATATTTATCTTGAACCTTTGACACAAACAATCTCATCTTTATTTTAATTCACATACTCCATCAATGCATATATTTGGAATATCTCTTATTTAAAAAATTAACCATAATGTATTATTTTAATACAAAGATTTAATTGTTCAATAATATACTCATCATACTAATAAAAAAACTTTTAATTTAAAAAATAACTTTTGGTTAACGAAACACTTTAACTAATCCTAAACAACCGATTACAATAAATTTCTTACAAAGCTTTAATATATTTTTGTTACCTTAAATTTACTATTGATATATTACTCATTTAATGTTTAATCCTTGTGAAAAACGTCTAAAATTATTTAGACAGTTATTTTATATTTTTTTAAATATATTGAACTTTTAGTGGCAAATTATACAACATACTCATTTTATCTTCTCTAGTAATTATATTGGATAACTAGTGTTCCGTATCGTCCGGAGTAATTAGATTTGTCCCATAGAGAAATTTTGCATTAATAATAGTAAAGGTAACTCCCCAAGAAATCCACTTTGTTACTCTCTGTTTTTCATGAGCAAACTCACATATATTACATTACATTATCACACAGTTATATTATTATTTGTATGTATTATGCTCCCAAGAATGCAATAATAATAAAATGAGCTTGTGAAAAAAAAGTAATATATTTTGATGACTGATGAGTACTTTTGTCTTAAGAGGGCTCGCTAATAAAAACAAAAAAATCATTTTACCATCGCTTTTCACGTTGTCCTTCTTTCTTTATTTAATTTAATTATGTCATTCGTGCATATAAAACAAAACCTCAATTAAAAAATAATCTTAATATATACTGAAAATGTATGTACATTAATTATGATGTATCTCCTAAATCAATAACAAAACAAAAAAGATACTTCTTTTATATATACACAACCTGCAATATTTCATAAATAGGACTACATATTTCTTTCTTAGATCAAAAAATATTTACATCAGAGAACATTAAAGACATTGCACCCTGTATAGTCGTTCGATGCCATATCTACACGCCTCCAATATTTCATTAATACGAGTACATGGATATATCTTAAATCAAAATATGTACATGATATACATTATGTACAACTATATATAGTGCACCCAGGGAGTTTTTGTTGTATATTCAGATATTTATACAAAACAAAATTAGCTTTATCAGTATAGATATAAAGATATGTTTTTTATTGGGATGTACTTTCTTGGGAATTAACTTGCATTTAGATGAATTTGTCCACGGATGAGCTTGCCTCAGTGGGAAAAGAGAGACATTTCCTGGAACGTTTGTTTCAATTGTTATTTTGTTCCACATCCCTCTTTGGAAATTTTTCTATGTTTTCCATCTCAAGAGATTTTCTCCCTTGCACAAATTCCCCCTTGTTCAAATTTCTTTTAACTGTTTAGATTATACAACACACTTCTACTAGTATTTTGTCCGTATTCGATGAATGTTTACTTATACCTTACCCGTACAAATGGTTTAGTTTTATATATGGTATATACCTATTACTCTTAAGTATCAGATATGATACTTGCTTCACTCAATATTTTATTAAATCAATGATCCTATTATGATTTCTTGAAATATGAAAAAAAGCAAAAAAACTTTCAACAGAAAAAAGAAAAAAGTTATAATACTTATATGAATTTATCAGACCTTTCATCTTATTATGAAAAATATGAAAGAAATATATTAAAATATACATGTTATGCTTATAAGCTTTGACTACATTTCCGGGGGAAATTAAAACGGGCTATAGAAGCTAATGTATTTGTTTCAGTCTTTCTTTCTTTGCATTTTTAACCTGGAACTACAAAAGGAGATGAATAAACCAGCAACACATCCATTGTCGTAAGAGGTTGCAATTATCCTTAGTATGATAACAAATTACCAAATGAACAATAATTCTGCTGTATAAGTTATGGGCTCATGGTGATTGAGGACTGTGCTCTTTTTTTAGTTACAACATGAAAATATTTTTGCTTTTATCAAACCTGTCATAAATATACTTTTATTTTTAAAAGGAGAACTATAAATATAAAATAATCACTAATACCTGAAAGACGAAGAGTAACACTCAGGATTTGTTATGGAGTTATATGTGAAAGTCTTTGTTAGACTCGGAATAGAACGGACAGTTGACATTTTTGTAATTCCTGCTTATAACATTGCTAGATACAAAGCTTATTTCCTTTATGTTATCGCTGATTGATGCTAATAAAATCAAACATTATTTTATTATCTTGGAGATGGAGGAGGGCCCTAAATGTAGGGTTCCCGTGGAAGAGGGCGATATTAGAAACTGAAGGTAAAAAAGTATCCAGATCGTTTACAGTGATCGCAGATGAGAGAAATGAATAGCGTTCCGATTGAATCCCGAAATACTGGCTAACTATAGGCTTAAGGTCCCAGTCGAAGCAAATGAGGTGATTACTATACATCTACCTGAAAAAGTGGAGAATAATTTGGGGTTAATGACTGTGGAATATGTGTTAAATGCAAGAGGGTTTCATCCTCTATTGGTGATACAGAAGAATCAACTCCAGCAATACTAATTCAATCCAAAAAGGGGAAAAACGGGAACTCCTTCTAAGTGGCCACATCTACTATTACGTACAACATCTCTTGGCAAGACCACACAGACAAATTGAAGGAGGATGTGAGTGAAAAAAAAAAGAGTACAAGACTTCATCATGCGTGTTTGAGATCCTATCCTTACACTAAAACAGATGTACTTGAAATACCAAATCTCGTCTCGGGTCTTTTTCACAGAAGTTCTCTTCAAGGACGACCGGACAATTTGCAAGGAATGTATTATAAAAAAAGACAATAACACATAATTTCAGGGATGACAGCGCCCTGAAGTATATAATACAAGAAATTAGCCAGGGGGTGGAGTCCATATTGGATAGGAAGTCATCGAACCACAAACTCTTGTATGGTTTTTGGGGAGCTTACAATATCGAGCGAGTGGCCTCGAAAGTTGTAATCAAATTAGAGTGTTTGTTGTCTGTAACACAGTACCATAATGTTTTTCCCACGAGTCTTTTAGCTTTTGTTGCACTAAATGAGTTCAGGTGGACAAGGTTGGAAGACTTGAGAGAAGATTGATAGGGAGATAGAGAAGAGAAAAATTAAGAAACTTTGAGGAGCTCTTTTTGGGGTTTTTATTTTTCTTTTCTTTTATAAATATTTCCTACTAGGCTGTAAATGTATGTTAACGAGTACTTTTGAAAAAGATATTTTGTTATATAAAAAATGTATATCTGACTAATCTAATCTTAGTTATTTTATATTTATGTTATACACACAAGCAAGTATTGTTGTACTTTGCCGGCAGTTTTTCTTTCTTGTTCTTATTTGTTTTCTTCTAATATTCTTACATATAAGTCACATATAACAAATAAACTAAACTCTTTTCGAAGCAAATTATCTTTTGTAAATAAAAAAACAATTGAAAATTTACCCTAAATTTCTTAGGTTAAAAAATAAATTAGAAACGGATTATCCTTTTTTCAAATTTCATTGAACCCCTTGAATACGGTTGTAAAACGTAAGCGTTTTTTTTTTTTAAAAAGGGGGAAAAAATCAAACAATAATATGGTAAACCCAACAATTTGGAGAATGTTTAGCGATTCTAATATAACGACATGCCTAAATGTAAAAAAAAAAAAAGAAACCAAAAAAATAATCATGTCATATGGACAATTCGAAGAATGTTTGTGAAGATAATAGCTTAGTTGTCATTATGTTTAACTAAATTAGCAGCTTAAATTTTTAAGATTAATTAAAGAAACACAAATCCAACTCCTTATTTTTCTTTGATAAAGGCAGGAATTACATTAATTTCGGGACTCAACTCTACTCTGAGTTCAAGAAATACTTTTAGTTATTTATCAACAACAAATCATCAGAGTTACTCTTCGTCGTAAAAAATTATATTTAGTTAGTAATTACAACAAGTGCGCAATCTTCAAATTTCACTTTTTTTTAAGCCTCTTGGAAAGTTTGAGAAAATACTAACTTAATTGTCATGATGTTTCATTAACTTCGCTGTGAGCAGTTTTGAGATGAACGTAATAAACCCAAACTCATTCTGTATCAAGCAAGGACATAAGCAGGAATTCCTCTGTGTTCAATTCTCAATTCTACAAACAGAAATTAAGACTTATATTGTATTTCCATAGTAACTCCTCAGTGTTACTGTATGTCTTTCGTGAACACACACATTCGGCGTTCCCTTTTATAATAATGGTTTCTCTCTTCAAGAATAAAAGAATAATAATTAGGGATGTGAAAATTGTCGAAATCTTCGTGAACATACATTAAAAAAATATTTTGGTAATTAGTGCTTTTATTATCGAGTATGAATCACAATATTTAGTTTATTTAGTGATTTTTTTGAGTATATATGTATGTATATCGTCTATCAAATATTTCGACATATACTTATCTTTTTTATTTACGCTTAAGAGGATTTATCCAATTTGCACACCCTTGATAAAAATAACAGCCTTAGAAAAAAAAATGATTAAGTTGCAATAACCAAAAACTTGCATGCTAAAAAATGATAATTATTACAACCCTAGCAAAGATAATATAAAACACACCCTATAAATTTTTATGGATATGTCCATGTAATGTATGTGAAGCACCTTCTATTTACAGTAAAAACCAACAATGCCTTTTTGGTATTCATGTACCATGTAGATACGGTTTTTTTTTTTGCAATAAAAACCCTGATCACAATAAATTGATACAACAGTTATGTGTTTTATCATGCTTAACTAAAAAAGTTTCTCAATTCACAGGAAATTGTCCTTAATTTGTATCCCATGAACAACCCAGAGTAAACACAAGTATAGTAAAATTAAGTGTATATTCTTATATTTTTTGAATTATGAATATATTTTTGTATAGTCTTACTCATAAGCTCTCAATTCTCATTTTATCCAAATTTCTCTGGATAAGTAAATTGGTTTCTTATACCTTAAAGGATGTAACAAAAGTCTTTGTAAAAAAAATCATTCAAAAAGAAGTATTAAGGGAAAATTATGCATTTTATTTAAAAAAAATTACCATAAATAGTTTTTCAATTGTTCTGTTTGATATTTTTCTCAAAAATTTCTCCCTAGGCGGCAATACAAGCATCAATACGGGATATGAAGTTGTCGCACACCCATTTATTGTGACCTTGGGCAAGTTGTTCCTCTGGACATCATTTCTTATCATCAATATTAGGCTGGTAGGCTGCACAGGCCTTGGACTCAACGGCGGTAAACTAGTGCAAAATAAATTGATGAATTACGTGGCCAAAGCTTTTTGGACCAAAATCCCATGAATGCTTATTTGTCCGTGATGTATTTATGTAGGGTGTTGATTGTATGGGACGGAGCCCCATTTTGAGTCCAGCACTAGTTACCACTTCTATAGGTTATTTTAAGGGCAAGACCGATCTTGTCGGCCAGAGAGCTCTTTTCTCTGTAGAGTCAGCCGTACAATTAGCCAGAATGGTGGAAAGATATTTCCGTCAGAACCCACATTTCAACACCAAATATTATGGCAGAAGCAGGGTGTTTTGTCTTTTCAACATAACAAAGGGCGCCACATCTTCAGGTCTCTTGGCAATAAATCTTGTGCTTCTTGAGTTTGAAACCAAATCAAAATTACATATTTTGTTATAAAACACCAAAACGCGTCTGTGGCCTCTGTTCAGTTTTGTGATAATTTTCTTGCATCTCTCAAGTCTTTTCTTGCGTTGATAAGAGGTCAGTTATTGAACTTCGGTAGAGGATCTAGATTTGAGGATGACTCAAAATTGAGTTCGATGCATTCTTGTCCATGTTTAGCTCTTTGGCAAACTGACGAATGTTACTACGGGTAGCAGCTTCAATTTTGCCCTTTATTACTCTGATGTTGGCTTGTGGGCGTGCTGAACGTGACGAAAATATATAAGTGAAATCTTTTTCTTGACTTTGTACACCAGGTTTGTGGAGACACAAAAACTTTTTCCAATGTTATTGATCCTAAACTTCAAAGATATAGTTTTACACGATAATTAATCAAACAAAAGTATTTTTATGAAACATCAAGAATAAAAATTATAGACTTTTTTTCTTAATTAATTTTGTATAAATTTATTATATGAGAGTTGAAAATACTGTACCGATATATTTTTCAAAAAGTTTCACACATGCTTCTTCAATGACATTGTGCAGAGATAACAAATTCTGATAGGAATGCAACTTAACTTTAACTCTTAATAATTATATTAAGGCTTATTGAGTGACTTAGGCTGTGGTGATAGGCGTCATTTCTTCATTGTAAAGAGCTCCAACCGCCTTCCTAAATCGATACATAATGATGAATTTTTGTTGTTCCATTTTTACATTTTTTGTAGAAGTTGATCTGAGATTGAGTTTCAGCTAATTAAATTGAATATTGATAGATTCAGCCTTGAAAATCTTCGTGTTAATTATGAAACCTATAAAATTTATAGGTTCACCGGTTCATATTAACAAAAAGGCATTGTTTAATAATTAGAGTTGAGTAGTTTGTAATGAAGAAACTACAATTAGAAATTAGAAAAAGAAAATTAGTTGTTGCTTATGTTCTTTTTTGTTTGTTTATTATTCAATAGATCTTTGTTGTGTTGGTATCTTCCTCCGAAACAAGAATCATCGTCTATCATTGATTTAAATTTTTTTTAAATATATAATATAGGAAATATCTATAAAATTAAATTTAAGTACAGTATTTTCCGTGCAATACTGTTTTTTTGCTATATAAGACGTTCTATTCTTTTTAGCAGTAGTTCATTTTGGTCCCCTGAAATCATATAACAAGAAGTTGATATTAACAAAGTAGTACTATAACACATCTGTCAATAAGTGCTGGGCCTCGATAACAAAAAAATATTTTTTTGCCAAAATTCATTTTTATTCTTCAATATAATCTCCTTTTAGAACGATACAATCATTCCAACATTTCTTTAGCTTTTCAATACTATAAGTGTAAAATGATTTTTCAAGACATTCAAAATACGCTTCAGTTGCCACAATCACTTCCTTATCTGATCCAAATCTCTTTCCATACGGAGCATCTATTTTAATTCTACGAAGAGCCAGTTGTCGTGGAGACCAGATCTGGAGATCACTGTGGGTACAATAGCAATTCGACCAATTTTTCAGCTGTTTTTAATTACTCCTAACACGGTGCATTGTCTAAGTGAAAGAACAACTTTTTCTTTTTCAAATGATGTCTTTTCTGGGTAATTTTGCCCTTCATACGATCCGACAAACCGATATAATGTTCCAAGTAGTTGATAAATAAAATTATATCTGAATCCCAAAATACAGAGGCCATGACTTTCCCAGTCGATCTTTGAGTCTTTGGACGGTTTCCACCGTCTGCATACCACTCAGCAGACTTCCGTTTTGATTCTAAAGTGAAGTGGTGAACCCATGTTTCATCATTGTTGTGTACCGACACCAAAACTCTTTCTTATTTCTCGTGAACATCTCCAAGCAGCTCTTTGAACCATCTATCTGTTCGTTGTTTCTTTTACTCTGGCGGGAGGAAACGTATTTGGAAAACAGCTTTTTCATACCCATATGTTCGTGTATGATGGTGTAAACACTACCTTTTGATAACTTCAGAGTGTCAGCTATCACTTAACTTTGCGATTGCCCATGATGATTTTCAGGGTTTTTCAATGTTTTCCAGAATAACCGCCTCTTTTGGCCGACAAGGGAGTTCAGCATCATTGGTGTCTTTACGACCATGTTTGAAATCGGCAAACCATTGTATAGAGATAGTTACCTTGTAACGACTTCAAAAAAAAAAAAAAAAAAATGGAAAACTTGCCTATATCTTTCGTGACTGCAAATAACTTCAATTGATATAGTCATTAATGTCTAATAGACTAGCTCAATATCTAAGGGGAGGGCCAACCCAAAAGGAAAAAATAAATGGTTTTAACGACGCGGCTCTTTGCAAATCTTTTGCAAAATATCTACTAAAGGTCCAATTTTGAAAATTTCAAACTTCACACAAATATAGCCTACATTACTCTTAACGAATTTAGCTTTTTTAAATCCGTTTTGTGATTGTTTTTATGGTTTTAGATAGACAAAACCTGCTCATTAGAATATCGAAGATGACTAATCAGTGTAATCCTCAGTGTTACTAACCTCTTAACATGAGCACTCTCACACGTAGTTACTCAATACATAGATGATAGATGTTCTTTTCTCAAGAATGGCAAAAAATAATGAAGCTTGAGAAAAAATAATATGACGTTCTCACTGATGAGCCAAAGAGTACATTAGTCACTAGAGGTCTACCTGGCAGAGCTTAGCAACACACAGTCGATTTTACATGCAAAGTACCTATAAGGTTTCATTAATATGAATATATTGATATTTCTTAGATCAAAAATATGTATATGATAAACATTTGGGAACCCTATATACAGTTCATCGTGTGTACACGCTAAATACTACATGCAAAACGCCTGTAAGATTGCATTAATATGACTGTATGTCTATGATCAAAAATATGAAAATGAGATATATTTTTAAACATCATATCCTTTTCTACCCGAATTTTTATAAAGTTTAATCAATGTTACATTTTAAAAACTTATTTACGTCAATTAGCAAGATTTTTTTTTAGAAAAAACATATGTTTTATTCAATTCAGTCAAATTGTATCAACTTACTATATACTCTAATTTTTTCTCATGGCCTCATAATGGAATGCCTTCGTTCCCTTAATAGAACATCGTTATAGTCCTTTTATCATTTTCGGAATCATGGGTTGATAAAATTATAAATACACAGTAGTGCAACTTTTATTTTATTAATAAGTCATGAAAATTAATCAAAATCTGAAGCTTGCATAAAAAAGAAATTAAAAAAAAAAAAGGAGTCATTTATAAATTTATATTGTAGGGTAATCAAACTATATTGTTTTCTGAAAAACGTCATTAAAGCACTGTGCAGTGCGCATTCTGGTAACTAATTTACATCTTAAATATTACCTCGACGATTTTAAATTCTACATACTTCAAATTTTAAAGAAAAATGAAAAAGTTCGGCACATTTATGTCACGATAAATCCACTGATAAAACTTAAATGTTTGAAAATAGTACTACTGTACTTTTTTCACCGAGAACATTTTTGATTTTATCAAGCTAATTTATGTTTACTTTTTGTTTCAGATGAAAGGATCATGAACTCAAATGACCCGCACTACATCAAGTTCATCTTTGCCGTCAGATAATGAAGGGGCCGTTATTGTACTGGCAACTTTAAATTCATCAAATTCAGAGCCTTCCTCAACGAGCTCGCCATCTTCTGGATCCAACATTGATGATGAGAGTTCATCCGGAGGACCAGATTTTCAAAATGATGAACTCAATAATACCGTCCGACTCAAGCCTATTATCAAACGATTATATTCCTCCACATCATTGTCCACCCATAAAAAACGTCCTCCTCGATGTGTTCGATTCGATAAACGAAGACCACAAACCATGGAGGTGAGGGATTGGAGGATAGGGATAGAGGACATTGTGGATGGACCTCCGTCTACATCCATCTTTAGTGACAAGTAAGCAAAAACTTGTTCCTTACTTATAATTATTGATTTTATATGTTTTACTAGTGTGTCTCACCTTCTGGGAAATTGTCCTTTAGCGAGATCCCGAGAATTTTATTTTAAATTTCGATGTGCAATACTGAATAATAAATATTTTAAAATGGAACTTATTGATTTAATATTTTAAAATGGAACTTATTGATTCAATATTTTAAAAATATATGAATTTTAAGCTGGTCTCTATTATATTTGCATTCATGAAAGATCCAAAATTAGTTTATCTTTACTTTGTTAGAAGGTGACTTAATAAACAATTATTCATTGTTGTTTTGTTATTAATATTTCTTTGGGCATTATTCTTTGTCAATGCGCATCATTTGCAATGTAGTATAATCAATATATACTTATATTTGAATTGGAGCTGGAATAATGCTTCTATATTTAACTTTTCATTAAATGTATAGCAAAAAATGAATTTTATATCATAAAATAATTAAATACAAAATTCCCTAGGAAATATTTTTTATCACGAGGAATTTATTGTGGATGTAAAATGCTTAGAATCCCAGTACTTAAGCTATTTACATAAATAAATTAAACATTTCATTTCCAACATGTACCTATACATGTATAGGATTAATATGACGCACTTGTGCATCCTTTGGATCATGGAACATTAATTTAAGAGCCAAATTTTTTAAAGAAAAACTATTTGGCTAAATTTAATTAAAAAATACATATTCTGTGACATCATGAATTTTTCTTCTACAGGATATTTAATAAAGTTGTCGAAGTGATTGAAATCCCCAAACGGTCGGGTTAAACCGTATGGTCTACTTGCTCTATCTTAAAACAATAAAAATCGCCTAATTTTTTGGAAAACTTAACACATTAATGCCCAGGTGTGCACTTCGTTGACCGATTTTGATGATTTTTGAAAATTATATTTTGTTGACACAATATGTATCTAAAGTACATATGTACAAAGTCACCCTACAACTATCATATTTGAACTGTGTATTGTAACTCAGAATATACCAACGAAAGGTCTTCTTTAATGAAGTAGTCAAGGTAGTAGTATCAGGGCAACATTTATAGTTGACTTGTTTGGAATTAAAAAAGGTTGGTGCGGTTGCTCTTCTTTTTTTTTCATCATTATATAATAGGTCGTTTTGATGTTAACATCTTCCTTTGATGCCAGCATTATTGTCTATCTTTGGAGTAAATTGTTTTAAAAATGCGTAATAAATATATACATTGAAATATAAATATAATTACAATATTTTCCATACACTAATGATATTTTAAATGTAGAATGTTCTCCCCTTTAAAGATGTAATTCATTTTCTCCTCCTAAATCAATAACAAATAGCTGTTGACATTAACAAGGGTCTTAATTCAGTAGTAACATACGTCTTGCTCAATCCTTCTTCTTGCAATCTTTTTTTTTTTTTTTTTAGAAAACATGTCAATTCTATGTATAGTAGTAGTATTAACAATGAATACTCAAAAATAAACGTCCAAGCTCTTCAAACAACCTACTTAATTTTACAGCAAGAAGAGGGTAAAACTACAACATTCCTCACACGTGCATCTCTCAAATAAAACCATTAAAACCAACAAAATTGAACTCTCTATACACAATTTTAAACGGGATCGGACAAGTTAAACCGAATATTTTTTTGATCAATGGAGTGTTTGTTGCTACATTTGCTTCAAATTCCCCGGTTTTCCTCTATTTACAGTTTCTAACAGACAAATTCGGAGAAAGTTTAAGTGTATGAAGATAAATTACGAGGACATTGCAGCTATGTTAAAGGCAAAAAGAGGACCACGATATTCCTGGCCGACCTGAAGATGTCAATTGATACAAATCCAACAAAGACCATTTCGAGACTGGCCAAGGAACACTCACAATAACGATTCCTTAATTTCTAGAGTAGATTTATTTTTATTTAAGGATATTTTTATTTTTATATTCTTTAACTTTTATATTTCGATCTATTATGAATATTTAATTTTTTTTTTTTTTGATACCCTTTCAAAAAGAAAATATGAATAAATAATTGTTTCTAATCATTTTTTGTTTCATTAATTGGGAAAATCGAACTCACTTTTAATTTTGTTCTGATATATTCCGTCTCTCTTGTACACAAGCTTAAGCTAAAGCGTTTGTTATTTTTAACTTCACGTTCACAACTTTGTGTGATTCACTGCATATTAGATAGTCAAAGCAGTAAATAAACAAAACTTATCATTTGACTTTGATGAATTACTACCGTAGAAAAGGTTCAATGGCGTTGTTCTAAACCAGGAAATTCATAATTAAAGTAGTATCGTAATTGAGGTTAGATAAATAGTACAACCGTTTACTGATATCTCCCAAAACACTTCTTTCTCTTATAATATTTCAAGGATGAAACACATTTTTGAATTGATTTCATAACAAAAGTCCATAAATATTCGTATGCCCCAACTACAAAAGATAGAAACAAAAAGAGAGAACAAGAAATGAGATAGAAATAAAGGGAGAAAAAAGGAAAGGAGAAAAAGACAAGATATATTAAACAATTTGGTATAACATTTAGCTTCATGTCTCAAACTGTGTAAATAAATTATTTAAAGCTTCATGGACACAAGAGGACTCGTTGCATACCCGTAGTGAGTGTGGATTTCCGAAAAACGGACGTTGAAGTAGGTCCTCGGAGTAAATCCTTTTTCTATTTCTCTCTCTTTGTTTCTATCTCTATTCTTCTTCTCTGTCTTTGTTTTATCTCTTCTAGCTGGGGCATACGAATACTTATTCAATCAATTCAAAAATGAGTATTTTTCTTGAAATATTATCGTGGCCTTATCTTAAATTAACAACAATATAGAGTGTTTTTGGAGACGCTCTTTTTGTTTTAAATTAAAGTTCATACTTTCAGCTATCTAATGAGATACTCTTTAACTTTTTGAATTTATTCGTCTTAAAGCTATGTGCCTCTGAATAAAAAGCACCTATTTTTTACAACAAAAATAATTGGAGTTAAAAGTATGGTGTAGACATTTTAGAAATGGTTTTAGAATTTTTTAACATTCGGCTTTAAAATATATATACATAATTTATCCCTATCTTCAACATCGGGGGCATAAAAGAGTTTTGAAACTTCAAAATATCCAAAAATTACAAAAATGTATGACTTTCTTCTGAAGGCCACAAGTCTATGAGAAAAAAAATCAGGCCATATTTAGAATCAGGAGATTAAATTTTAGTAAATAGAACATATACTGTTTTTGTATTATTTTTGCTGTTGGACAGTGTAATCATAAATAATGAATAAATTACTTTATTATTCAAAATCAATAGAGGATATAATATTTAGTATTATTTTAATGAAATTTGAATAAAATCTTGTACAAACATGATCTAAAGGTGATGGCTATACTTTTGAAAGACAAATTCCTTAATTTAAATAATTTGTTAAAGAGTTTTATTTTTTTTAAATTTACTTCAGAAAACGCTTAACATATTTTCTACTTAGATTTTGAATTCTATACATTGTTCTTGCTCAATGCCAATTTTTGGGGATTTCAAATATTATCGAGAATGGAAGAGTTGCATAACATATTGTGTCTATAAAATTACGCTTTTGACAAATTTTATAGCCTTATAACGGAAAAAATTCATATGAATATTCCAACAGGAATTTCTCCTCAAAAAAGATGTCTTCCACAACAACAGATTGTGCGATTGAAGCTTGTGCTCCTCCAGAAAATATAATGACTCATCGTTATTTTGTTAACAGGAGACGATTTGTCTGCTTCTTTTCACCTAACTAGTGTTCGGAACACTGATTAGTCGAATTCGAATTAATTATTGTTAAGCTTTGAATAATTACCCATTATTATGAAATAATAATTCCATAGTTTAGAACAATTGGCTAACTGCCGACTGTTTCCTGACAATTTTTCCTGTTTTTTTTCTTCTGGGAAATGGTTGTATGTTTCAACAAAAGTATTGTTATGTATTTTTGTTTTTTATCACTCATATGGCTAGTGATTTTTTTTTAATATTCATTATTCTATTTTTTTTAATATTCATTATTCTATTTTTTTTTATATTCATTATTCTATTTTTTTTTTTTTTTTGTAAATTAATTATAATTATTTCTTATGTAAATATATTTTTTAAGAAACAAAATTATATAAAAATAGAATCTTATAATTATATAATCCGGCAGCAAACAACATACATTTTGACATTTTCTATGAGCAGGGGTTAAAAAAATATGTCATTTTAAAATTGCTCTTTTTATATTTGCTAGTTGAAACTAACATTGCTTTTCACAAAACTGCATAATTATTCCTATAATGGTGACGGAAGAACAAAAAATATAAAATAATCAAAAGTACTTGAAAGACGAAGACAAACTTTTTGGATATGTTGTGGCACTTATAAGTAGTAATGGAAATTGTTAGTATTTTAGGCATGCTAAGAAAAGAAACGAAAAATGGCATGGTATCTCCGATAATTTGAAGAATTTGATGGGAGAGAGCAGCTTAGCTATCATGACGTTTCATTAGATCGGCTACAATCAGTTGTGGTGAGAGAGGAATCTGAATTGAGGATCGAACTCTATGTAATTCCTGCCTATATTATTAATTGATATTGATCTATCCACTACAATGTTGTTCTCCTCCCAAACCTTTTTCAAATTGTGAAGTTGACCTTGTTCATTTATGGTTTCCTTATTTAACATAACTACGCTTCCTTTTTATTCCCTGTCGATATGAAATAATAATGAATTCTTATTGAACATAATTATAAGTGTCATATAACAGTCAAGAGAGGTTTGTAAATTAAGTTATACATGAAATCTTCCGACTTTACACAATCTTTTCCTTTGGAATAATATGATCAAAATGATATTGTACTGCTGTATAATTTATTTTCTTTGTATTATAATTTTTATACGAATAGAATTATAGTAGTTTACCTAATAAATAGTTTCAAAATTCAAAAGGTATAATTAAACCAATTGATCGTAGCTGTAAAAAAAAAAAATTTTGTGTAAACATATTTTACAACTAGAATGGTAGGTACTATTAAGTTGTGCATACCTCATTGTGACCTAGTTATAAAAGCAAAGAATTTTTTTATTGAGTATTCAGTTCCAAGACCTTAACATAAAATTTTTCTAATTAAAACATCAAATTTGATATTAAAATTTTTACTTAACTTCCTATGAAATTGAAAAAACAAAACAAAACTATTTACCTACAAGGAGTACAGATTACAATTAAAATATTTCATACTACATGATAGAAATATCTGTATATTAACTAAAAATTGATTAGATTAAATTGTATAATTGATTTTTCAGAAGCTCTTAAAAAATAGACTTTTAGAAATAAGGATAAAAATGTATGGGTTATCAATTCTAATAATCTTTAACCGAAAGATAAAAATCACTTGAGTATATAGTATAAAGCATCAATGATATAGTCAATATAATGTATGAAACATTACTGAATAAAAGTAACAATAGTGATTTGACAGACAATTATAATGTTGTGGATTGCACGGTCACGTTTTCCAAGTCCTTATCTGTGCTAGGTACATTGAGCTCAGGTTGAGATATCGAGGGGATATAACTGTAATTTCTAGCTTCTTTTTACTATCTAAGAAATTTATTCCTGGGTTAGCAGTCAATGAATTAGATCGAGGTCCACAGCAGGTTGCAGCAGAGCAGTCTTGGAAATTTATTAATTCGGTTGGAGTTCCCCCATAGCCCTCATCTACAGGGCATTGTAGTGTGCAACTACTGATCTTGTTGGGGCTGCTATATGATAGAGGTAGAATAGATATAAATTTTTCTTTACTTCCATACGAGTCTTTTTCAGAGTCTCCGGTTGTTCCACCTATTCCATTAAAGAGAAGGGATCGTCCATACTCTAACTGTATTGTAGTGGAATGAATCCCTTGACGATGAAAAAATTCCTTTATTTTCCTGGAGATTTCCATATTATTATCACTCTGACGCTTCAATGTAACATGAAGAGAGGCTACAATACGAGATCCGACCAAGTTCCAAACGTGAAACTCATGTACCTCTGCAACTTCTGGAAATTCTGCAACTATTTTTTCCTCAATGTTGCGTACTTCTAAATGTTCAGGAACTGTTTGTAATAAGATCAAAGCTGAATCTTTCAACAGCGGCCAAGTAGAAGCAATTATTAAACATACTAAAGCCAAACTTAATGCAGGATCAATATAATCCTCGTATTCCCAGTCTACTAGCCAAATCACACTTGCTGAAATCATTACAATGACTGAGCCAAGTGCATCAGCGCAAATATGAAGGAAAACGCCTTTCATATTCATTTGGCTACCTCCTTGAGCCTGCTTCTTTTCGTCAGACTTTCCATGTGAATGCCCATGCCCATGGGATCCATGAGAATGCCCATGTGCATCATGAAATAAGAGAAGTCCAAGAACATTAACTAGAAGCCCAATACCTCCAACAATCAAAACATTCTTAGGTTTACTTATGGGCTCCACTATCACAAATCTCTGAAAAATATATTTAAAAAAATATATATATAATTTTATAAAAATGATTTCATTTTTTCAAAATTTAACCTTAATGGACTCTACAAAAATAGTAAAACAAAGAGCCAATAGAAACACAGCGTTGATGAGTGCTCCTAGAACTTCAGCCCGAGCATATCCGAACGTATTTTTTGACCAGTCTTTGGGACTCACGTGTACTGCTACAAATGCTACAATTAGAGCAATTACATCTGAGAGCATGTGAAAACTATCAGCAACCAAAGCCATGGAATTACTGATATACCCGTAAATAATTTCCACAAGGAAGTATGACGTTGTCAAAAACGTCATTAAAATAAGACGTGTTTCTTTTGAAAATCCTTTTAATAGCATCATATTGGCTGGATCTTCAAATCCTTTCCGTATCACTTTATTTTTATATTTTCAATTTTCTTTGTTGTGCCCAATCACAATAGCTCATTTACACCATTTTGAAATTCTTAGTCTGAAAAAAAGAGAGTTTAAAGAAATTATAAAATGAAACTATTAAAGTGTAGTCAATCAGTCATAATCAAACTAAGTCAATAGATATTGCCCAATGAAAATCTCAATATTTACTTATATTCTCATTATTTGATATATTTCATTTGTATTTAATTTATTCATTATGGAGTAGAACTATTTTTACGTATGTCAACATATAATACATATACGTTGTATATCGGTAGCAATGTAATAAAACATGATTATAAAGGGTTAATCTACACAATTAGATCAGTGATTCCCAACCCTTATTTAATGGCTGTCTTCTTATAACAGATTTTATATGGCTCGTGGTGACTTTATGTTAAATAAATAGAAACAGGGTGCGGCAACATATCTTCAATAATTATAATTCATGATAATCAGGACGTAGAACTATTTTTGAGAAGGGTATGGATTCACTTTAGAGGCGATATTCTAAGGTTATCTTAAAAATGAAGAATTATGTGAGTCGATAATAAATATGGGCGAAAAAAAAAGTTTGCCATGATGTTTTTTTTTTCTAAGCAAAGTAACTTTAGCATAGATCCTAAGTTTTTATTAGTGCAATTTATGAATATCAGTTAATTGCTTTAATTTGTAGTTTACAAAAAAACGATTTTCTCACTTTTTTTCTTAATTGGAAGTTGTAAAGTTAATTGAATGCAATTATCTCGAAGTATAAAGTTTTTAGAGAGATAAAAATGGTGTTATCTAATTTGTTGTTATGCAATTTGTTTAAATTGGGTAATTGAAACTTGATACATTCATGAAAAATGTACTTTATTAAGACCTTTGCGAAATTGGCAATAACTAATAAGTTAATTAACGACCTTATCGGCTAATCATTCAAAGTTAAATAGGAAGATATGTTACCAGTAACACTTGGCATCTTTTTGTAAAAATATCTATCACTCAAAAATCTTTGAATGAAAAGTTATTTAAAAATGGAAAAATCACGAACTATTAAAACATAAAGTTTGGTTTATTTAGTGTATATATATGGAGGACATTACATATTTGATATTACTTTCAAAAATATATTATACAAAACTTTAAATGTTAATTGTCACTATGAAACAAAAATATTTTTTTTTTTTATAAAACTTGTTTTATTACCTTTTAAAAAAGTATTGATGCTGTCGCACCCTGTATTTGATATATTTATAGGTTTATGAAAATTAGTACTTAATACAAAATTTATTGGCCTCTTAGCTTCTTAGTTCCCTAATGGATTGCGGAATACAGTTTGAGAGCCAGTGATTTAAATGCTTCATATCAATACTTTCAACTAACACTCTTAGTTTGGTAATATAAAAAAAATTATACTAAAATTATTATTAAAATTGTAGTGACAACATAAAGTAAACGGCGCAATTCAACACAGTAAATACACAAGTCTAAAAAAAGCAAATGTTATCAATTTTGGCCATAAATAGATTTATTTTTTATATACAATACAAGGATTATTTTAAAATGAAAATAATTCTTTTGTAAAGCTGATAACGGTTCTTTCTTTGAAATAATGTCTTTTGTAATATACATTGTCGAATCAAATAAATAAATTTACTTTATAAAATATCATGAATAGAAAAAAATCCTCATAAACTCCAATTGAAACAGTTTAGATGTGTCAATTGATGACACGACTTATCACCAATTGAATTAAATGATTAACAATTCAAATAGTATAATTTATAGAATAACATCTAGTTATGAAATGTATTTATTTCTGATGATCCACACTCTTGAGGTTTTAATACGAAATAATACCCGATTTTATATACATACTAATTGCATATAAGAACAATGACTGTTTGTATGACTGAACGACCGTATACAAGTATGTAAGGGAAATAATCAATAATGTGTATAAAAAGTAGTAAACACAAGATAATAATAGATACGAAAAAAAATATCAAATTATATTACTAAATAGTACAATAAGGGGTAAAACATGAGCTTATATAGAAAAAATTTCATATTCAATAATTTAAAAATGATTAGATGTATACCTACCTTTTTCTAACTACTGACCTTTCAACGTTTTACTTTTTACTGCAGACCAGGGTGCTTATATAAAAATAATCATAAAAGTGAATCCACTATATACTCATATGGAACCTTTTTAGAGCATTGCTTTAACATTAGAACGCTATTATAACATTAAGAAATAATAACTTTATTACCACATTGCTCAAAAGATATAACACTATTACAATATCTGTCCGTAATGTAGATCAATGGGAGCCGTGAGCTTGTTTCTTTACAACTGATGAGACGAAGTTAGAGCTCTTTGGCCATATGGATGTTCTGTATGTCTCGATAAAAAAAGAAGAAACAAATAAGGTGAAGAACAATGTCCCGACCATGAAGCATGATGGTAGTAGCATAATGCTTTGGGGATGTTTCTCTTCCTGTGGCACAGGGAGCCTCGTCAAGATCCAAGGAATCATGAAGAAGGAGGATTTGCATCAAGATCCTAGATGAAAACTTGAAGGAGTCTGCTGAGAAAACTTCAACTTTGATCCAACTGGATGTACCAGTAGAATAATTATCCAAAACACAAGGCTAAGTGAAAAAATACTTCAAGGATAATAATATCAACATTCCAGAATTGCTGAGTCAAAGTGCAAACTTGAATCCTATCGAGAACTTGTAACGAGACTTGAAGACAAGAGTGATGTCTAGGAAATCGACCAACATTACCCAGCTGGAGGACTTTGCAAAGGAAGAGTGGGCCTATATTCCACTGGACTTATGTAAAAATCGTACAAAAAACGTCTAGAAGCAGTCATAAAAAACAAAAGCTATGCTATTCAATATTTAAACATATGTGGGATAGGGTTGGAATTATTATGAACATAGTACTTTTTAGATATTCATCAATAATATACCAATAAAATCAAAAGTTCTTTGATTAAAAAGTAGTTGTAATCTATTCAATTCTCGGTGACATATAATTCATAAAAAAACTTGACAAAAATGCATTATATCCATCACAAAACTTAAAAACCACAAAAATTAACAAGGGTATAAATAATTTTGAGGACAAGTGTATATATTCGAATAACAAAAAAGCGCCAAAAAAATCCATTAGGCATTGTAGCTTGTTGTACGTGAAGTCCGATAAGGGAATAAAAAATTATCATCCAAGCAATAATTAACAACTATCTCGCTCAATTAGTTATCTTTTGTAATATGCATTTATACTAAATAGATAATAAATAACTTATTAATCTTTGTGCAGCCCGGTAATGATTGATCCACGGAATGGGGTTTTGGGTGATACTGCCTCATAGTTTGTTTTTTCACAATTGTTTTTTTAACTTGCCAAAAGAAAACAAAATCAAATCTAAATATTTATTGATAGCTTTTTAATAACAAGATATCTCTTGCTGAGGAGATATAAATAATATGTAACATATCGATTAATTGAAATGTTTTGAACCATCTGATAGCATTTTTTTTTCTTACGAAATTTTCACATTGTTATCATTCCGTCAACACTCATTTCATAAAAGAAAATCCTAATCACGGTCTTGACTATTAATTTAGTATATTAGATTATATTTAAATGAATAGATATTCACCTCAGTTAGAATATATTTTATGCAGCTTCAATCGTTAATAATGGCTTTGTTCTAGCTTTTTGGGGATTGCATATTTTTATATAAAAAAAGATTTAGTTCAGTTAGTGGTTATATGCATACCTGTGAACTACATTAGTCAAATTTATTCATAACAGCTCATGTCTATTACATAAAGGTATCGAATGTGTAATTAAATGGAAAAATGTTCTTTAAATTTTACTTATTTATCATTTGTAACACATCGTTACATTTATTTTATTTTGCATGCAAAAAGAAACATAAAAAATGTCAAAGATCAGTTAGTACTTGTTAGTCAATTTTTCAAAACTCTTTGACACAGGGCAAAAAAATATTATCTGAACATAAGCTTAAGCTGATATATTTGGGTGACTATACCTTCACCACTATGGAAGCTTCGAGTTAAAAATTTACTATAATCAATAGCATAATATAGTCACTAGATTGTAAGTTTTTTTCACTATTAATACATGTAATAAATACTAAATTATACTTAATTATTTTAATAAACTAAGGGATGCTACAGTTTACAAAAAAGGTTGTGGTATACTAGTTCATTTAGCTATTGAAATGAAAAATGTATCTAAATCCTAGTAATATGGAATGCACACCATCTCTGAAGAAGTAAAACACTACATTGAAGATAGGATTACTATTAGCATGATTTTGCACTGAATAGTTTCATAGTACATTGAAATTTGCCTATTGTTGCATCTGAAATATGCAACAATAGGCAAATTTCAGATGCAACAATAGGCAAATTTCAGATGCAACAATAGGCAAATTGTTGCATCTGAAATTTGCCTATTGAAAAATATTTACTCTTGGCAAACAAAAATTGGAAAGACCTCCATCTAAGGTTATCCCCCTCAAAAAAAAAAAAAAAAGAAGAATTATTATACACATTTTTTATGTGTTGCCAGTTAGTATGTTTTCGCGCTATGTCAACAACCTATTGAATTGTGATTAAGTAATTACTGGGAAATGTTCTCAGCTTAACGAACCATAATTTTAGCTATATCAATCAACATTGAAAACACCTATAAGAAGAAAAGAAAAAGAAAAGTCTACAACTAAAAACAAAATGCACTGCAATTTTTGGTGAGGTTACGGGGTGTTAAATTTAAACATATGCCATAAATGAAGATGAAACTTTTGATTTTATTTCAAAATATTGTATTGAGCCACCCTTAGTAAATATTAAAATGAGATTATCGTGTATGTCAATTGAGAAACACGGGAGTAAATGAGATAAGAGTATAACTATTATATTTGTCATCGACGAAAAAAGTGGCCTAAATATAAAGTGTCTACAGTGAGGGAGAACGGTCATTCTCAGTGATGCTTAATATATGTCCCGCCGGTTTTGACAATTTAAATAATGTTTCTCACGAGAGCATCATAGATGTCATCAATGTTATTATGACCAGGTTAGTCAGTACCGATTTTCAGTTCTCACTGAAAATGTACTTGCATAACAGATAACGTCATTGGGACTCCAAATACAGGAATAAACCGATAGAGAGAATAATTAAAAAAACCTAAATTTAGAGTTAATAAATCAAAGGGAAAAATTAATTTAAATTACTAATTTTTTTTTACTTCTTATATATTACATTTATTCAAATAAAAGCGCCCAATGACGTCACCAGATATAGAAACAGAGAAACTGAATCAATCTTTATGATGTTTTATTTTATCTACAGCAAACAGCTGTGAGAGCATGTAAATAAACACAAATCTCACTTTGTATATAGTTAGGTAATATAGACTGGGATTACTCGATCATCATTTCTACTCCTATTCAAAGAAGGACTTACGCACAAACCTTCATTGTTATTTTCTGTATTTGATGAGCACACTCACTAGTTATTACTTTATACCTAAGTGTTCTGTCTTCTAGAATGAAATAATAATCATAACTGTTTTGGAAAATAAAAATAAAACTTATTCAGATTACCAACTAGAAAAAGCCGCTCCCACTTTTTAGAACATATTTTATACAGCTCTAGTGATAGTACACATGGAGCTATTAACAAAGAATGTACGAAAGTTTGTGACATTTCCTTGCATCTCCGTTAGCATTACTGTATTAGCATTTAGTACATTTTTCTTGTACCCCCTTTTATGTTCATTATTACACCTACTGTTTGTAATTTCAAAAACCCCTCTCCCTTTTCCTTCATACCTGCATTGCACATAACTACATATATCATGAATCCCTTGAAGGGAAGCCCTAATATACACTAAGAATAATCAGTTCATCTCAAACGAACAAATTACAAATAATGAAACCATAGAAAATAAGTGTAAATACATATGGAAAAAAACCTAAGGACCGCTGACTATGACATACACATGCCATAAGGATTTGCTGTCGTTAGGAAAAGTATTGAAATCGGTTTTTAATAAGCTTTCCTTCCACAAATGTCTAAATACAATGTGTTCCAGCAAAGCATAAATCAAAACTTAGAAAATAATTCACTGACGTATCAGTTTGAACCCCTATTGACTTATTTCATTGACTCATCAGTCTGCAACCCTCTAGACCATGTGATCTGAGGCGTCATTGAGAGTAAGGTAAGGGTCACTTCCCATGTCAATGTACTAAAGACTATTGCGTAGGAGGAGTAGGCTAACTGGTCGAAGGAATACATGAAAACTATCTGCAAGACCATATTGCCAAGGATCGAGGCCATGGATGGCTAATTTGAGATTTAATTGTACATATAAAGTCTTATTTATTTAATACTTTTGTTATTATTGAGAATCTCAATAAAGTTAAGTTGCAGAAAATTCGTTCACGACTCTCAAGGACATACCGTATAACAAAAATATGTAGTCTAATAAGGAGTTCATGAGATCCTTAACTTTAAAATTTAAATTACCACAAACGAAGGCTAAAAATATCATTATTAAACTAATCTATAACATCTGTTAGAACGAGCAATATCAGACTTCTTTATTAAATAAGAAAGCGAACATTTTCTCATAGATGTAAGAATATTGTTTATAGCTTTGTACGCGGAAGTTTAATACATTCTTGTTCACTTTTCTCTTTTAGAATACAAAAACATAATAGTTTAAATGTGGTGCAAAATGTATTAATACAACTCTGTTTTTTTTTGTTTTTTTTTTTCAATGGAAGGTCGTTTTCAATGCCAGAGATCGACACAATCTTCCAAACCTATATTTATCCTTGAATTGAGGAAATCATCTGTTCAATATACAAATGATTTAATAAAAAAAAACACATAAATATTTTCTCCTTCATAAACGTACATATCTAAGTTATGGGAAATTCAGAGATTTTGCGATTAAAATTTTGGATTTTATTGGTATACTATGTAAGAAAATTAGAACAATTATTCTCTATTAAAATTTATCTAAAAATTGTTTTTGGGGGTATAAAATATCTATTTTGTAAAATAAAGTACAATAATTGCCCACAATACCATTATTATACCATCCTAGGTACGTATTCCACCAATAATTAAAAAAATACGTGTGAGAAGTTTCCCCTGACTAAAGAAAAGAGGTGATTAAATTTCTATTTTGAATGTTTTCTTTATCTATTCTTTTCTGTTCTTTTAGATACATTTTTTTCATAAAAAATATAATTATGTATAATTATATTTAATTAAAACCTTAATATGCCTATGAAAGATAGTTGTACCTATTTCATGTTCAAATGGGGAGTTTTATCAAATATTATTACATACATATTTGTTTATTCAACAAAGGTAATATTAGACAGTCCTGTGTATGAGATTATAAAATATCAATCAGTCAGAAGCTTTAACTCTAACTAGATAGTTGTTATTTGATTTAAAAAATGAGTAAGGCAAACACTTCTACCACTAAAATGCCCATAATATTCTGCTTAACCATTATACAAATTAACTTGATCTGAATTTTGTTGACATGTCAAGCTCCCTATATTTTGTGCTTAAGTTTCTCCATAAAGGTTATCCAAAAGATTAATATGAACAAAGGATGAGTTTACGAATAAGCACATAAGCAAAAGATAAGATTATATATACGAATTATTAAAAGTTGTCCATCATGTCTATTAATATCACTTCAAGTTATAGTTTCCAGAATGAAAGGACTCTTTTTGGTCAAAGAAGTGTTACACCCATGCTATACCTCGGAATGTAGAGCAATTAATGTTATATAGTATTATGAAGTAAAATATCAGAAAATTTATTTAAAAAAATATACTTAAATGTATTATACTCCAATGATTCTCAAACTACGATCATTTACGACTGGTGCTGTATGGAGGATGTTATTAATGGGTTTAGCCAAAGCTCTAAATTAAGTGTCAACATGATGACCGGGTGATCGAAAATACACCTTTGTCCTAATATAAAATTAATGATTGCACTAATTATTATTCTATCTTCTATGATTTAACTCCTTTAATTGAATTAACAAGGTGAATTTGGCAAAGGGAATAAAAAGTTGTGAACGTCATGAGGAAAAATGATTAAGTAGTGTCATATGTAATATCTAAAAAATGACATCTTAGAGGATAAAAAAGATCTCACGTAGCCAAAGCACGGCGTTACCATCTTAACACAAAAATAGAAGATATATTTTGTTGTCAGCTGTCGGATCACTCCTTTTATTTGATAGGGTATGGCTATTTCATAATTTATCCTTTCTGATAAATAAACGAAGTCGTAAGTTGTTCTTTACTCATGTTCTGTTTCCAAAAGGAAATGAATACAATTTCTGGTTGTTCCATAGTCGTATACATTTATATATATATATATATACTAGAAAAGGGTTGTTTGGACCAAGAAGAGAACAGGAACTCTCATTGACAATGGTCAATACTGTTTCTTCCTAATGTTTAGCCCCCTTTGATGCGGGTTAGCGTAAGGGTATTCTTTCAGGAATTATAGCATAGGCCCTATATATTTTATAAAATGAATTGTTATGAATTTTAAAAAAGCGTCATAAACTTCAAATAGAATAACAACACATATGGATGAAAACATTTGCTTAGATAAGAAGTGTATCTTTTATTTCTGTCAAAAAATTGCCAAATCGAAATTTTCGAAGAAAAGTACAAAAAACTTTTTTGCACCAGTTTTTGTAAAGAAGTAGATAATAACATTATTTGGCATAATGAAGAGGAACAGAATCCTACCAAGATTTTTTTCATACTCAAAAAAACAAACAAAAAAGTTACAGAGAATATTGTCGTCTAAAAAACAAACCTCGATAACTGGTTCATTTTTGCAAAAATTGCAAAAATTACAAGTATTGAGCTCTTGTAATCATTAATGTAGCTGCTAAGATCGGCTACATTAATGATACAAGAGCTCAAACTTTCATTAATTGAAAATAATTTATAAATTATTTTTAAAGTTTTATAATTTTATGACCATCATTGAAAATAAGTGTTATGCTATTAAATATCGATGTAAAATTAATAATCTTTAAAATGTCAAATGTTTTATCACATATATCTCTAATTTACTTATTACAATTTCAAAAATTGTATATTTTTGTTATATTGTATAATGTAATAATGTGGGATAACAAAAAAGATCCCAACAAGTTAATGGGCCTACCTATAAAAAACCTTCAAGCTGTAATATATATAAATATGCAAACACAAGTGCCTACTTAAAAATAATTAGATAAAGGTTTCATTTTTCCTGCATAAAAACCATTAAACTCGTATTATCTACTGAAGAAACTCACAATGTAATTTTACCCGCTAAAATTTATAACAAACAGAAAATAGTATGATTCCAAGCTACTTTATATTAATATAAAACAAAAATATTTCAAAATTATGTACAATAAAAAACATGAAACTGTCAAAAATAGTACTGTTTTTTTTTTTAAATGGTCAGCCGCCCATGCATAATTAGATTTAATTAAATTCACTAAATATCTTCAAAAAAAAAAATATAATTAGTAGTTTTACCATGGCTCAAAGTTAATTTGCCAAAAGTATACACAAATATTTTTTAGCTATATATATCATGGATTTTTTTTGCTCAAACCCTGTTTATTTACTACTAAGATTATTTAATAGCAACTCTTTTAAGTAAAAATTAGCAAAGTTGTAGGAATACACTTCTTTTAAGGAATATTATATAATAAGTTTGGAGATAACAAACTCTCAACCTAGCAAAGTTGGAACTATTATGTATTTTCAAACTTTAGCATGTATAACTAATCGCAAGGGGACTCAAAAATTATCCAGCCGGGCGTATCTTGGGTGTTTAATTTTTTGCTCGAGCTATTATTATAGGTCACTCCCTAAAGAAAGAGGCTACCTAAAAATATACCCGATATATAAAAAAGTATATCCGGTAACATGTGTTATCACGCATTAAAACAATAAAAACAAAAATGGCCCGGCAAATTTTTTGGCTCTTAAAGTCCAAATGCTTGCCAGCCCAAGCACTATTAAGGATTTCGTGTTAGTATAATTTAACATTATTTTTAGAAGGAATATAATATTCTTCCAAGAAAATATATTCAGTCCGTTTTAACTAGTAATTTGTTTTGACAAATTTATTTGACAATTAATTCATATTTTCATAACCTTCAAAATATAATATGTACATGGGTCCATATATACTTAATCCTTTGATAAGATTAATTTTAATTCAAAACATGCAGGAATTAAATGCTGTAAGTACATAATTTGTTTGTATAAACACCTTTTACGCTAAGAAAATACATTAAAACGTAAAAAATAAATTAAAAATGAAACTTTCGAAGAAGTTAATATAAAATAAATATAACATTGGCCAAATGAATGCAAAAAACAAAGCACCAATGCGGATGTATACAAGAAACAATACAATATGACTGAACCCTGTTGAGAATATATACATATAAAATAAGTCAAGGCAAATAGAGAAAGTACTTAAAAAAGTAGCATCAATGAGTTGTGTAATTTTTGATTAAAAAATTATGAGTATTTATTTTATTCATTTGAAGAATTTGTATATTACTTTCATTCTATCCATTGTCTGTTGACCTTGTTACTACTTTTTGTATGGTGTTTGACCTAGTCTTACTTTGGGAAAAATAATATTTGTATACATATATATAACTGTATAAACATATATTAAGGTAATGTACGCGGATACATTTTTATTTATTTACTAAAACATATTTTCTAAATATACAATTATGTTATATGGGAACATTGAAAGATTAAAAAAAGAAGTACAAAATTTTATAAAAATAAACTTCTTACAATCATTCCTAAAGGAATAAGGAATCCAATATGATAATGTTAAAACAATAAGTTTTAATGTAAGAATGATTGTACAAATTATAGTCTATCAAAGGTTAAGCAGTCATATCAATAGGGCTTACGATTTTAGAGACGTCCAGAGGGGGTGGGCTGAAGGGGATGTAGCCCCCTCAAATTAAGTAATTTTGTTTTTACTAGAAAATTTAATATTTGAAATTTAATTTAATTATTCAAATTTATAAACAAAAAATTTATATTTTGTTTAACAGCTGATGATTTTTGAAATTTACCTCTGAAAATTTAATATCTTTATTTATTTCCCAAAAATTTGATATTTGAATTTTTTTTCACAAAATTTATATTTGATAAATTTTTTTTTAAATTTAATTTTATGTCAGTACCAGTTAATTTTTGAAAGAAAAAAAAATTGAAAAGATTAATATTTGAAATTTTTGTCTAAAACATTTTTTTTCAAAATAATATAACCCTGCGGACGCCCCTGAATATATCAAATTCAAATAAAAACTTGAAGCTACATATATTTATAATACCTAAATATAATTTGTTATCATGACAATGATAGCTATTCAAAATTAACTGTTTTTCATGATGAGAATGAGGCAATATTCTTGGATCAATGAAATTGTATATTGCTTCAAGAACAGTTGGTTATGAAATAACCTTCAAAATGAAAAACAAAATTAAATTACTACCCTAATACTTTGCCTGGGGGTTTATCCAATCTATAAAATGAAATATCTGCTCCGTCTTATTAAAATTTTATTTTAATATAAATTTTCTTTATCGGATTTGCATGAGCTATACACAAATTATGGAATTAATCGTCGAGGCTTCAATGAATGTTTTTAATATATTCTTATTATTTGTCTAACTCGGCGATGAATATGACAAATGTTAATGGGGTAGCAATGGGTGATGTTTTTTTTCTGAATAGAAAATATTTTGTTCATTAATTTAGAAATAGTCTACAAAATTTAATCTTTTTTTTCAAACTACTATTCTTGATAATAAATTTTAATATATTTTTTTTTCAATTACCACACTACTGATACCCCGTTCTGTAAAAACATGTCATCTTATGGTATATTTTTTGGAAAATATAACATGTTTTTGTTTTTTTTAAAGAGAGGGTGGTATCTTATTATCGTATATTAACTACAAATGATAAATAACGTTTTATATTACTAATATATTAATTTTAACACCATAGGAAAGTATTTGCATGAGGATTGGAATAGAAGTAACGTATCTTTTTCCAATCAGGGATATTGCATATATTTACATTTGTACATATATTGATTAAGAAAATATAACAAAAAATGTCAAAAAAATATTTTTTTAATTGTACACAACTTATCTGCATAATCTTTGAAAAAATAACATGTCATACCTTTAACAATCTTCCACAAATATTAATACAAAAAAATGATTCAACATCAAATGATCATGATCACTTATTCGTATACATATATCAATGAAATATTATGACTTCTTCCTTTTGTTGTTATTGTTTCAATAATGTCCCTTCGTAAGACTATGACTTTTTTGGATTCTTTCACTCGTGTTACTGCTAAATTATACACTGGACTTTTCATTTTTTATAATTTAAACAGAATAAAGGAAGAAAGAAATATCAACAAATACTCTGTGGGTAAGAAGTATGAAATGCTGGCCCGAAGAAAACGAAAAGAAGACGAAAAAAAGGGAAAAAATACATAATCATATTCTCTGAACGTAATGTACTTCTAACTATTATGTATAGTTACAACTCCATGATGTAATCCTAATGATGATCACTTCAATTAAACTTTCTCACTCAATTAGGTTGTGGAAGCCCCATATGTATTACAAATAAATATGAGGGATTTTTCCTTCGGAATGTTGATTTTTTTATCACTAAACATTTTCACTTACAAATATACGATGGGGCATAAGTGTTGTTGACTTATGTCAGTTTATAAACAAAGCGACAAAGAATGACGCCATCTTGCGGCAAAATTATACAACTTTCTGAATGGTAATATTATTTAATATAAAATTTAGGTGTGTGTTATTCACATAGACAGCATTGAAAAAATTATGATCAATATTCGCTTAAAAAAAAACAATGGTTCAGACTGTCCTAGAACCATGTACACAATATATTTTTCTAGTTTGCTCATACTTTCATTAATTGTTTCACCTGTCTTTACTTTGTTGTCAGCTGTTTCTCGACATCCTTTCCCTTTATCACTGTACTGAACGTTGATTGGTTGAATTAGCTCTTGTCAAGCTATGATAATTCTGAACAATTATTAACACAGATACACCTTTAAGAGATGATTATGGTCATTCTGTTGGTAATGAGCGTACAACACTCTGGCCACTAACGGTCAAGGTTCCCGAGTGTCCTTTAACGGGCATTTAGTAAAATTCATATTTATTAAAGATTATTTATCAGATAAATTTAGATAAAGTGTATCAACGATAATTCAAATACTATTAAGAAAAATACATCTTCTCTGGAAAATAATTTTTAATCTTATTTAAACGTTCCAAGAGTTTGCTAAACTTATTCAATTTGGACCAAATGCACTAATTTGCTGATTTTTAAATGCTAAAATATCAGAGGAAATTAATTATATCACTTATGCACAATTAGATATGGAGTGATGCACTCCTACGGGATCTGGATTAGGTCAAAGTGTGTATCAATTGAAGTGAAGGACGTTGTATTATAAAATCAACGCCAACCCTTTTATACCAACAAAGAAGTATTTTTAAGTTTTAGAATAACTCTTGAAACTTTTACGTTCTTTCTTTATCAAATACAGGGTATAATTGAGCGTTGAAAAATTATTTTGGAAACAATTGGAAATTTAAATAATAACCGCATTGTTTTTTCTTAATTATTGTTTAATTAATAATTCTTCTATTTATGAAACAATTAATATTGTATTCAATTAAAAATATGTACAGTTTTTCACAAAGTAGTTTTCGAACAAAAACTACAATGGCTACAAGAGGTTTAACTCTGCATTTCCTTTTTGGTCAGCCTAGTTATCTAAATCCAGCAATTTTCTTATTTATAAAGGATGTCTATAAATTCCTTTTAATTGTAAAGTAAGACTTAAATCAACATCGTCCCTGTAAATGGTTTATAGAGTGGCTTATTTAACAACTGCTGATTTAGTTTTGTCAATATGGGAGTAATTCAGCATTCCTGCAATGAACAAATACTTTGTTGCTGGTAAAATTAAAAAAATTGACATGATTTAAAAAATTGGCTGAAGACTGGTAATCCTATGGTAGAAAAGTTCGGTAATGAATGTTAGGAAATGTTTGATATCGCTTTATGTCAATGCTATGATAATCATATTTCAAGAGATAAATTCAAATATCAAAGAAAGATCCCCCTCTAAGAGTGGCAGGCACTTATTGATCAAAACAATAGGGTGGGGATGTTAGAAACCATTGGTTGTGTTACTACCAGAAAGAATTTGGATAATGCCATTATGAAAGAATGTAAAATTGAGCGTTAAAATAACGGAGAATTTTTTTTTAAATCAGTCCTTAACAAATTTTTCAGATGTGGAATATTTCCCTATGCCTGAAAATGCTGATGAGAACTTGGACTTTGAAGAAGAATCTGTGAGGCAAATCAAAAAATCTTGCAATAATGACGGACAGATTTCGGGTTTCAGATCCAGCAGTAGCTGCTATATGTAATTTTCTTTTAGAAGATATGGAATCAATGGCGCCTTCAAATATACTAGTTTTTGCGATATTTTATATCGTATAAAAAGCCTAGCAGAAACCTCTTAAAATTGGTAGCATTTATCAGAAACTATTACGCTCCAATTTGGTTTGCAATTAAATGTAAACCAAATTACTGTGATGGTTTGAAGCATTTTCAGCTTGCAATTTCACTATCAATACGCATTGAACAAGATCTGGCCCCTACTGTACAACAATTTGTATCCCAAAATTCTTTCATAGCTCATCATGAAAATATATTGTTAGCAGCATGATAAATGAAGATTCAGAAGTTTGTAAGTTTGCATTGAACACAGTCTTGAATGCAAAATTTAACCTATATAGGGAATTTTATCATTCCTAATAAAATGAACTATGAATCAAATCATTTCTGGAATATGACTGAGTGGTCTAAGATAGTAATTTCAGTTCCTCCAATGTTACAATATTGGTCAGAAAAATAACTTATGAAAGCAAAGAATGAGTCTTTGAAATTAGAGATATATCCATGCCATTCTCAATCCGTAGAGAGGGGAGAGAAACTAATTTCAAAAGGCTTCTGTAAGGTTTACGGATATAACCAAAAACACATTTTGTCAACTTTAAAATCAAGAGATAAACTAAAGAAATTTAAAAATTTCAGTACACAGTTTGATATATTAAGATATCATATGTTTAAAAATAGAATTCAACAAAGATTAAGGATAATTATCCAAATTAATATATACTAAATTATATAGAATAAAAAAAAAAGATATCGGCAGAATGTTCTACTTTTCACAATTAATTTTTTATCTCTTTATAAATGACAAAAAAAAGTTTATTTCATAAAGAAACCTTTCCGAACAAAGAGGAAGGGGGAGGGAATTTTTTTCTCTCTAATTTTTTTTTTTTTTGGTAAAAATGATTTTAAGTAAAATTCTCAACTGTACAGGGGTAAAAATGTGTGATAGGTTTACTTTGGACTCCCGTGATACCACTTAATGTACATGTTTGGTAAAAAAATCATATATTAACTGAGCTTCTCTAAAGGACACTTTGTCGCGTCTAGGAGTTGATCTAACTGTTTTGTTAGATATTATGTAATTATATATTCTATCATTTTTTTTTGTCCAGATTATTATCTTTAGAAAAAAAAACACCATATATTCATGGATACTAGGATCAAGTGAGACAATCTTACGCATTGTTTGTCACGAATCCTTGAGATTTAAACAGTTAATTGCTAATTTCAACCAATAGTTCTAATTTTTACATTCATACATATATTATTACATTCATGAAACGACAGAGTTTTATTAAAGCGGTTGATGTCAACCTGAACGAGATAGTTTAATATGTACTAGGTTGTAAAATCTTAGTTTTTTCGGTATGTAACAAAAAAAAGAAAAACAAATAGCATGGTAACCTAGAAAATGTTTGAGAGGAGAGCAGCTTAGTCATTGTGACGTTTCATAAAATTATCTGCTAGAACATTAAAGGAATAAACACAAGCCCCGCCTTGTATAAAGATAAGACCTAAGACAGGATTACACCGTTGTTGCTCCTTTAATCTACTCTTACGTGTAATAGGGACTTAAACTGATACTCAATAACAAATCATCAGCATTTCATTCGAAATATTCATGAGTACACACACTCGTGATAAGACTATATACATAGATGTTCTCTCCTGAAACATCAATTAATTATAGTAGCAGCTTTAGAAATATAAAACACAGTTTAGGTTACCAACAACGACAAACCTCACTCGCTAAAAAATGGGGATAATTTACTACTCTAATCTTTACATACCGTGGCATAAAAAGTGGGTATAGACTATATGTAGCACTAGGAAGGGTGCTAAAATTAAAAAATTGTTTGTCCGGGCTTGTCTACGAGATCTTTATTTCCTAGTGAATCGATTTAGTTTATATCTTTATATTGTATCTCTAGGACCCATAACCCTCCTTGCCAACTAACTGATACTATATTGTTGAATATGGAAACGATATGATCAAGCATTAAGTTCCTGATATGATATTTAATATTTATATCAAATATAAATTTAATAAAGACAGACAAATATCCAAAATATTTAATAAAAAATTATATTTTCAAAAAAAAAAAAAAATAAGAAAATTATTGTTTAAAAAAAACCAAAATCAATAATACTTAAATATATTAATTTCAAAATACAACTTATTACCCAATCATCTCTTTTAAAAAAAAAATCAAATTATAATCGTCACCCAAGAAATATCAAGCATTCAAGTATTGAAATCATTCTAGCAGGAGCTTTTTAATCTTAATTTTTTGATATCATGAGTGTTATGACGTCATTCAACTGTGTTCCCAAGTTTTTAAATAAGTATGCAGCAATGTAATGTTTACCTTTAGATTAAACATTAAACAGCAGTTGTGGCTTTTTATAAGACCATTAGTATGGGAGGTGGGTTTCTTCCAATTGAAAATTTTGGTAATTATTTTGATTAAAAAGGAGTGAAAATGCTATGTAGGCTTAAAAGTATGGTTTTGATTGGTAATATGTGAGTCTCCCAACATTAAGGCATGGACAAACTTAAAAATAAAATATATCAGCAAGGTGGTTTGACAGTTTGTTGCTTGTTGTTTAAACTAGTTAAAAAAATTACTCGTGCCAAGAAGATTTTTTCACGGCGTCACTTATTGAGTAACATACACCTATATTTTATATTAAATAATATTATTATAAACAGCGATACTCTCTGTCGCTTTATTTACAAAATAATATGACTAAAAACGGTCATGGTCAATTATGCGAGACTTGAAAGTAATGTAATTAAATTATTAAAATAAAGTAATGTGCTATATGTATAAATATACAAAAAGTCGATTAACGATTTCTAGATGCAAATTTTTTTCGAATACATTGATAAGTACGTATATTGAATAAAAAAAAGTGTATTCATAATATTTGTTCAAAATCTAAAAATAAGTTTAGACGCTCCTAATTAGATATAATTGTACCTACTACATTATGGAAGAATTGAAATTAATATGCATCCCAAAAAACAAACATAGTTTTTGAAGATCCTTTTCATAGGCTAATCTATGCCGAGTCATCTCTTATACTCCTAGTGTTGTTCAATATACCAGTACTAGAGTTGTACCGAAATACTGGCGCATTTAAAACAGTATTATACTAAGTTTATATGAGAACTGGTACTTATAGCCTTATTACGTGATTACAGCATTAAGCTAGAATGGGCACTTGGTAGATCCCAAAACCAGCGCCAAAAATCAAACTTAATCATTTATCTCAATTTTTTCCAAACTTTTGATCGATTATGCATTTTTTACATTGACTACTCAATGTTCTATGGCCTCTCACTTTGACCATATATAATCTTCGTACTAAGTGTGATTAAAATCGATCTTTAATATTTGCCGTAATCCTGGTGACTAACAAACAAGCAAAATGAGGCAAAAACCTAACCACCATTTAACTTCGTCGGTGGTGGTAACGAAACCTCAAATTTCAAGCCTCCCCACAACCCCAAACACCAAACCTGCAGACATCTCTAGTAATGCACGTAAATTATTTTTTTGTTTTTTATTGTTTGTCTACAGCAGGGGTAGGCAACCATTGAGACATGGAGTAGTACCAACTTCAACATTTCTAATCAATGAGTGTGTCACAATCATCAATAATGGTAAAAAACACATACAAATTATGGGAATATGGTCTAATTTGTGGGTGCCAGTGAATATGCCTCCGCATCCCGGCAGTGGCACGCGTGCTATAGGTTGCCGACTCTATTTAACTTTTTTTCGAAAAAAATCAAGAAACCAAGTTGTAGGGGTTGCACATTGTCTAGCCACAAATTTTAAGTGTCGAACTCAAAATTTTTTGGGAACTACTGTAATAAAGTATTTCGGGTTTCTAATGTGGCATGAGCGTTGTCTGTAAACAAGATGGCAGAGAGTGGAGCCGCCGTTTTGTGACAAAAGTAAACAACTACTTGTACGACAATATAATTTAATTATTCCTACGCTTCTCACATTGAGAGTGCAGTGAAAAATTTATATTGTACTATCAAGCTAGAAACTATTACGATACATTGAAAATAATATTACTAAAGTAAAACTTTGAGTAGTATCTTTAATGCACAAAAATAATTTAATGAGGCCTTAATATAGAATAATTACAAAGTATTTATTTTTCTTATAATATTGGATTTATGGTGGTTGAGATTGATTTATTATGACGATTACTTGCTGATATATATATAATTTAGCTAGTTTTGTCCATTAGAACGACTTTTACTTCTGATTTGGATGCGTTATAAAGATATATTGCACTTCATTATTTTAGTACTGATGCATCCTTATGAGATATCATGTGAAAACTTTTTCCTAATTAATTAACTTTTAATAAATACATTGTCTGTATGTGTAGCATTGACTAAAATGTGACATAAACTTCAATATTTAACACTTAAATAGCTATGTAATATGTGCTTAAAACATTGATTACAGATTAGAATACATAATTATATTAATTAACAGTTTTCGCTTTGTTTGTTTAAAATCAAATCTTACGTCACAATTAGCTCTGCATTTATAAAAAATAACTTTTTTTAAAGGAATTCAATAACTCCTTCATAAAATAATTATCTAAATCTTTTATATATCATGTCCAGGTTTTTAACTCATTTCAAATCAGCAAATCGTAACACCTCACTTTTTTTAAGCTTCAAACGTTATAAATACAGCAAAACCTTAAATAGGGATCTCAAAATGAACATCAAGAAAATATATACAACGTGGGATGAGAAAAGGGATGCATCATGGCTGATGGGGTTCATAGCACCTTCAATTTAAATATTGTTTATTTGCCCGTACACATGTTGAAGAAATTCATGCTTTAACACAATATGAAGAACTAAAATATTATAAATATTGATAAGAGTATGTGAAGTTAGCTACCGATAAAGATGTTTCTTATCAGGTGGTGATGATGTTTCTTATCACTTATCATAGGAAATATGTAGGTAGTATGGGATTTCCACAGTAGGAATACCTTGTTACATTACTTTTTATTACCTTAAATGTTACACCCATTGACATTAATTAATTCATCAGTTTACTTTGTAACTATGACTACACTGTATAGTGGATTAGTCCATTTTTGAATAAATATATTTATCTCCCTCAATAAATTTCTTTTCTGATGGGAACAATAAAAAATATAAACAAAAGATAAATTATTTATTGAGTTATCCTCAAACCAGTACATATGAGATGTGTCTAATCAAACAAAAACGATGGATTTTATTTATAATATAATATATATTCTTATATATGTTTCATATCTAATGTATTTAATAAGTATTTATTACAGATTCGTTCATCTGATAGATTTATCTATATATAATTTTGGAACTTTTCACGTGATCTTTTATTTGCATAACATTTAAAAATTCCATAAGACTATTTAAAATTAATGTGACAAAAACGTCAAAATAGACTTATTTGAAATGGTTAAATTACGTTGTTTCTTTAGTGTCACTAGAATATAAAGTAATTGAAAAAAAAAGTATAAAATATTAGTTTTCAATTAAGAACCTTCATTTACTTGATTTTTGTATGATTACACAAATTTTGTAGGAATTGTATACCAAATAACTTAATAAATATAATATTTTATCTTTCGAATGCTGGAATGTTTTTATTTATTGTCATTATCTTGAATTTCTATTATGTCACTTTGAAATATGACTATGAATTATAACTATAATAAAAATATGATTTAAAAAAAAGATATGTTAAAACTCGATTCAATGTTTTAATAGTCATTTTCGGGTTTTACAATAAAGTTAGATTTGTGAAATAAATTTTAAATCTCTATAACATACATTGATTCCACTTCATTTGTAAAATAAATTACTTATGAAGATTTAAATGTAATCAGTTGATGTGAGGTTTCTCAGACTTACCATATTTAAAAAAAAAAGAAAATAAGGTTTGATTTGAAAGCTAACAAGGATTTCGTTGCATTTCTTTTTGATTCTTTTATTATAAGTTTTATAAATTTTACGAACATATTCGAATTTGTTTTTACTGTTATTATAGAAAAAAAGTTATAATTATCTTGACGTATATGTATACAAAAATAGAATACAATTGAAAAAAAAGAACAGATTTCATAAATTCTTATATCTCTACTTATTTTATTTTTATCAAAATTATGATAACAACATTTGTTCATTTATCTTTCAATATATGTTTAAAAAACAGTTCACATTATAAATTACTAATCCTATTTTTCAACTCCATATCCTATCTGCAAATCAATAATAATTATTTGTATCAATTCAAACCAAGAGTTTCGAATCCTTACCTTTCAAGTGTCTGATTCCATAACTCAAATTTTGAAGTAAGTTGCCCTTACTACTTACTTCCAAGACTGGCCTGTGCTATGGGATGGTCCCATCACACTACTCTATGCCACCTTGACGGCACTTGTTTTTTTGTTCCGGAAACTGGTCGTCACTCTAGGAAGAAGAAAGAAAAGAATAAAAGGGAAAAAATAATGATAAAGAAGGAGACGAGAGACAGACAGAGAGAAAGAAAGACACACCCAGTACAAGGATTAATGCTTATTTAGCATGATTAAACGGTATACTAGACCCACTTTATAAAAATAAAAGTGGAAACTATGAAAAAAAGTTGTTTTCGGAAGTACCATTTCAAAAATATAGCTTTTGTTTTCACTTCTAAAATGGTATCTAAATAATTGGGATGATGAATATAATTTTCACTAATTTAATAATTAAAGTTTTGGCTGTAAATTTATTCCATTTTTCAAATTTATTAGCCGTTTTTTTTCTTTTTGTTTGCAAGCATAAGAAATACAAGATTTGGCTATGATGTATAAAACTGCCAGCTAATTAAAAAAGTGTGTCAAAACGAATTTTAGCAGTTCGTCATGACGAATTATGCCGTAAAACAGCCGATAAAAGGATTTGCCGTACTGAATGTAGGGTGAAATTAAAACTAGATACAAAATTATTTTCTTACTACAAAATGTTATAAATTTTTTTATAAAATACAAATTCATTGTACATGGCAAACAACTTTTGAACGACCATTAATCGTATTAGAAAGATAATTTTAGAAACATTTTTACCTACTAATTCATCTTCTGCTGATGTATATAAGAAATTTTTCATTTAAGTATGAGATCACTTAATACAAAAATGTAAGCAATATTAAATACATACACACAGCCCAATAGTTTATTAATATATTTTGGTCTACTATAGGCTATTTTTCAAATTTATAGGATGATTTAAGATAACCAAGAGTGTTAATTATTATTTAAAGCCTACATTTGATGTATGATACTAAATTTGGCAAAGAAATGGACTTTCATATAAATCTATCAAATTCAAATGTTTTCATTGTGGTGATGAGTTTTTGCTCCTTTAAGTGATATTTTCATCTACTCTAAAATATTGATCTAATAATATGTTGATGGAAATTTACAAATGTTCTTAAAAAAATCATGTTAGTACAAATTTCTTTATAGACCTTAACACTATGTTAGTGAATTGGGATATTATTTACCAAAATATTTATAAAAAGTTTCTTATTCCATTGAATCGGCATTTGATCGGCAATACTTTTCAGTTTGGTCTTGAAATATTATATCAGATTATATTTAATCATTTATTGATCTTGACTATGCTTTGTCTAGGATTTATTCGTATACTTTTCGATTTTTAATCAACATGAATTAATAGTTTTGCTTAAAAGTTTTTGCTCTATTTTTTTATTTGTAAATTATTTATATTTTTATATGAGAGCTCACGCATACAACGGACAACACAAAAATGCAATTTTTAGCTATTATTTTATATAATATACGCAACTAATTTGATCAAAATTTGCATAAAGTCATAAATATTTAAAATTAATTGTAATAAAAAGTAGAAGTTTAAATTATATTTTGTTAAAACCAAAACTGATGTTGTTTATATTTTTTTTATAAGGAATTTATTTTTTCTCCATGTCTTATATAACTATATTAAACAATTCATCCTTTATTTATGAGTGCAAGATGAAGGAATAGTAAGAAAAGTTTTACAAAATTTAGATGACGTAATTATAGTCAATGTTCATTACTTTATCATTTATTTAATACGTTTCATTTTCAGGATACATACTTTACCCAGTGAAGCTAACTGTGTTCCTAAAAGGATATTTACTAAAATGTTTGTTGAAAGCGGGAAAATATGCATTGTTATTAATAAAAAAACTTGTACCTCTCGACTCTAAAGCCTCTTGGCTTTAATGTCCTCTTCTAAAAGTTGGAGTGACGCCCTTGTGAAAAAAACTAATCACAAGTTGTGCTTTATAGCCATACTTATTGTCCTTCGAGCCACAGAAAAGTAATTGGCGAGGCAATTCATCAACTTAGTGGGATCCTCCTTGATATTATTCCTCAAATATAACATGAACTTCATTGTTATCCAATTGTCTTAAGTTAACCAATTTAAAAACTAGGCTCTTAGAACACTTAACAATGTCCGTTATCTTAATAACATCAACTCCAGCATCTAGGAGATCTGAGATGCCCTGTATTTTGCTTTATGTATACTCATGATAATTAAATGACTAAATGATTATTATAGTCTGTTTATATAAAAAGGACAGCAGAAACAGAATATCAAAAAATAATCACTAAACCTTCTCATAGTAATAAAAAAATAAACATTAGTAACTCAACATATTAAATACGTCGGCTATTATATTTCCGGCCTAGGTTATACAAAGTGTTGCCAGGTGCAATTTGACATTTCCTTTGATAAGTTTGACATTTTTGTAGCATAAGACTACTTAGAATGTTTTGTCGTACGACCAATATTTTTTTTTGGTTACAGTGATTTGAAAAAATTAATTTGGCAAAAAAATGGAATTTAGTCGTGAACATTTTCGTGCGATCATTTTTTATAGCGTTCTACGTGGATTATTACAACAAGAGTGCATTGATTAACTTAAGATTTTGTATGTCGATGAAGCACCAACCTATATTACTGTGAAAAACAGGTTTCTTGAATTCAATCATGGCCGACGCTCGCTCAAAGACGAATTCCGTCAAGGTTGTCTAAAAACTGCCGTTGTACCAGATAACATTGATGCCGTGCGTGAAGTGATAATGTAAGATCGTCATACGACATACCGTGAGATAGAGGCATCCTTGGGAATTTCTTCCACCAGCATACATTCGATATTGCATGTACACCTGGCCACAAAATAGGTTTGTTCTTGTTGGATCCCGCACAATTTGACAATCGCTCAAAAGAAGGATTATGTCGATTGGTACAAAGAAATGTTGAAAAAATACACTCACGGTACATCAAAAGACGCTTATAAGATCGTTACAGGTGACAAATCATGGATTTATGTGTATGAGTCCGAAATTTTTGACAAGAATTGACATAATCTCATATTAAAATGAGATTTGGCAACAAGCTTAAGTATTCTCTGTCGTATCAAATCATTTAAAAAAATATGTAGGTGTTATTATTATTCGACCACTTTCGAGGGGATAACACGATAACACCTACGTATTGAGTAATAGCAAGTGAGTGTAAGCATGAAAAATGGAGGGTAATACTGAGGATTTTTTGGGGAGATAAATGCTATATCATTAATGCAAATCTTGTCTGTTCTTGGCACCTAATAACTTTGTACAATATCGGATACTACCACTAAATACTAATACTAAATGTATACAGAGTCACAAAAAGTGTTGCCATTTTTTCGTAACATTGACATGAACATTAAACAATCACATACGACCATTTGGTTGATCATGACCTACCTGATTAAATACAATAAGTATGATAAAGTTATAGTTATATATAAACATATTTGTGCTAGACAAAAGATATCGAATGTAATTAAACATAAATTGCAAAGATGTTAGTTAATTTTTTGTTTACTATTGTTTTGGAAATTGGGAATAAACAAAGGACAGTTTTTGTGAGATAAGTAACTTTTTCATTGTTTAATTGTAACATAATATTTGATCCGTCTTACCAGCTTCTGAAAAAATTTTACGTATTTTTTTATAATTAAATGAAGTCAATATTTGAAATAACTGAGTTGGGGCTGATGATCTAGCCATTCCAAATATTTTCGTTTTTTATCTGGTAGCATGGAAAAAAAAGCTCATCTGATCTTAAAGTACCCACAGTAGACCTCTTGAAATTTGACTTTTTTTCGACAAACATATGAAAACGGATATTATTCTCAATCTTCAAGGTCCAAAATAACTAAATATACAATTTACTTTGAATGATGCTGCTGCAAGAACCATAATTCAGTAAATGATTCTGGCCATCTAACAATCTTCTTAAATGACACATGGCGTACCCTAATAAATACCTCAATAAACTTTATCATTAAGAATAATTATACACAGTTCTTCCACCTCTCTGTAATATTCCTATGGACTGGCTTCCTCAATGAAAATGCCTAACATTACAATAGTGCGTGTCATCTTCTGTTTTAAGTTTTTTTTCAGCATGTTCCATAACTTTATCCAATTATCTCATATTTTCATTAAAATTGTTTAATATTGGATTGTCAGGACTCTGAATATTCTTCAAAACAGCCTACTATGCTGTATAAAATATAGGTATGTTACTCGCATAGAGGGGATGTGAAAAATGTATGTTACACTACCAAACTACAAACCGTCACATCATCTTGCCGATAATATATTTTTTTATTTTACTCCTGCCCTATTCCAATTCTGTATCATTTTTTTATTATAAACCAGGGATATTATTTATATGAAAAGACGAGGAGAAGGCAGGAACGATACATATACTGAATAAAGACCCTTGTTAATTTTAGCTGCCTGATATCCCCACGACTTTTTCAAAAATGAAAAAATAATGCAATATATTTTTAATTCGAATTAATTCTTGAAAAACTTGTAAAAATAATCACACTAAGCCTCCAGAGTGATATTCCAGTCCTCCCAATATGTTTATTGTCTCCTCAATAATATGGTAGCTTATCCGTTCAAATTTAAAGAAGTTACATCACACAATTTTTTTAAACAAGTTGTTTCATTTTTATATAGGTAAACCAGTGATTCCCAAAATTTTTATCACTGCCGATCACCAATGCGTATTTGGAAAAAGGAACAACTTTTTATGATTATTTTGGAATTTTATACGATATTTTTTAAGAGTACATTCATTGATCACCTCAATAACTTCGAGTAGGCCTAAGCGTGGATGTGAATAATAGAGGTAGATAATAAAAACTTTATTTAATTTAATTGATGGACGATGTGGCTATGAATTGAATTTTATGTAAGTTGTTAGTTTGTTTAGAATATAAGATCACCCACCACCTTTCTAAAAAGTCATATAAAACTATAACAGTTTAAATTGATGCCACACATCATAAATTAAATTGATTTTTAGGGTTAAAAAAATTAATTAAGAGTGGCAGAGGGAAAAAAACTTTCAATTATGAGCAATCCACTTTCCAAAAGTAAATTATATCTAAAACGTTTGATCTTGGCTTTTAATAAAAAAATGTTAATTTTGTTTTTTGGTGAGAAATATTGAAAAAAACTGGTAAACTTTTGAGAATGATTGACAATAAATGGGTTTGGGGGCTTATTTTAGAGCCATCCGGAATCCTAAAAAGGTGTCATTTCTTTTAAATCGAAGATACAGCTCCATCATATCCACACAAATTTGGGTTTCTGTTTACAACATATGGTTCTGACCTCTGGGAAAATGCTAGAAACATCCTTGGAAAATATGCTATCATTTTGACTGTTGTTTTTTTCAGAGGGTCACATCCGAGTTTATTGTATACAAACTGAGTAGAACTTCGTATGAGTTTGATTTAAGAATTATTCTTTTTATTTTTGTAGGTTTAAAATTTGTGGCAATTTATTTACCTCATCATTGAGCTCCTACTCGCTTGGAGATTTTTAGCATGCTATCTGATGGATCTTGTAAGACTTTTAGCTTGCTATCTGATGGATCTTGGAAGATTTTGCCTTATTTTTGCTTCGACCGTCTAAGAAAGTTGCCTAGTACTATTTTTTTTTGGACTCCTAGAAACTCTCTCTATTTCCAGAATTTCCTTTACTCTGAAAATGGTACTCCTAGCAACCTTGAGAGAAGACATGATGGCACTCAGACTCTTTCCGCTCTTGGAAGGTTGATGATGGTGACACGTATACTCTCTTCCTCCATAACGAAGCAAATATATATTTTTTGGACAACTAATAAAATCTAAATAAACCTTAATTGGTCTCGGTAAAAATAACTTTTAACATCACTCAACCTTTAAAATTGACTACTATACTTGAATTAAAGTTCAGTCAACTAAACTTTGACAGGCCTTTATATTTGTTGACAAAATAATTGTATGGCCGGTGTTTGTCTAGGCATGGCTTGGGGCAAGGCTTAATTTTGGAACCCTTTCTACATTTCCTTTTTTTTAATTAAATTTTTTTTTTAAATATAATAGGTAGGACATATTCTTTTTTTTCGTATTACCTTTCTTAAGAAGTATTTTTGTATGATCTATCAAAATGAATTAAAAAAACATGTAGTTAAAATCAGTCTGAAAGGGATTCCTTGGTCAAATATTTTTGCCTATGGCCGATTTTTATTGCGTAATAGTCAGTGTAGTAACACATAAAATAATAATTTTTGTTTAGACAAGAACACAATTCATGCACAATCATTGATTTGACAGCAATGTATTATATTTTTACAAATTACGTTACAATTATTTATGTTATAATTGGTTTTTGAAATTACTTTTCTTTTGTTTTTTTGTCAATTGATGTTAAATAATATGTGTGAAATCGTTCAACACATGAACAACTTTTGATTGTTTAAGTATAAACCAACTTAGTTTTAAGAAACTCATTTTTTAAATACATTGCCGTTCTATAAACATGTCGTGTTTTGTCACTTAGAGTACGTATTAAGCGTAAAAATTAATAATTCATCAAAATACTTTTGAAAAAGTAGAAGTATTTACAATATTATAATATGCTCAAAGTATCAAAACAGCTAAAACTATTAGATACACTGTGTTATCTTCAGTAAAATAAAGAAATAACAATTAATTTTGTTATCAGCTGTTGATGTATATGCTTTTTTTTCCTTCTATCAGGGTTCTGAATGTGAAAAAGGCTAACCTGAATTTGCTCTTGCTAAGCTGCGGACAGCTTCAAATAATTATTGAATAATAATTCCATAGTTAGTCAGAAATGACACAGAATGGGCTAGTTACCAACTGTTTTTGGACCTTTTCTCTGTTTCTTTTTGAATGAAAGGTTGTGAGATGCAATAGAAAGTAGGGACATGAATACATTAAAGTTGCATTTTTTAATTGAGGTTTAGATGATGAACAAATACATCTTTTGCATATCAGTTGTATTTCTATATTTTATCGATTTATACTTGGTGATTTTATTTAATAGCATATTTATAAATAAAACTTTTTATGCTCTTTATTTTTTTATTGCAGTTTTTAAAACAAGTCAAAATATGGGGATTATTATAATTTCAAGAATTAAAAAACCTTTGGAAATATTGCAATCAACTATTAAATTAATAATTATTACATAAACTATGGATTAATTAAAATGTGGATAAACTATTCACTTTGAAATTATTTAAAAATAAATATATAATTTGCATAGAAAGTGATGATAATTTTTGTATTAGTAATAATATATTACTATTACAGTATTAGATACGTTAAAAAAAAGTCGATACAACATACTATAAATAAATAATTTGCAAAAAGAAAAAGGTGTGCAAAAATAACCTCACTTAAAAAAAACAATTAAAAATAGGATCTGTCAAATTGGTGAAATAATTTTATAATTAAAAAATAAAAACAGAAGAACAATCACAAAATACATGTTAAAAAACGAAATTCACTTAGAGAAGTGAAGTCTATATGTTAGAGGAGTGTAATGTTTTCAAAATTAGAACTTACAATCATGTTTTCTAATTTTGCTATGGATTTAATCCAATTCTGTACGGAAGAGCCACGTCGTTAAAACTATAAATGTTTTCTTCTTGTACAAAGAAAAAATCAATATTTCCCAGTTCAACTCTTGATCCATCATTCGGAGTACCCCTCTAGTCTTTGATAAGAAGAGTCTTCGATGACTGATTGATTATGGAATGCCCACAAAATCCAAACTCTTTCTCTTCCAATCCTGGACCTTCCATTTGTCCAAAGGGGTGCATATAAGAATGTGATTTAATCCTGAGAGTATTGTCATATCCCAAGATTTTGTTTTATTAAGAACATCATGTTTGTGTTTCTGGATTTATATTAAAAAGAGAGATATCCTCTTATCCATCCGATGTATGGTCTTGGATTTCCTGTCCTCTATTGAAACAACATTACCAAGGACCAATGCTTTTTGAAGGACATAAGTAGGGATAATTTTGTTAATGTTTTCTTTTGAGTTTGTCAATATCTGTGTTTTTTATCATTAATACCAAGTTAGACTCTTTTCAATATTCTTTCAGAAAAGTTTCCAGGCTAGCTACTTTCTTCCTACAATTTGTCGCTTCTTCATATAACAGTGCAATTCTCTGCAAACGACAAATTTGTTAATTTCCGTTCCCAATACTATGTCATTTTTTCTTTGTAGGATTCTCACTGCCAATGAAAAGAGACAAGGGCTTATGGGATTCCTCTTTGCAATTCTACCACTGGGTTTCCATCGAAATCAATCATTAAGTTTGCAATATATATTATATTTGTAATTACGTTGCAAAATAATCTAGAAAATCCTCCATTTTTTTCATTTCATTAAATAGAAATGAATGGTATATACATAAAATCGAAAGATTTTTTTTATTCCATGAAAAGAAAAGCAAACCCTTGGTTTCTCTGTGTGGAACATTCAACAATCGATTGGAGATACATCATTACATCTTCCGTTTGCCTTCCCTTTCTAAGGCCATACTGAATATCTGATAGCATTCTTTCCATTATGTATTTCATACTTTCCGTCAAATATCCACTGTAAATTTTATATTATATTTCCAATAAAATTACCAGCCTCCAGTTTTCTTTTTTTTGTACATATATTATATACATAGGAAGAAGAAAATTATTCTTTTTTCTGCTCATATTCAGGTCCATTTCTGGAAAAATGTTCATCATATTATTCAGCCAGGAATTTGACTATTTCTGGTACCTTATATAGAACTCAGGAATAAGTCCTGAAATCCCTGGGGCATTATCTTTTTTCAGCTTTTTTTTTGATACATGCTAGGACATAGTACTCAATAAATATTTTGTTTAATTATTTTTTTTCCTTATGTGTGATGATATTATCTGGTACTTTTTCCTTTATGTGCGGTGTTTTATATCATTTGTAATATTCCACATGACCATCAATCTTCATTGGGTATGTTATGTTCTATCCATTTACTCGTTTATCTTCTTTCTTCCATTTTTTTAAAGGTGTTTTAGAAGATTTAAATTATTAGAATTGATTATTTGATTTAAAACTTATGCCAAAACTTATACTTCCTGTATTTCATAATCTATTATCTCTTCCAATTCCTCCTGCAAACCTGTATCACTTCCTTCCTGCATTTATGACCTAATTTGAGCTTCTTTTTTCCTTCTCTCATAAGCTTTTCAGCACCCAACGGATTTTAGAATTATTGTTTGTACTTTTGTAGAACTTATTGAAAGCCTTGTTAATATTCCATCCGGCTTCCAAGTTCTGTTCAATCATTTCCACACCTTCCTTAAGATTTCTGAGGATGCCCTCTTCTTCTAAGAGTTTCTTATTTAATTTCCATTTATTAGACTTTTTTATGGAGTTTTCCTCATCAAATATGGCTTTGAGACAGAAATGGTCTGACATTCTGCTTGAAGATATTCTCTCCATTTTTATCTTTAACCCTAACATTGGCTCTGATATATAAACGTGATCTATTCTGCTTATTGTTCAGTTTTTGGCGTTTGCTCTTTCAAATGTTGCCCTGTAGTTATTTGTAATATCTGGTATATCCACTATTTTTTTGACATGTTTCCCTTCACTTAGATTCCTACTGTTTTTTGTAACTCAATAGGGATGTGAAATCCCAAACATATTTTTCATCCAAATTAAAATCTCTAGTCACAATTAAATTTTCTTCTTCAAGTATTAAGATCATATCTCGCAAGTTTTTTGCTAAAAACTTTGTATCTCCCAAAGGTATGTTACCGCCGAAAAAGTAAATTGGATTTCTCGTTCTGTGAATGCTATTGTGACCAAAACATCCTCTTTCTATGTAATATGTAATCTTAAGATCAATATCGCTACATCCCAAGAAAGAAATCCATATTGATGTACCTTAATACTTTATATTTGTAACACAAAAAAATCGAACTGCATTCACTTTTTTTTCTGGTATCCGCCAGACGACATAATAAACGAGGGAAATTTAGTAAATTAAACTATTTAAGCAATGCCCCTTTTTGGGGGAAGGGGGGTAACTAGCCCATTTATGTTCATCCTTTTTACCGTTCTCTACAATATTTTCTGGGGTTGAGGGCTGTTTTTCTATGAGGTGATTTACTTATTCCTATCTCTCTCTTCCAATGGAGTAGGTACATCGTCATTTTCTTGCTATTTTTTTTTTTACTAAGTCCTCTTCTGTAATTGGGATCGATTTTCCATTCAATATTTTCCTTAGCTATCTTCTTTATTCTGAGGACTCTTTGAATTATTATAGCATTCATTAGCAATGTGTCTAAAGTTGAATCATCTGCTTCATTGCTATGTTCTTCATCACAAATATATCTGCTTAATGTTTGAACTAATTGGAAGGAACCAGGGTAAATTCTTAGGGTTACCATTCACAGTTAGATACATCGGCTGTTACCTTAGTTTTATCCACTTTCCGAGCGAGTCCCATCCTATCCGGTTTCTCCGAAAATAATTGTTCCATCATGGACTTGTGGCTTTGCTGGAATGGTTTCCTTAATTTTTTTAGTTCACTCGGAGGGTGTAGTACCCCCCCCCCCGTGTCGGGGTTCGTCGATATCGTATATTTCGAAAGGGTTCCAGTAGTTTCCTTGTTTATTTACTTAACACATGCACGTTTTTTCAAGTAAGTCATTAAAATACTACAGACACTTGTCGGCGCACTGATTACAAAATAGGACTAATATTTAACGATTGTTTTTAGTAAGAGCGCACATTAAAAGCAAAAACGAAACTTATGGTATTAATTAATTAAGACTTATGTTAATACATAGATTGCTAACATTTAAATAAACTTTTTACTTTTTAAATTACGCCTCCTCTCTTTTATAAGCATTACTATTTTGGTTTAATAGGTTATATTATTTTATTGTCAATTATTTAAAAACTAATATTTAAATTTGCATAGAAAGTGATTATTCAACATAGACCTTAAATATGCTTTAACTTGCACAATTCCTAGTTGCCACACTGGTACAGCATCTGGTCGAAAGCTCAAAGATAAAGATATAAAAACTACTTCACATAAATTTCCAAAATCAAACATAAAAATTCTTATTAAATGGAACTCAACTAAACCAAGTTATTAGATATTAGTAAAAAGTACTAAAATATTTACTCTAGTAGTATCTGATGAGTTTTTATATAGAATTGTTATTGTTTATATAGATGTGAAATCTGTTGATAGATTTAAAAAATGGATTTCTCTCTTCATTTAAAAATTTTTAAATAGTAAATAAATAGACAAATGGAGAACTAAAAAGACATTTTAAGAAAAAATGATATATCCGCTTTAGGGTATAGAAACATTTGCGATAATTATACAAAGGAATAGTATAATGTTAATGGCTAAGGTGAGGCGTAAATGGAAAAGTGATGAAATATAATTGATGGGGCAAAAGTTTTTGAGAGAAGATGACATTTCAAATTTTTCGAAACTGAAACAATCATACGATTAAGAGTGGATTGGATAGAAAATGAATATTGTGTTAAGCCATATTATTAAATATTGGTAGAAAAATAATATTTACTCAAAATAATATTAATATATAAATATCCTCAACACCTTTTTTGTGTGTCTCTTGACTCAGCTACTTTGTCTTGTCCTATATCTTCCCAAATATTTTCAATGTTCTGTAAATCAGCCCATTTTTTTTGCCCATAATAGTCAATAAACTTCCCAATACTAATATTGAAATATTTGTAGTAGCACAAATGAGAAAATAACAGATATGTCTGTTAATCTTGAAAATAAAAACTCAAAATCCTAGCGAAAAATAATGCATTTAAAATCGATAAACTGATTTACCATTATTATAACAAATATGATCATTGATTAATCAAAACATTGTTAAGTAATCCATGGTAGGATTTTTAAATAAAAATAATAATTATATAAATGAAGAAGTAATTTTAAGTTTATTCTAACATGTGATTTTATCAGTGAATGAGTCTGTGTCAAGTGATTATTGACAAATTTAGTCTTATTTATATATTATTTTATAAATTAGTATATGAAATCAAAGTTGAAGTTGCTGTCATAATAAATAATCAAAATCAATTTGAAATTAAATCAATCACAAAGTAACAATTTGTTGCATTAAAATAGGCAAAAGATGTTCTAATTAACCTTTTCATGTTGAATAAATCACATTAAGGTTCTTAATTAATAAAATAAGTTTAAATTACGGAGATTAAAGGTACATAATTAAGCAGATATAATCACTATGTATATATGTGTAAGGGAGATCAATTGATCCTAGATAATTAAACATATTAAAAAATTAACAACACACATATAGTCATTTTGAAAATCAAATCAATTTGACTAGAAGTGAGACATAAATTACTTAAGATGAAAACAGTTTCATCAAGAGAAGCTCTTCTCCAATATGTACAAGAGAAATCTTATGAACTACAAAAGGACTGACAATCTCATGCATACCTCCTTTTCAATAATTAGACATTATCTTCATAACAACATAAATTTATAGACTCTTGAGACAACATTTAAAAATAGGTCACTTATTTTTTTTAAACAGGAGTTTATGAGTACTCCTTCTTCAATTTTTTTTGTCACTATGTAAAATTATATACCAAAAAGGATTATTACACAATATATGCATATATGCATCCATTAGTAGCATAATTGCGTAACTATTGCAATTCATTTTAGAAGTACAAAGGGATTTGTTCTCCCTTGAAAAACCTGAATGTTGTTTCAATTTTTAGTTTGTCTTTAAAAATCTTTTAATTTTTACTCTATAAATTTAAGATTAATAATGATTATATCATTTTATTGTAGAACATATATTCATAATTTCAAATATATTTACTTATGACGTCATAACTTAAAATGATGCATGTAATGCAACATATTTTTTTTTTTTACAAATGAGTATATACCGGTGTTATTGTGGTATAGAGATACCGACACATTTAAAATGGTAATACACTAAATCGATATTAAATCTATTTTATATCTTCATTACGTCATGAAAAATTGTCCTTCTTATGAAGTTACTTCCTAGGGTTTTGAGCTAAATAATTTTACTTTATAAAACAAACTAAGAAAGGAAATTGTCATTTATAAGGTTATAAAATTTAAGTCAATCCCAATATAAAGTTCTACTGCCCATGAATAACAGTAAATCATTTAATAAAATGTGTTAACAGCTAAGCTTCTCTTCTCACAAAAATTATTAAAATTGTTTGGGTACCATATTAATATTAGGTTTCTTTTTTTACATAGCTAAAATGCTTACTATTTACAACGCAACTTTTCTTAAAAACTCCATGTCAGCTATGCTTCTGTTCCACTAAATATTTTTCAAACTACCAAGATAACCATGCTTGGTTTTTTAGTTCCTTTGTTACAGCTCTATCCTGTGGAAGAATAAGTATTTGACATTATACGATTGTCATATGGACAACTCGTAACTCCATTTACGATATTTTTGTTATCGTAATTTTAATATATATGGAAAAAATCAATTTACCAAATTTAATTTTTGTACCAGAACCGGTCTAAAAACATCGTTAAACATTGGATATGCTTATATCACATGAAATACTTAATATTTCCAGGCATGCCATATTTTATAGTTTGTTATCCTTAAAACCTTCATTAAACATTTTTTAATATTTTTTTTTGTTTAGTATCAATATCTTAAAGAAATAAAAACCGGAGAAGAATAGAAGATTGCTTTTGATATGGTTTAAAATAAGGTTGTATCAGTTTTTATTATGAGACTTAAAATTAGTTCAATCCCACTTCTGGCTCAGTCTCGTTCAGGTCCTTGAAAAATCCCTAATTTTCAAAGGCCCTTTAAAAGGCATGATTAGGTACGATTGAATGATGAATTTGTGGCGTTCTATCAGTAATTGCTGTTTGCTCTCCTTTATATATATTTGCATTAAAACAGTTGTACTTCCTGTACCCGTAAAATAATGATTCACGTCTTCTGGCTATTCTTATAAAATCTATAAATATCTCAACAACCTGGACTTCCTCCATTCCTTCTAGACAATGCATTTATAACCGACTTTGATCCTTAGACTTTGATCCATAATTTATTAATTTCCAAATTGGTGGTAGTTCATCAGGATATAAAAAAAAATAAAGATAAAATAAAGTTACTTTGGAAGAAATGGGTGAAAATATTTTAATATCCAAAGTCCAAATCAGGATTCCTGATTTTCATATGGAAGTCCTTCTTTTTCTTAGAAATTTTAGACTCTCAATTTAGCCTAAATGATATTACTGTTGACCCAATAAAATATATTTTTACTATAACCGGACTCCCTCACACCGTGGCAAGAAAAGTTGGGAAAGATAAAAGAAACTCAAACTTCTATGTCAAGTTAAAAGCATAAATTTTTTGACATTTTGAAAAATGTAAGATACAGCTGTTCGATCAATTAATCGGAAACACTATGAGTATAGAAAAATCTTTAGAATATCTGAAATCTCTTAGAGAAATAGCTCAGAAAATTTCTATTCCAGAAGAGATGGTGAATTATAAATTCCTGAACGCCACTCATCCGGAAATTTTGCTTGTTCGAATCTCAAGATTCAAAAATTCTTTAGAGCAGTTAGGTTAATTGGTAGATCAATTGCATACATAATTAATATGAAGTCAATTAAAAAAGTGACTTCATGCTACCAAAAACTTCAGATCAAATTCATAATCAGGAATTCAAATCTTTAATTTTAATTCAATATTATCCAAATTAAAGTCCTTAAGTATATAAACCACGTCTCTTTATGGACATACTGCACGCTCTTCTAAGAAAGGTTGCAAAATATCAACTCCTTACTCTCGTCTTTATATTCCAGGTTCGCTCCATAAGGGTATTTTTGGTATCTTTCACAGTCTATCACATCCAAGTAGAAAATCAACAGCATTAACGGTTTAGTTGCGTTAATTCTGGCCATTTATTGACAATAAAATAAAAGCATCAACAGTGGCAAGGGAGAATCGTCAAAAGTAGATAGTGGGTCGTCATATAAATACTGATATTCAACCATTTTATGCGTGCAGTAGATTTGAAACCATTCATTTGGATATCGTAGATCAACTACTACCTGTAGAAATTTCGGGACAATTTTCGTTTTTACCTTATACATATATCGTAACTTGTATTAACAGAGTATTTTGATCGATTGAAGTTTGACCACTAACTGATATAATTGCCTCAGCTAATACAAATACTTTAATTTAAATATTAATTTCTCATTTGAGTACAATTCTACGTAGTTACTGATTGGGGAATACAGTTTGAGTCCGAAAAGTTGCATCAAGTATCACTCATGGTTGGCTTTTATAGACTACGTACGACATCGTATCATCCACAAATTCTGTATTGAAGTGATAGAAAGAGTGGAAAAGATAAACACACTTAATAGCATTTTGCCTTGGCAATTATGATTCTTGGTTTCAGGATGATCCCCTCAGCCAATTCAATACCTTGTAATATAATTGAAGTTAAAAAAGTTAAACTAAGTTTTTGGACTATGAATATATGTATAACAAATTTGAAAAGTATATTTTAGTAATATTGACATTGGAATTCATTCAGGTGGTACAAATAGTTCATCAAAAATATTTTTTGGTCCAAAATATGTTTATCTGCTGAATATGTGTGGATTAGTCTGTATCATGTCAAAGGTCCATTGGAAGCCCCTTACACTGGTCTGGCAAAATTCCTAACCAGAAGTAGTTATTCAAAAAGTTAAATTTACTAAGTATAATATTTGTTACTATTTATAAATTCTATTAATGACTCTGTAACTTTTTTTTTCAAGGGGGGGGGGCAGAACTCTTGAGGTGCTCTTTAAGTAATGCCTGTTTGCTCTCTCTTGTTTATTATGTATTATTACTAAAACAGCTGTATTTCCTTCCTCCTGTAAAATAATTACTCTTGTTTTTCGGGTCTTCTAATAAAATTTATAAATAACTCAACAACAACCTGGACGGCATCCATTTCCTTGGATCAATCTATGTATTAACGACTCTGATCCTTCGACTTAAATTCTTAATTAATCAACTTTTTAAAGTGTTTTTACTATTTTATACTATTAAAGTTTAGTGCATTTGAAGTAAATAGGTAGCCTTTAATAAGTGAAATTCAAGGTATTAGTTATCAAAGGACTTTTCAGTATTGAAAGAAATGTAATTTAACTATTATGTAGTAGATGCACAATATTGAAGCTCTTAATGCCGCAACTCCATTCTAATTTTGTTCTTAGAAAGTTTTTTTTTTTTTTAAATATAAGGATGTTTGCACTTTGCAAGCATCTGCTCTTATAATTCCTTTTAAAGTTCGCTCTTTACATAGTAATAAGTTAAGTTTTAATACAGGAAGGCCATGTGATCAATATTTATTCATCTATCGGATATTTATGGGTTTTTTTTATTTGCTCTTGTCCTATAAGGTAGATGATTCGCAGAAAGGAAATTGTAAAAGTCTCTTCTTATATACTCAAGTATTCAATTAAAAATCTCATTTTCTCTCTTAGATTATGTAATTAAAATCATATAGAACATTTTATTTTAGTATCACCGAATTTTATTTTAAATATGGGGAAAATATATCAAATCTAAATCTAAGTTAATTTTTTTACTTATTTTGTTAATTTAATGATTTTACGATGCTTAGAAACCTGTCTCTATTGTTTGTTGTTTGATTTAAAAAATTTAATCATGAATAATTATTCAATTGGGTAAAAAATATTTATAATTGTAAATTATGAGGGCTTAAATTAATAACCGATTTCTTATGTCTGAGAGATATATAAATATTCAAAACATTCAAGGCTTTTATTAACATGCTAGATAATTGTTCAAGGAGTATTTGTTTTTGTATATTATTGTACATCAATATGTACATTCTTGAGTATGACAGAACTTTTTTCATACACTCCTTATTTTAAGGTGATCACGCTTCAATGAGAATCAAAATCTTCTTGTATTAAATCAATAGATTAATTAATCTAAACACAATCTATTTTCGTAATGAAACAACTTATCATTATTATCGGAAAGTAGAAGAAAAAATTATATGCATGAAAAAATTTTAATAAATAATTCTTGTATGCTAAAAAGTTTGGAGTATTGGATATTTGTAAAAAATATTTGTGGTAGGATATTTTAAGTTTAATACATTAATTAATGAGATTCTATTATTTCATAAAAGCCTTTAGAGTGATTTTTTTTAACGATAAAAAATTATAATGACGTCAAAATAAATTTATTTTGAGGGTGTCAGTTAAGTTGCAATATTTTCTAGTACTTTCATAATAATTTTAATTAATTGGTATATATTTATAGTTTGATAGTCAAATTGTCTTCATAGTACTATTCTTTTTTTCAATAGCTTTCCAAATTATTTATTATAATATTTAACTAACTTTCTTTTATGAGGCATCATAATTCATATTATTTTATTTTTTTTAACTGCAGAAAATATTAAATTAATCCAAAATAACTTTTAACATGTTTTACCCATAATCACATCTTTTGTGGTTAGTGATGGGATTGAATAAGAAAAGAAAAAGTAACGTGAACTGTTGAAAATTATCTATTGGTGTTATAAAACCTAATTGAAGATAGCTAAATATATTTCAAAATTATGTAGTAGGTTTGAGAGGTCAGGGTACAATTTGTTGTACTTCTATTACTGGTGTTTGAAATTGATTCAAAAGTTGTCGAGTTATCTACTATCGATTTTGTAATATATTTTACTCTTATTTTTCGTTAATTTTATTGTATGTTGGTGTGTTTTAATTAAATTATCTGCCATAACTTCGTCAATGTATGATCCAAAGATATGATGAAAACGGGAAAAAGTTGTTCGAAGATGAAACACGGACCATTTTTTTGTGAATATGTAATTAAGTGGACTGTTTATTAGCATTACACCCTTCCTCTTCCTGATCTTAATTAATTAAAGATAATAATTTTTTTATTGCGTTTTTTTAATCTGGAACTCTATTCCAAAAATAATCAGTTTTTATTTTGAATACTTTGTCTCTTATGAATTTGATTTATAAAAATTATAGTTTCTTAATTTTCAATTGTATTTGTTTTAAAGTTTTAAATGTTGATTGAACTGAAATAATAATATTTAAAAAAAATGTTTTTTCAAGAAATTCATTTGCATTATTTTGAAAATTGCTTTCTAAAAAAGGAGATATCCTCATTACAGACAAATCCGATTAACTTTACTAATTTGTGGTGCAAAAACTTCCCCAGGGCTTCTCAAAAATGTGTAGTCCAATTTGAAATAATAAATTAAATGTATAAAAGTATTTTTATTATTTTTCTTAACTTTAATCTGTTTCGTTAATTTGAAAGTGTCTTTCATCTTAAAAGTGAGGAAAAAAAGTTTCATCATGTGCAAAAAGCATCATAATTATATCCATTTTCTTATAAATAGGGACAATTTGATATTTTAATATATACACGAACCCTCAGACAAGCTATTTTGTAGGAAGTAGTATTTTCTTGTGATATATACTTTATTTTAAGCTTGGATTTTTAACTCTTCTTAATGTTCTGTGCCATAATTATCGTTTCAAATCAATTGAGTTTTTTCCACTATACTGGTACCGTAAATCAGCTGACAAGACGTACTGAATGAAGGTGAATTTCAACAAAATTTATATCATCTCTTTAAGTCACTGGCATCATTCTTCAGATTTGAAGATAAGTGGATGTGTGGTGGTTAATATAGTTAATAATTTGGGTGTTAAATGGAAAGAGGATGGACCCTCTACTTCTAAATAGATAAGAGTCAATGCAAGGTCTCGAGGTGGTGTCTCCAGTGGAGAGGATTTAATCTTTAAAAGAAAATTGATAAGAAGCTAGAGGACACCTGGGATGTTGATGCCACCATAAAGAGGGCACCCAAGGAGGAGGGCGCCGACAGGAAGGTCAGGGACACCGACTTTGTTGACAAGGTGAAGAAGATGGTTAAGGATGACCCTACCAGGTCCATGAAGGCCATGGCGAGGGATCTGGGCTGCCATGAGAAAACAATAAGGGACTGCGTATCTGAGGATTTAAGGTGCAGGAGCTACAAGATGCAGGTAGGCCAGATCTTGACCCAGAAGGCAACGGACAACAGGCTGATGAAGTCAACAAAATTGCTCAACAAGCTCAAGCACCCAAAGCAGCCCGGGATGCTGTGGTTTTTCTCTGATGAAAAGAATTTCTGTCAAGATCAGAAGGTCAACAAGCATAACAGCAGGTGGATAGCCACCTGCACCAGCCATGTGAGGAAGGTAATGAAGACCAAGTTCCCTGCAATGGTTATGGTGTTCGGGGTGGTCAGCAGTGAAGGTCATGTTATGCCTCCCCACATGTTTGAAACGGGTCTAAAGGTCAATACAGAGGTCTACCTGGATGTTATGGAGAAGGTGGTTCTGCCCTGGATCCAAGAGATGGCCGGAGACAGGCCCTGGGTGTGGCAACAAGACTCAGCACCCTGCCATGTGTCCAAAATTTCCATGCAGTGGTTAACCGAGAACTGTTATGACGTCGTAACCAAGGATTTGTGGCCTCCTAACTCTCCCGACCTTAATCCTTTGGACTATTTTGTCTGGGGCTATGTCGAGAGACATACCAACAGACATCCCCATAGCACCAAGGCCAGCCTGGTCGACTCAATCAAGGAGGTATTCGGAAACATGGACAATGAGATGGTCAGAAGAGCCTGTGGCCGGTTCAGAGGCCGTATTGAGGCCGTTATTGATGTCAACGGTGATTATATCGAATGAATGGCTACTTTATATCTATATGCTCGTCATAGTTTTGATTTTCAATAAAAAAGTTAAAAAATGTATATTTTGTGTTGTTTTTTGTAGAAAAATATTTTGGTCACAATTTGATCCCCGCTCCATGTATATTACTACTACTGTCCCCTCTGTAGGTGAGGAGTCATTAATCGTGGATGATAAATCTCTTGGTACATTGTTCGATAAACGTTACGTTCTTTGTACGCTTCTAATGCTTTTAGTTATTTTATATTTATGGCGCTGACCTTTCAAATAACATTAATTCATTCTCTATATATCAAAGGAATCAACAGCCGCACAGAGAATCATCTGGTAAGATACTCCTTGGTGCCTAAAATTGGTCACTAGAATGTCTCTATTCAAAAAAGGAATTGGCAATACTGGTTCATTTTATATTTGTTCTCAACCTTATAAATCTCGGTAAAAGAAAATTACACACTCTTTGAAGATAAATGATGGAAAGAATCCATTCTTGATAACGTCAAGGATGTTAAAGTTTTCAAGCTTTTGCAAAGACGAAAATCAAAGTAAATTATAAATTGATAAAAACATTTCACTATTTAAAAAACGAATTATTTATTACGTTATCTTGATTAGGTTTAATAAAAAATATTTATGACCATCAAAAATCGAGTAAAATGAAGAACCATACTTAGATGCTCCTATTTTTTCATTTTTTTTCAAATTCTTTATATCATAGCTGAACATATAGAATATACCTTATATTTCAATTTAAAAAAGTCGATTTTCATTGATTTATTGTCAATTAAGTTTATAATATTTATTAAAAAATGTAATTATAATAGGTTGGTTAGGTTGCTTGAATATAACTACAATAATACTCCGACAAAAAATGTAAATACTTATGAGCTTATATAATACTAATAATTAATAAATACTAATCAATTAATTTCAATATTAAGTATGTTTTAATCCCCTGACAAAATTATGTAATTATAAAACTGTTATTTATATATTTTTTTTGGTGTTTCCTCTCGAAGGACTTAATTTTCTCAATAACAAACGGGTCTTTTAGAAATTTAAGTCATTTATAGGATAGATCATTATTGTATACCAGGTGGTTAGTGTTAATAATATAAGATCTATACTTATACCCACTGCTGGAAGGTACGCAACATTTTTTTGAAGATACCAATTCTTTAATCTGGTTACGTGGATCTATGCATCTGATTTAATAAAATACTTCCTATGGATTTCCGTATGACAAGAAAAGACTCTTCAGGAAATTATTCGTCAATATAATAAGCACATTAGTGGATTATGTTTTTCTTTAGAGGGATTGTGTTTTATAATATTCTGTATAATTTTATGTTATATATGTAATGTTTTGATTGCTTTTGTTTTTATTTTTCAACCAGCATTTTTTATGAATAATGAGGTTACATTTATGGATATTGATTTTAAACTATAATGTTTAATTATATTTTTTTAAAGCATTACAAATATTCTTGGAATAAAAAACTTGCTGGTGAGGAAAAAAAAATAATATGTCAAACCATTTTTTGGCAATATCTATTTTTGACGACAAACACAAGTTCTTCACTACTGCAATATATTTAAGGAACTTATTGTAAATTCTCATCTCCCCTTTAGAATGAAACCCCAACAACCTTGCTACTTCTTCTACAGACTGATTGTCACACATTATAAAAAAGCGAAGCTATGTTGTGAAACCCTATGGATTTTTAGTCTTGTTTTAAACACTAAAAAAATATTATCACAAGTTTGTTTATTAATAAGAAAAAGTGATTCACGAGAAAACCAAATAAATTTAGTGATGGAGCTTTGTTGCACAGTTAATTAAATGCTTTAAAGAAATATTTATCTTGAATTTAATGTGCGTAGGATAAATTCACGGTCACTATTAGTGAAGAAAGTTAATTTATCTATATTGACTTCAAAGACAATTTCTTATAAGACGGAGTAAGTTTAATACTATAATGTTTACTTATACTTAATTGGTGCAACTCCAAATGAAAAATTGAAGAAATATTTAAAAACATTAAGTTATATATAATTTAACCAAATATTATCTCTAGAAAAAATACTAATTTTTCTTCTGGCTCTAAGTTTACCTAATTTCTATTCACACAAAATATAAAATAAGGAATGCACAATGCACATTCATTTTTGCATAGTTTTATTATTGACTAATCAAAAAAATTACGCCACCAAACAAACTGTTCAGTCAAGTAAAATATGTCAAATATGCCAGTAATCATTTGCATATTTGACATAAATTTAGAACGTAAATTAGACATTGAGTTATTACAAACTATCTTTATGTTAAAATTATGTTTATTCTTTTTTTTATAGGCCCGTATTCATTTCTGTGAGCATTTTTTTTAAAGGAATCATATCATAAATTGTAAACAAAAATATTTCACGATAATTATTAAACTTTCACATATAACTATTTTTATAACATTTGCTTTTTTATAAATGCATTTTTGTATTGCCTATAACCAAAAACTATTTAAATACTTCAAAAATTTACCTCATACCACTTTCACTTTATCAAATAAGATTAAATTGGTTCTTTACAAACATATATTACTGGAATAAAAACCACCTTTTCTTTTGGAATAATTGACATATTCTTAAATCGTTTATTGAGTGGTTCGAGCTCGTAGAGTTAAGACATAAATTTAATATGTCTTTTAATCAAATAAACAAATAAAAAATTCAATGAATTCCAATTTGATATTTCAGGTTTACATTTTTAAATAATAATGTTGTTGTTTTTTTTCATTAAAAAACTGCATCTTCTCAAATTTATATCTATTTATTTTTTGATAGAATCGACTTGGAGGCAGTTCAATGATAATTTGTACCTGAATTAGACTCGGTGTTATAAGAACTTGGACTTGAATCAGATTCAGAATCTTATGGGCTCATAATTGAATGTCTTAACCTATATTTTTTTCTGGGAAATTTACTCTGACCTGGATTCCTCGATTTTTCACAAATTCTAGATTGGACATACCTGGTCTTGCAAAAGTTTTGAAACTAAAATAAACTTATAAAACATTGCTTTATAACTTTGTATATACTCAATATCCAAAATACTTTTATTAATATAATTAATAATTATTATATTTTAAATTTTGAATATTATGACCGTAGGCAACAATAACGGCTTCCAGGCTGCAGCGGAATTTGCTGATTCTAATATTGATATAGGCATTGGACATGGAAGCCCATTATCTCATTGACAGAGTCTGTTAAGCCTTTAACATTTGGGTATGGTGTTTTTCAGGCTTGGGACTCTAATTACTGCAAGATACTATAATCTAAAGGATTTAGATCTGGTGTTTGGGGAGGCCAAAAGTGCACCAAAACAACAAAACTAAACTGATGCTTCATTTTTTCACCATCTCTTCTGTCAGGCGTAGTACTTTTTGGGCTTGTACAGAGACACCCAGACTGTCTGTTTGATGCACTTTGCAAAAGAGTTATTTGATATTGAATCTCTGTAATTTATAATACTGATCAATGATCTATAAGGTTAATCTCATTATATATCAATCTACTATAAAACTATTATTTTTTATATAAAAAGAATAAGTCTATATTTTTAAATTGCTAACTAAAGTTCAATTTTTTTTATTATTGCAAGCATGTATATGTATACAAATTCAAATATTGAATAAATTTGGATTGGCTTGGCATGTAGGTGACTGTTTGATAATAGTATGATTCCTGATTTTACAAAGGGATTCACCTACTTTAAAAGACACACAGGTTGGGAATTTTAAATCTGGAACGAGTTTAGACCTAAATATCTTGGCAACCTTGAAATCTATGGGAACTAAAAATTGCTTATTAGATTTATTTGACAAAACTGCGTAAGTATAGAGACAAAATCTTTGAGATGTCCTCTGAATACGAACACCATGCAGCCGTTATTGTGTTCCTCCGTGGTTTCACGTCCAAGCACGTAAATAAATCGATAGATAATTAGCCTAAAGAGCTTAAATTGATCTTAACTGATCTCATGCCAAACTAGAATTTTAAATTGGTGTAGTTTGTCGAAATTAGTGAATTGGTTCCAATTAACTAAAACCAATATTTTTAAGACATATATGTTTTGAGCAAAAGAAATGTGGCCTCCTACCTCCCCAGATCCGAACTTTTTGAACTACTATGAGTGGAGGGTCTTAGAAAGGGAGTCCAATAACACTTTACATAAAACTGTTGACTCCTTCTGGGATTCCATTCTCGAGACAGTGGCTAACATGTACAAATAATTCCTCATTAAGGCTTGTGTTAGATTCAGGTTAAGATTAGAGGCTGTGGTTGAAGCTGGAGGGTGTAGGTTTGTGTGATTGACTTCACTATGGGACCAGTCATGTAGGAGGTAAGGATATGCTAAAATAAATTTTGTGAAATAAATTGTAATTTACATTATCTTTCAATTTTCATGATTAGGTTGTTTCGTTTTCAGAGTTATCAAATATCTTTCTGCCACGCATCGATAAAAAAATTATATTTAATAAAGCTCAGCATCAATTTCAATTTTTTTGAAAATTTAAAAAATTTATATGTAGATATTTTTTTTCAACCAAGTTGGCTCTTTTCCATTTGGATTTTGAAAACCTCGATGATATAGATCTAAGCTATAAAAAAATCGATATAACCTAAAAAGAATTATTTACCTTCATATGCAATACGGGGTACGCATATAACCAAACTTATTCAATATTATGGATACAATTTTGGTTTGTAGTAAAATATATCCAAGTTGAAAAACGAAAAAAAAAAAAAACCTGTACATTTATCAACAATCCTTTTTCAAACTTGTAACATAATTTGGAGTTTATAAATTGTAGTAGCTAATGTCCTTATTGCATATAAATGGATAATATTATAAAATTACTGTATCTTTACTTTATTTGACCTGAAGTTATTAGAATTAAGCTTTCCTGAGTAGAAAGTATGTTATAAATAAAGTAAATGAAACTTAAAAAATTCCACCACAATATCCTTGACAAGTAATTAACAAACATTGGTAATTTTTATTATATGGGTACCATTATAGAGTGAAAGTATATGTAAACATTATTCAAGTAGAAGTACATTATACATACTGCTACAATTAAGATTGAGCACATTTTCAGTTTGCACGCTTTGTTTTTAAACCTACTCCTTACTTATTATAAGAACTAAAGTTCTAAAGTTTAGTCTTTTCCATTATGTTTCGCAAAATGATAATTAAAAAAATCCACTTATTCTAGGTCACGATAGGCCAAAAGTGTCACAATTCTTGAATTTACGGGTGTGGCAGACACCCTGAGATCACTAAACAAGTTAAACTGTTCCTGGAACCCAGGAATAATGTGAAAAAATAATATTGTAAAGGCCAAAAATGATTTCAGTTTGAGTATTTATAAGTTCAAATCAAAACAATATTGGATGTATAGACATTAAGAAGAGACTGGAAATAGAAAAAAGTAGCTTTAATATGTTCAAGAAATAAAAGGTTCATAACCTCCTAGCTTCCCAGACCTATCGCCCTTCAAATTTTGTTGGATTTGGGAGACATAAAGGGATTTTCTTTAGAATCAGAAACATGTTCAAGACTAATTTTATTAAATCTGGAGTCAAACTTCATCAAGTCTTGGTTCTTGAAATTACTCCTAAATTGTACAGTATGATTAATGCCTGGGCCGAAATATTAAATTAGGGTTTCCTTAACTATTTATATTTATTCAATTAAACATTTCTCAAACAGAACTCATCAAAGGTATACCTATATACTTTCATTTTTGTTTGTTAAACTTTTCTTCAATACATACAAAGAACCAAATAATTTTGAAGACAAATATAACATGATGAGGTCTTTTTGATTTAAATTGTTTATTTAAATTGCAAGAAGTCAACAGTGTTATATGTACATTTATTGAACTCTTTCTATAACGCCCCACACAAAGCCGTCTAAGAAGTTCAGATCCAAGGAGGCTAGGAGGCAAAATTTGCTTCGCTCTTTTGCTTAAGGAAGTCTGGAGTGTGTTATTTTGCTTTCAAAACGATCGTGAGTCTTCTTTGTAGGTCTTCTTGACCCATCAGACTTCTTATAAGCCTCGGCAACATGATAAACAGTTGATTGGACAGGTTTATGAACTCAATAATTTCCTTGGGCATGTCCCTCCCGGTAGATAGGCACACAATAATGGCTTCATTGCGATCGTATTCGAGTTACATCTCAAGGATTATGAAATTTTTCATATACAGTTTTGTCAGTTTAATCTGATAAGCACATTTTTTTAAAGATGTCTAAGCTTGCTCTGGATTTAAATCCGCGCCTTGTACATTAATGTTCCTCTGCATACTTTTATAACACCTTGTGTACGCATATTACAGTTTTAGAACCACTATACTACAAATTTACATAAACGCATGCAAAGTCTGATTTTGTAATTGCTTTATTTTTTTTTCCACCAACCCAAGTATTAATTGAAATATTTTTGACGGAGTTATAAATAAACGCAGACCTTTCCATAAAATTGACATTCTATGAAAATATATTTTCACTTTTGTGTACAGATAAAGTACAATTTTATTAGAATTTATTGAATTAAACATGCATAAAACCTTAAAGAATAGGTTCATAAATTACCCATTTATCATTTCATATCAATATTGTATGCGGTCAATAAAAACTACATATTTATCTTATCAATTAAAAATAAGAAACTACAATTAATCATGATTGGATCATTTCAAGATCATTGTAAATCACAACTTTTTAAATTTATGACTAACATCAATTTCTGTTTACATATATATACAAACTATGTAATCTATTTTTTTTATTGAAATAAGATATGGCTTTAATAAATAACACAAATTGAATAGTTTCTTGAAAAATTCAAACTTTCTTTTCTAATTTTTTGTTGGAAAATATATATTTATGTTTTGATTGAGATAAAAAAAAAGTTTGAAAATAGGATGACATTATAAGTTTAGCTGGTCATGTCTGGCAAAATAGTGTATCTGAAAAAATATCAATTTTTTAGTTTTTGACATATATATATTTTTTATTTATTGATATGCAAAAAAATCATTGGATAGATGATTTTTTGGAGTGGTAAAACTATCTGTATAATTCGAGGACTAAATCAGAGATATTCTTTGTTGGTCAAGCCCAGTCTGCAAATAAATTTCATAAAGCCTGCGAATATTATTTGATAACAATAATATAAACAATGTATATGCATTAAATGATGGTATAATACACCCAAATGGTGTTACTATGTCAAAATTTACTTGAAGTACCCAATAATCTATGGAAGAGGTTAGGGGTCACCATTTTATCTACCAGTGTTAAGTCATAACCTTCTTTTTTTTACCACACATCTTTACATCAACCAACATAACCACCACACTTAGCTATTGACCAATTTCAGTGTTCCAATGTCCCCAATGTTTCTTTAGTGTGACTCACAAGATTGTCCTTTCATCCTAATTTGACTAACATACAAAAACTTTTGAGTAGCCAAAGACTAAATTATTGTCCTACAAAAGAATGTATCTAAGGAATGTAACTCAGACTTTGCTTATTGACCTTATTAGTTTTACATCATAGAAATGACTAATATGGTATATTCTAGAACTTCAGGGCCCCAAAATAATTTTTTTATCTGGTGTCAGAACCAACTTATCCAATGAAAGGGAAACAATTTGTGTGGTGGGAAATTTGAAGAATTATCATAGTGACATTAAGCATTGACTTAGTGACTGAATTACATATATATAACTTTGAATTTTAAAAGTAATTTTCAGTCTCTAAAACAGTATCTAGATTTTTTAGAATTTATAAGAACTCTTTTAGGCCTTCTGTAGAAATTGATAATGCTGCAACGTCAACTACATACTCTACAAGGTTAGTTATTTGTATGTAGCATAGAAATACATGTTATTTTATTGGACAAAATACAAAATTTTACGTTTTTGGCTCATGTATAAAGTTTAATTAAAGTCAGATACATTATTTTGCCACATAAAGAAAGGATGACTGTCCTTTGAAAAAAATTAGATTACATCTTACCAAATGATGATGTTATGAGCTTGTGGAGTTTATCTATCAATAAATCATGATTGTTGTGGTTTTATTAAGTCTCTGTGGTTTGATATTCATTCTTTATCGTATGGTGTGAAGAGTGAAGAACATTTTCATGACAGAAACTGTAAAAAGAGTGTCTTATTCAACTTTATTACTTTGCCTTCATACATTGTATTGATTACACTAACCTTTATGTTGTATTAAAGAATTTATATACATACTAGTGTACATATATATAAATATATCGACATGACTATTTGAAAGTGTTCTAGATTTGATTTGAACATTTTGGTACTTAAAGGTATCTTTATTTCAAAATATGATTTTTGTGATAAAAATGAAGAGATGAAACGCCTACTTGTTTCAAAAACTCAACAAATTATTTGATTTGAAAAAACTATTAAAAAAGTGTTCTTTGTAAAAAATTATTTTAATGTCTGCTATGTTTAGAACGATCCAATAATGATGAGGACTGATTTTTATCTAATGTACACAATTTTATTTTATTATATCATAAAATAATCAATAGTTCATTATTATATACACAACGTCACGGTAAATCCTATATTAACAATGATTTTTTTGTCCAGTACCTTGTGTTAGAAAGAGCGACGTTTCAACCTGTTTATTAAACTACTAGAATCCCAACTCTCCCTTCTTTGTTCAAATTATTCTAAACTCTCAACAACCTTCGTAATTCCTTACATTATGGAAAGGCGATCACTTTCTTAGGTTTAATTACTCCATATTGCACTAGCTTGAACCCCCGGTTTCATTGGAATTTTTTACCAGACTCTAATCATACGCAATAGCTTCTATTTAATCCCTTTTTTATGACTTTTCCTACATCTGGTCATATCCGAGTTCTATAATTTTGTACCATAACATAATTTCCCACATCTAACAAACATTACATTTAAAATGTAAAAATATATTTCCTTTTCTTTAACTCTCTCCTCATCTACTAATTGAGTCTGGACCGTTCAATCACAACATCTCTAATGTTGTGGTATTTTAAATTAGAATTGATGACCAAATTACATTTCATTAATCATTAGGTGGCTTTCAATCAATCTTAGGGTACTTTTAACCTCAAGTAATTATAGAAAATACTCTTCTGACCTATAATTTCCATTAACTTTTTCTGGTAGTACGTTCAATATTTGACAATACTCTCAGCGTAGCCGCTACTTTGAGTAACCTTAGTAAATAAACAATATAATGTGTACCTTTACTCTCGAACAGGTCGGCAGATGCAATTTCAAATGGTCTTATTGGAGTTGGAGCAACCTTACTTTTTGATTTTATTAAGGGAGTACATATTAAAAATGTTTTCCCTCAGTGCCCCATTCAGGTAAAAAATTTATGCTAGGTTTTACTCCATCTCTAATTATATTTTCAATGTAGTTTACTATGTCGATATTCCTCACGAATATCATCTACTAATAGATCAATTACTTTATTTTCTTCTTCCGATTGACTCATTTTAATCATTACAATTCGTATTACTTCCTTAATCTATATGGTAGCCAACTTCTTCTTCAATATATATTATCCAGCATTTATGGACAGCACAATGCCTTAAAACAACTTTTTTCCATGTTTTATTCTGATTTCAGAGCCAAAAATTATCCTATAAACTCTTTTCAATTAAAAAAAACCTTTTTAATCAATGTATTCCTCTAGCTGAGGTGAAATATTATAGATCATTTAATTTCTTGATTTATTTTTGTGACAATAGAGGCAACTTCTCTATTTTGCCATTATTTAATAAATTAAATGCTTTAAACAGGGTGTTGTTAATCTCTTCTGATGGATTCTTCACGTTATTTCTTTTGCTCTTCTATGAAGATCAACATCATTGTCATCCTCTGATTATCCTCTATCTTAAAATAGACTGATGTTAATGTATGTCCTCCCAATATTTTGACCTTCTTTATCAAACTTTGATTTTCTTCTTCTGATTCGCCCTTCGTAAGTATTCTGAAATATTTCCGTTAACTCGATTTTCAAAATCTGACACTGACACATGTTATGCATAGACCAGTCCAATAATTATGACGACTGATTATTACCTTATGTACTCCATTATATTATATCATTAGCAAGGGTTTCCCAGCTTTGCTGGGGTTTCACTGATTTCTTTTTTTGCCTATAACTTTTGGATTAAATTTAGAAAACGGCATTATTCGTAAAGTTATTTTATAAGCGGCCACTCACTTTTTGATTTTGATCTTTTTGAGGTACGAAAGTCAATTTTTGTGTTTTGGATTTGGAGTAAGTACCCCGTATATTATCCCAACCTCCGACAAAATCAAAATCAAAAATGGTTTTTTTTTTCAGAAATTTGATAAACATTTTTTGATAAAAGTAAAATAATTAAATAACATATTTATAAAGCATATTTTCAAGAGATATATCTATATGTGGTGCGTCAACATAAAAAAATCTTGAACAAAAATCAGGAAAACATAAAAATCCAAATTAATTTTTTTATTTCATGTATAACTACAGCTCAATATTTCGTAGATATATTCGTATTTAAGTAACTTATAAGCTTTACATTCAAATTTGGGGAATAACTTAAGAAACTCAATATTATTAACAATTAATTAGATTCTTTTTTTTTTATTTAAAATACTTATATTTACACTAATATGTCTTTTTTAATTAAAATTAATCCATTTTTCAATTTTATTTGCTTTGGTGATCAATTTTAGCGACTTTAAATATAATTTAAAGTGGCTTCAAAGGGTAAATAAGAATAATTTGTTGATAGAATGGGACGATAATTTGTTCAAGAACATAAATAAAATCTGTACTTAATTTTAAAATAATTATTCTATGTACTTCTCCTTTAAAATTATTTATTGCATTCTTTCGTTACAAAAAGTACAATTTGTTTATTTAAGTCAAAACTCGTAAAAAAGTTGAAGTTGTTTACAACAAGGGAAAGTTATCAGCAGAGGGCCAAGGTGTCTAATAATTTAAACGTAATAATGATCAACCTGTTAATGGAAAGTCATTCATAGTTACTCCAGTCCACCTCTCCTCCCAAAGCAAAACCGTGATTATGGCACTGAATCATAATTTTTTTATTTCACTCACAAAAATACAAATCAAAAACCTTATCAATCTTAAACGTTGGTCTGGCAAAGGATTTCCTGAAAGTGAAATTCACGTACTTCAACTTGGGCCAATTTTGTTGACATTTAGCATTACAAAAATGCCCTCTTTGCCATCATTGTCAGGAACTTTACTTTTACCTTAGATGCAATCCTTAAAGGTAACATTTTGCTTTCAGGCAAGAAGCCTTAGAGTAATTCATGTTTTGTTGGTTCTCTCCTAATATTTTGCAGGATACTCTCCACCAGGACTCCTACTACTTCCCTGAAATCGTGTTCTAATATCTGCATTACATTACAGTCACTGCAAAGGCTCTGTTCATTCTGAAAATATACAAAATTTGTACAAATGTACTTGAATTCGCTTAGTTGACTATAAGGTCATTTGTAGTGAAGGGAACATCTTATTAAAAATGCGTGGATACCATTGTGCAATTGAACAAATTAAGAAAGGGAGATTATTATACCCGCAAACGCGCTCATATCTACTTCTCAAGTTATTTGTTATGAAAAATTTATTTTTTAAAACTTTGTAAGTTAAGTAATTTATAATCTTTTCTCTTCCTCAAAAAATATTTATGTCAAAAACAAACATGTTATTTAAATCTTCTACATCAAATGCATTACCATAGTGTGTGTCTATATAAGTACACAAATACTCGTATATCAAATATAATTCTTTTGTATTTTTAGTGATAAGATTTATGGGACAAATTTTTTCATCGTTCCTTAAAAATTTGTATATCATTTTGAAGTTGCTGCATCTGTTTTTAACTAATACTTGAGGCAAATACAAAATTTAAGACAAACCCTATCACTTTTTTAATTAGACATAGTATACTGTTTTACATATCAATTATTTATATTTCCAGTATTTTCCACTTTTGTCGGATTTTTCTGACTATTTTGCATCGAAATAATATTTTTCTCAAATTATGTGATGGCACTGCAACTGCCTATTCCAATACCAACCTAAGTAGTATCAATTTAAATGTGTCAGTAGTGTTATGTCTTTCATTATTTAGCATTGATGACTGCAGTCCCTTCTAGTTCTGGCATGGTCTGGTCTACTTCAGTTCAGACCTTTCCTAAGACAGATGGGATTGGTCAGAAAACTTGACTGAAATGGACCAACTAAAATTACTCGATTTCCAATTCTACTCAGAGTGCAACAAGGACTTACATTTGTAACTCTCAAAATAAATCATCAGTTTTACACTCTGTCATTTACATGTGATTACTTTAAACATATAATTTATCTTTACAAGAATGAAAGAATAATGATAATAGCAGAGGAAAATTTTGAAAAAATGTTCAGATTGCCAACTAAAACAAAATTGTCGTTGGAGATAAGGATGGATCTCCAACAACATCAATTTTATGTTACCTAGAAGAAAGGAAAGGATCATTTGGTTGTTCATGCTCTCTCTAGAGTACCTGATAAGGACCCAGAGGAAGAAAAGAAGGAGACTGAAGACGTAGCGAAATAAATAAATTTGTTTGACTATCAGCAGAGTCGTTGTGGCAGAGAAAAATATTAGCAATATTGGATTCAAGGAACCTATTATTGAAGAGATGAGGAAGTAGCCCTCCCTGATGGAAATCATCAAAGTCTAGTAAATTGTATAAAGAGTGGAATTGGAAAAAAGAATCGACTTTCAAATCCTTTTGTAAAAATTTTCAAGGCCGTTTGGAATTAATTAAGTGTTGATGATGTCTTGAAGGGAAGGAGAATCATTGTTCCAAAGGCATGCCAAAGACATGTTTTGACAAAACTCTACTCTGCTCATCCTGGAAATACGAAGACAAAGAGACATAAAAGAGAATCTATCTACTGGTCTGGAATGAATAATGACAGAAGTGTTGAAGTCAAAGAGCAAGCCAATGTTAAGAGACCTTAGAGTTGGATTCAATACCCTCTAGATTTTCCAACCGATGTCGAAAGATTTATTTACTTTAATAATAAATCCTATCTTGAATGTGTCGACGCTCTATCAGGTTATTCCGTGGTGGAAAAGTATACAGAGGTAGGAAGAAGTATTTACCCTACACTTTAAAGTTCCACAATTTTATATCGTTCTTTATTGACACTTTATTTTCTGTAATAATAATTTGCAGCAGCTATTTCTGTACATCCAGACAGCGATGGAAGGCAAAAAACAAACGAATAACTGCGATCGTACTAAGGGCCACCATGTTTCGCTTAGTGGAGCGTTTTAGGAGACACGGCTATTATGAGGAGTCTTATCAACCTTCCTCCTCAGCACAGCTCATAACTAGTAGTCACAGAGGTTGAGATCTGGGCTGTTATAAGGCCACTCGTCGGGCTTCTCTGACTCTGTCAATATGTTTTTCCAAGAATGCAATTGACTTCATTGACATATAAGCTCAAGCAGAGACCTGAATAAAAAAAAATGGTTTTCCAAGAGTATTTGAAGGCCAGCTAGAGCAAAACAGCTATTTAAAGAAGCTCGACGTACCCATCCCTGCTCAGCCTGGCCTTTGACAGAAATATGTAAGGTAGTATCAGCCTTCTGTCCCTAATGAGTAGTCCAAAGAACATGGACTTGGCTAAATTCTTTGTTTGCAATACTGGAGGTACTGAGGACCTTGAACATGTGAGCCACCATTCGTTTTGTGGGTTGTAAGCACAATCAATAGTGAGGTTGGTAAGTAATTTGATGAATTTTTGAATAAAAACGGAATTATTTTGTCACCTTCAAGCCCACACTATCTCGACAGTAATGGTATAGCTGAGTCCGCCATGAAGAATGTGAAGATACTTCTTAATAAATGTGGCTTCCGATCGATCAACTCCGAAGAATTTTGTGATGGTTTATTAAAATGGAGTAATACGCCTTGTCCATGTGGGGTTTCACCAAATCAAGTAGTTTATGGTCGAAATTTTAGATCCCACTTCCCAACACCGGATTTTACTAGAAAAAAAACCGTTAAATAATATATTTGAGTTATTACTAAGAGAGAGAGAGAGTGAATGGGAAGCATATTATGATAGACCATCAAAAGATTTACCCATAGTCGAGGTTCCAAAGATAGTTCGCATACAAAATAGCGTATCAAACAGTTATGATATCATCGAAAAAAATAGGACTATTATAATAATAAGAGGTACAAGATTCATGTCAAGAATGAGAGGATGTATTGGAGAAATAGGAAATTTATACGCCTATTGTATGAAGACAAGGGGATTGTTGTATATTAGCTTATGTAATACGTTTAAATAAACATTTTGAATGTACTCACATTTAATTCATATTCAAGATGATCTTATGTATAAGTATTTAAACTTACCTTTTTTATATATTTGGAATGTATATTTGAATATACCGGGCCGTGCAGAATTATTTACCTATTTTTGTTCAGAACATATCACGGACAATAATGAGATTTCAAATGACTTGAGAAACAGGACCGTAAAAGTTTTCTCATCTGAAAAAATAATGATGCGTCCAGATGAGCTCTTGATATCATTCAAGATTTTCTTGGCACGCTCAAGTCTGACTTCTCGCTGACGTTCAGTTAGCAGAGGGCGTTCAGTACGCTTCAGGGACTTTCCTCCAGCCCTTTTCAATGCCCTTGAAACAGTTGATCTCGACGTTCCCATCTTTCTGGCCATGTCGGCAATGGACCTGTTGGGAGTCCTCTTGAACACTGCCTTTACTTGCCTTGTTGAGACAGTGGGCTTCCTGCCAGCCCCAGGGGAATGCTTGAGATCACCCCCGCCCTCCAAGCGATTGGAAACGTTGTAAATTGTCTTCAACGAGGCCCCAACCTGTTCCCTAATGTTGTTATGAGACACTCCCGCTCGGAGAAGGGCTGCAATTTCGATCCTCTTTGTTTCCTGATTGGACATGGTCTCACGTATGGAAGTTGTTACGCTCTCACAGGAAGGATTTTTGTTTATTTTAACAATAAAAATACGAAACAATCAGATTGGTTGCCACAAAACCTCTTAAAAAGTATATTTATATCATTGGTAAATAATTTTGCACGGCCCGGTAGATCATGATGATATCGTAGCATATTCATTTATAATATTATTGAATGTAATAATACCGCATCTTAAATCTTAGTAAAATTTATTTCCTCTTAAAAAAATCATGGAGTGAGCCATATATGGTGCTGTGTCAGGCTTTTATATGACTAAAGACTTCAATTCCCTCCAGTTCAGCCTCGGTTCAATTATTTTCAATCCTGCTTTCACTCTTAAAACTGATAAAGTTCGATCCTTTATAACATCATTCAACTTTATTAAATATTTTTAATCCGTTTTTGTACTTTCTGTCCTAAAGACTGATCCTAAGGACTAATAGGACCAATACAAAGGATTTCTAAGCCTGGAATGGACTAAATCGAATAAATAAGGACACAATACAACCCATATAACCAAAAATAAAATGAAATTATCATAAGTAAATATTTAACCAAAATCCTGTAATATGTAAATTCAACTTTCGTTTTTTTTTTCACAAAAGGAATATTGCAAACATTAAAAACAATCTGTTAATACTGACAAAAGATGTTCATACATGAAATAGAATAATACATTTATTAGGATTTATGTTGAATAATATAAATGTATTGTTTAATATATTATCATGTTCCCAACTCAGTTTTATCCTTGAAATAAAAAGGATTAATAAACTTCACTCTTTTTAGGGCCTCAAAATTAATTTTGAGTTATATTATACCTTTCTTAATTTATTCATTCATAACACTTTTGTCTTTGAAATTTTAAATTAAACCAAATATGATTAAGAGCTTGCTTCTTAAATATAAAATATCTACCATTTAATGGCAATTATAAATTATTGAAAACAATAGACAATTTAATTATTTGCAATATAAGATATCTGCATACACTTTGCATAAACACTTTTCTGCTATTGGTCATCGTGATTTAATTATTTTTTTTATAATTCATTAAAATTATGCTTAATCTAGTCCGTCGAGACAGGAGTGATTGTACCCTAATAGATATACCAGCCAGGGAAAATTTGACATTAATAGGAAAATATGTAATATTTTTCGAAAAAATGCAGAGGTTCTCATGAAAAATGTGAAATATGTTAATAAAACAATGATGAACAAAAATTAATTATATTTTTTCCGTCAATTTTTTGATTGTAGCTATTTGATAGTCAAAAACTAACTTGTTTTCAATCAAGGTGACAATCCATTTACAATAATAATGAAAGAATTTTTTTTTTTTATAAATTTAAAATTATGTTTACTCTTTCACACACCCTCTATTAGAATTTGACAAGGGTTGGGGATTTCGTAGTAGTATACAATGACAAAAAACATTTAATCTTTCTTTACAAAAATATCATTTTTAATAATGAGGAGAGCCAAAAGATGAATATAGCCCAGTAGACAATTTTAGTCCTATTTTTCTTCAAAGAGAGTATCTTTAGTATCCACTACTAAACTATCAATAGGCCAACATATTTTCAACGATAAATATTATTATGCTTTATCTTTCTAAGATATATTAAAGACAATTGATCTTTTCAATCTGATTTGATTGTTTTTTGAGTATAGATTGTACAGTTACTAATCAGATGGAGCACTAAAAACGGGATTTAAGAGACAAATATCAAATTTTTGCAGGCCAATTGAATCAATTTAGTGTAATAATGGAGAAACATATTTAAGATAAAGTCATTTGAACAGATTACATTTACTTAAGAGTGCATTTGATAAAAAACATAAGGAGAAAGTAATGTTTGATGTGGGTATTACATTTCATGCATTTAAAGTATAAAAAAAAGGCAGTACAGGTAAAATAATATTTCTATATACATGGTCAACATATGTACATTAAATTGTACCATAATGACAAAATACAGAATTTGAAATCGAAGGATACTTTTTATCTTAACAAGAAGATAACCTTTAATACTACAAATGAAGCGAGGATCAGTAAAAAATTTCGTCGAAACTAAATCTGGAACTATATTTGATAATAAGATTTTATAAACTTGTTATCAAAAAACGACATTTGAGTAGTAAAGATGAAGAAACAAATAAATAAAAATGCGTTTAATTAGAGTTACCATAAGGTTATACTTATTTACTAAAATACTTATAGAAAAAAGGCAGAATATAGCAATCTTGTATAAATATTGTCCACTTAATGCTTCTAATATATGATACTTAATATTATCCCGAGTTAACTAGATAATTCTAAAGAAAAAAATAAAATAGTCATATTTATCGATATTTTACAGATTTTCATACTAAAACGCATCCATAATGGACTTTTTTTTCGGACAATTGAAGATTATTTCCTTGTAAAGATAAATAAAATAAAAATACCAAATCATAGACCTTTAGCAAATTGGTATAGTTTAAAACACAGACATACTTCCATGCAATAAAAATTGATCTAAAGTATATTAATCTTTATTAAATAATTATAATATTGATCGTATTATTTTACAATTTAATTATGGATGGAACTTTGATGGAAAGGCCCGTTCTTTTACAAATTTGAAGAATGTTTGAATTTGGCAATTTTGTAAAATTAATTTATGAAAAAATAATATTTTAAAGCTTTAAAACACATTAAAAACGCTCCTGTTAGCTTGAATAGGCGTACTTAAATCTTTTTTTCTCATCAAAGATGTCGCTTTTTATGATAGGAGAGATGACGTCAATATATCATTTTGTAGTACAAGAATAATTTTCCGAGGAAGAAAATTGACGGAGGCAGAATGTTGTTACTAAAAGGTTAATTTTTAGTTATAGCTTGGTGGTCTTCTATGTAAAAAAAAGAAGATAATATTATATTTATATAAAAAATATATATTCGTATACAATGAATTTGTTTATTTTCCCGAATAGAACATATTCATTGATAATTAAATAGCTCACAATAGATATTTTTACTTCATGAAATGTACAAATTTCCAATAAACCTTATAGAACTCCATCACATGGCTTTATGAATGAAAAAGACTTAACTATTGCATTGAATACTACTTGATGCCAATGATAAACAGTTACATTTGAATTAAATCATATCAACTAAAAATTCCTAAAAAAGGGTTAATATACTTTTTTTTATCAATTGCAGATTGACAAAAATTGAAATAGCTAAATAAAAACATATCATATTCTTGCAATATAAAAGTTGAATTTTTTCTATAACTCGAAAATAAAGTTAAATAACGGTGAAATAACCTATTTTTAATACATTTTAAGAACGTATATAATGTAACAATGATTGAGAAACCAAAAATATATCTATTTGTTACTCCTTGTTTGACATCGATTAGTTTTTTTTTTTTTGTACTACTATATTTCTAACATTATTATAATATTTATTCATTTAAAACTTGAATCATAATAACTATACGACTTTACAAACAGGGAGACATGCATGTAAACATACTCCTAAATCAGGTGTGTTTTTAGCCTATCCGTTAGTTTGTAATACAAAACGAATTTTATTTTCTTTAGCAGTTGTCATTATTATTTAATTCCTGAGTTGTGAACATCCTTCTCTAAATAGATTCAATTATATTCATAACCTGTTTGAATGTTCGTGTGTGCTCATACAAGATAGAGTCTATCCCTGAGGTTTGTTTGGGAGATACATTTGTAGGTCCTTGTTGGAGTCAGAGTATAATTGGGGATCGACATCGGAGAAATTCTAGTAAATGTCCTTGTTTATATCCTTTTTTTTTTTCTCTTGTCACAGCTGATTGTAGCTGGTCTAATGAAACGTCATGTCCATTATTCTTTCTCTCCTCCAAAACATTCTTCAAATTGTTAGGTTTAACATATTGATTTTCGGTTTCTTTTTTTTAACATGCCCATTCAAGACTGGAGTTTCACCTTTCCATGTAAACTTTAAAGTGCAACCAAGAATGACGGATACGGAGTTATAAGTTTAAATCCTTTTCGGACTCAGAGTAGACTTGAGGATCAATATTGTTGTAATTATTTCCTATTTTATTGCTAGATACCGAGTGAGATTAGTGTTTATTTTCTTCAACTCACGGATTTTCATAGCTAATTTAATTAAAAGTCTTGGCAGCTTAGCATTTTTCAAATTATCAGGCAGACAACTTTATTCTTCAGTATAGTTTTATTTTCCTCTATGTTGATTAGCATTTTTTAGCTCGCCTGTTTTTTTTAATGTATTTTCTTTTCTTTTCCTAAGTTATTATCATAATTATTTCATTCCTGTGTGAATATCCTTAATCACTATATGCATTTATATAAAAAATGGTGTTGAACATTTGTGTGGCTATTAAAAGGCACAATGAAAATTTGTTGCAGAAATATAATTGTATGTTTATATAGGACTCTGAATAGAATTGACGATCGACATAAACTAAATCTTGCTTATGTCCTTGTTTATTTTCTTTCCACCCTCGACTATTTCTGCATATAGCTGATTTAATGAAATATCATGACACCTAAGCAGATCTTTTCCAAAACATTCTTTAAATGGTAAGGGTGAACACTTTAATTTTCGTTTCTTTTTTTCTAATATACCAGGGGATAGTATTATTTTCATTTATTTTCATTATCTCAATTAGCTTCTTGATCATTTTACACTTCAGAAAGCTCAAGATTAATAACCATAACGATAAACAATTTTAGTAATTATTCCATGAAACACTCATAGCAAAAATAAATATCAGACAATTTTTCTCCATTAAGAGCACAAGAATAATTTAATTCAACTCTTTCGAGCTCATACCTCTGTGTATGCACATAAAATGACTGCCTTACAGTATACACACATACTTATAAATTATTTTTATGTGGTAATGCTCATTATTGTTTATTTATGATCTATTATGGCTAATGTTTTATAGGAAAAAAAAGTATATATATTTTTTATTCTTATACGTAATAAATAGGTTTTTGTAAAAGTCGAAATTTGTTTTAGGTTCAGAATTGTTCTAGTACATTTTTATACTGCTGTACTTGCCTTATTTAACATTTTTTACTAATATCATTTATTTGTACGAGACATTATACTCAAGCTAATTAATGGACTTTTAAGTATGCCTTTGGCCTTATCGACATAAAAATGTTTTTTACTTTAAATAATCTGAATGTTAAAAAAAACTTTTTTTTATTTATTTAGTATTTTGAATTCAAAATAGAAATTGTTCATACAATAAAATTATAATTTTAAAAGCATTTTGAAGGTTAGCCTACATTGTAAGTAGAACAAACGATTTACTTATTTCTATCAGTTCTAATAGTGACGGTCCGAAGAACCGATGGTGTGAAGGACTGGTACTTAGACTGGACTGAACCGAATAAATAAGGACTTAAACAATATTACTCTGGGACTTAAGAAGCTAAGTATTCCTCGGAGCAAATCAATTTTGAAGGTTGGACACGCACATGGAGAGCAATTGATTCACTTTAATATTTCATAGTAATGGATCCACATTGGGTTTGATTGAAAAAATTATCAATACTCATAATATACTGTTTATTCTATAATTGTGTCGACTTGAGTAAATAAATATTTTTTTTTTTAAATGAAACGATAGAACATAAATTCCGAAAACAATTTTAAAATGACACCTTTTTCATACTCCTTTAAACAATTTTTTTTATTAAAGGATTTGTTATGGACCAAAAAATGTTAGGGATAGTAACATGTAGTTAGTAGAGTATCAAGTTAGCTCTTTATTCCTCGAGTGTTTTTAAAATACTCAGGCAGCAAAGTTCAGCTAGTGGCCCAACGGTATTATTTTTAATTAGAAAAGCTAAAAAATTTCTTCCAGCGTTCTCACTGTAGTATATAAAATCTTACATTATCCTTCTGGTCAAATGGTGTAAATTCTTTTCTATGGCGAGATTTTCCCCATTTTTTTTTAATGTGAAAATCCTTAATAATTAAAACGTTTTTTGAGAAAAATAAAATCCACTTCCCCAATTACAATCCTGCGGACGCCCCTGCCAAGTACATATTATAAGTTTTAATATTGATATGTTGTTTGAAGTCAATGTGCTTTTTTGTAGTTTATCTAGTTATAGTTTTAGTTGGGGATATATTAGTGTGATAGGAAGAGATTTAAATAATGGCTGACATATTTTTGGACAAAAATAGAGACACATAACAATAAATAAATTGAATGGAGGAATATATTAGAGGTGAGTTATGTATTTCCATGAATACTACACCACTTATTTCTCTGAGATATTTAGGCTTTAATTTGTAAGAGATATAATATATCATTTGAAAGCTTTATGGAATTGTATATATCAACCGTTGAATACGGAGTAATTAGGCGTAATTTAACTTGATTCTTTCGAGAGATCACATACAAAAAAAAATCTTTTTAACATAACAGTGTTTATATTTAATTCAAATCTTAACATATACTACTAATGCATATGAATTATTATATATTTAAGATACCAAAAGCAAAGCATATGTACAGAAATAATGCTTTTGTTGTACATGCATATGTCTGCAACATTTCATTAATACGACTAAATTGTTATTTCTTAGCTCAAAAAATGTTAATAATATATGTTAGTGGCATTATATAGTGTACTCAGTGACTGTTTTTCATATAGACAGACATACACACTTTACTTTATTAATATAGATGGAGAAAAACATAGAAGGAGCCAAACACACGTCATTTACTAAATTGTATAATTATACAGTTGCGAAATGATTCAAAAGTCCTAGAAATTTGGTTCCAGGATTTTCTGATTCCCTATGGTTGTACATCTGTTGAGACTTACGACATAAGAATAATCAGTGTGTTTCTGTTCGAGGATGTTGACATTCTGAGACCACTTTTTGTTTGAGGGTTGCGAACTACTACTTCTATTCCGGGTCTTAGTATGATAAATTCCATGTCCCAACGTTCTCCATTAAAAAACAATGATGGCCTTCTTTTACTCCGTATTGTAAATAGAGTTTTTAATAATGCCTAGTGATGCTAAATGATTGTGCAAAATAAATATTTTGTTTTTTAAATCTGGAGTAAAAAATGCAGTAATTGAAATCATTCTCTGTATTCCATCTTTTAGTACTATTTATAAATCTGAGTTTAATATGTTTTGAGTTTTCTTAGAACATAAAATAAGGGGGCTAAAAAATATTTTATCATTTCTTGATATGTTTCTAAATATCAGTTTATAACGAATTTTATAATATTTATTTCTTTTTTTAAAATTGCATTTAACAAAAGGTCAATTATCTTTTTGTAAAATACCATCCCTTTTTTCCGACATAAATATGAGATGATATTTTTTTTTTTTTTAATTTTCTCTCTTTTATAGTCCATATGGATAATGTGGGCCCACTGATGTGTTAGTGGCCCTGCCTAATTTATGTTTATTTACTATTACTATGCCCTTAAATACTTCAATAAATAACTACAAACAATCTCTATTAAATTGTGTTTTTTATTTATTTTTATAGAATAGTTTTTGCATCAATGATTTCTCCTCCAACATATTTTTTTCCTTCCACATATAGAAAATGATGTCCAATTACCTCAATTGAAGGTAGGAACTTCTAAGTTTTAAATGGAATTTAATAGCGCTTGTATGATGTCAGTTAAAGTAGTTTTTTTTCATTTTTTTTTCATGGTTGAATACATAAAAGTAGATTAGTCTAATATTGCAGTTGTTCCCAAATACTGGGGGGCGTAGCAACATCTGAGGGGTTTCGAGATGATTTCCTAAAAAGAAAAATATAATTTAACTTGTGGCACCAAAAATTTAATAATTGATGAATGAGCATTTTTTTTTTTAGATATATTTTTAAAAAGTATTTCCCTGAAGATAGTTAACTGGATACACCTCTTTTATCACACATTTAATCATCGGTCGTTTGACATGGAAGATGTACCTATCAAATTTTTATGCTACCATAGAATAAAAGATTTTGATCATAAAATACTTGAATAATTCTGGATTTCTGCAATTAATGAGTACATAATGCTATCACAAGCAGCTTTAGATTCACTTATAATATTTGGCTTAACTTTTTGATGTGAGAAGACCTATTCCGTATTATGTTATATATAAAGATTGTGTCTACTCATCAAGGATAATTTGTGAGTTGCTGTGTACAAAATTAAACCTAGAATATATCTGTTTTGCTCAATCCAGAGTGTTATCCGTTAAATTAAGACTTTTATTCTTTTATAAACTTATTGGGACATTCAGAGCCTGTAATGTTATTTGTTTGTGAGTCTTGGTTTTGACTTTTTTTACTGCAAGAAAAGGAATGATTCAAAATATTACATAAATTGTTATTTAATATTTACAATGTGCTCGATTTGTTATTTGTTACATTTCATATTTTTTTCTTCAATTTTTTAATCAATATAGAAGAAATAACTTATATCATTTGCTCTAAGTAGAACTATATAGGTGTGAAATTGCCTTAAAGCCATCTATTTGCATACAATCCACTCAAAATTTTATATTCATCTCTGAATGAGATGTGTAGGGGTCGCAAATTGTTTAGCCCCATATTTTAAGGGTCAAACTCAATAAGTTTGCGAACCACTATCATATTGATTTCCTATTTGTGAATTTAAAAAAAAAAAAACCCTGATAATAACAATAATAAAATAATAGTATTTTTACAATTCTACCTACCAACAAATTGTATATTATTTGCTGTGTTTACATATTGCTAATCTTAAACATCGCTTATGTCCCATTACGTCGCTCATTGTAACTTGCAATATTTCTCCCAACAATAGGCACAAAAATGGACGACTCCAAAATACAAAGTAAAGTTTTATTTAAGTCGGAAAACGCTAAGATAATTTATAATCGTTGTACAGAGTGGTAACTGAAAACTTGCAGTCGCATATGATAACTATTCAAGTTTTGTTTTTCTCCCATGTCTGAATTTGTAAAAATGTCGAAGTAACAACAAAAAAAGGTAACATGTGTACAATCTCTTCTGCACCAGTGTCAGTGGCTAGAAGCCTGTAAATACCATTGACATCTCCATCCTGACTTCGTAAAACATCAATTAGTCCATTACAAAAATAACCAAAACTTCTACAACAAAATATCCCACACATCTGGCATATCTCCATGCGTCCTCTTCAAGCCTTGACCTTACCCTTTCGGACATTAAGTTTAAGGCATCTCAGAGAAAAAAAGTTATCTGCACCTCTCATCGAAATTGGGATAATGACAATGCGGTACCCTAAGGACACGGTCTTCATCGTGAAGAGCTGTTAGTCTGTTTGCAAGTGTTTCAATGCTGTTATTTTATTGTGAAAGAGTACATCTTTTTAGCTAATTATAGAAATAGCTAAAAATAGTATTTATCCATATCAGAAGTTCGTTTTGAATTGTCTTCCTTGATTCCGTAAAAATCATGTCATAGTAATTTAGTTATGCTACTGCTAGTTTTGGTTACCCATTTTATTTACGTGTCCCAAAATTTAAATAAAAAAATTATATATTTTCCTTAAGTGATGTTTAGTACATGAGACACGGTTGTTTTAATGGTACCTGAGAGATGACACATTTAAAACGGTGTTATACTAAATGTATTTTGTAACCTGTACATGCAGAGCCAATACGTCATAAAAAATAGACTCTCCCATGATGTAACTCTCAAATTTATCTACTAGTCCTAATATTATGACTAACAAGTATAGTCAGCAACAATTTTCAATTCGTACTGAGAATTTATTAACATAATAGATGACGTCATATAGGCTCAAATTTAAGAATATAAGTTAAGGGGATAATAGAAAACTCTATATATAGCGTAAATAAATTAAGAATCATGAGAAAAAAACAAATTTCATTTGAAACATATATTGTTTTTCATGTGTTACATTTACTGAAACAAGTACTCACAATGACGTCACTATAAAAAAAAAGTGGGAGAGTTACTTAATAAATTTGCTGTGTTTGGTCAATAATTTTCTTGTTGTCTGACTTTGTTTTAATAAAATTGACTGCCAATAACCGCCAAACAAAAATCCTAAAGTTACTTATATAACAGGGGTTTTCACTGGTGAGGGCCTAAATTAAATTCCTTAAGAATATATTTGTTATGAATTTATTCCACCTCTTCAAAAATGTTTTTTTTAAATGAAATAGTCCCACCCACTAAGCAAAAGTCCTATGGATGCTTCTGTAAATGCATTTAAACTTTCTTTAAAAACATTTTTTTAAGTCCAAAAAAGTATCCAACTACCTATATGGATTTTGATGCAGGAACCGCTACAAAAAACATTGATATCGAATCAACACTAGAAACTGACAAAAAACTTTCTAATTAACTTTTAAGAAGCATACTCGATACAAGATACTGACAAAAAATTTCCTATTCTCCTTGTTGAATAGTTTTTAGAAGATTATAAATTAATATAATATTTTAAATTTGATATGTATATGAAAAAATAACTTTTACAAAAATGTACATGATGCAAATGTCAAATCAGCATTGTTGAAAATTATGAAACCATGATAAATTGATAGATAAGCAAAATATGTATGTAATTGTTGCCAATCTTCTTATTATTGGGGCCGCGTCGGGTTGGGTGTATTACATTATTTAATATGTTTCCAATACAAAACACTATACACTATGTGAAACCCAAAACCTTCGTTCATTGTTACTATGTATGGTTATTGAACGTTTTAATGGGTACACATTTTCACAATGGTGAATACATGTTCGTACTCAAATACAAAGAGACAACTAAAAAATGTTTAAAGTACATATGTAACTATGTCACATTAAACTGCGTAATCAATGATTGCGTAATGTTACAATAAGGTAGCTAATTATTATTGGAAAGAATAATACTGAACTTACTCCTCAGTTTTATCTATCAATTGATGTAATATCTGGCTCCTATGTGTAAAGGGGTATAAGCAATATTTTAATCAAAACCACGACTAACCAAAAAAAAAAAAAATGTACTGAAACACATCTGCTAGTTTTACATCCATCATTTTTTTTTAAATCAATCAATGTCATCAAGTAAAACAAACAATTTTATCAAATACATGCCCCTAAATATTCGTGTGTGAACAAATCTAAAATGAATTGGGCTTTTTTTCTGTTTTCTTTTTGAAGAAAAGGTTGCATAATATTATAAAGGAAACGACGTGCATAGTTTAAGTCGGCAACAATAGTCCAAAGTTAAAACTTTAACCTTTAAAGTATTTTGTTGCACATATGAATCATATACAAAAATACAGTTTTATATGTTACTATAAAAGTGTTAGCCGGTGTTGCTTAGACCTAAGAAGGAGCGGGAAATAACATTGACAGTGGTAAATATTAATTCTTCTGCATAATTAGACCCTTCAGTGCAGGCAAATATTATAATATAATGGCCCAAAATAAAATGAAATATATTATTTATTTGCACGAAAAAACTCATAGTAGCTCACTCAAACGGCTATTACATAAACAACTGCGCATTCAAAATGGCTAATTATTCAAGAACATCCTTCGACAGATGCTAGGAAGATGTGACTAGATTTTATTAACGAGTGGTGCCATCTTCACGTTGACGTTAGAAACTATTTCGAACACTGTGTTTATGATAAACTAGGTAATAAAGGGATTATTATGTTTAGACAGTTACGTGTAAGTCCTTTTATTTGCTGCTCCCATTGTGACTTCTAATAGGTCATTAATTTTGTAAGCCCTCTACTATTTCACTTTCATTTCATAACTTGGTTTTTGAACTCAGTAACAAAGAAATACCAAAAATAAAACGTGATTAATTACATGATAAAGAGTTGAACGATTATTATAATTTTGTATCATTTTTCAAACTATTCAATAATAATCAAAATATCAATTTAACTTCTAAAAATACTTGTATAAATATAAAATATCGGTAAAAAAATAAATCTTTATTTTAAAAGAATATTAACAGCATGAGTTCTGGATTTTAGGAGTCTCAATAATTTGTTACTCTAAAAGTAAAAACATTAGATGTATATAGTTGTTAAAGATTCATATGAAATATTCATTACTGTTAGTTATGTTAAAAGTTTTAAATTTGAAGGCCATAATTAACTTTATTTGATGCAACTTTTTCTCCTAATTTCATTGATACGAATGTTTTCAATATTTACTCGATGCAAACACAGTAATTTTATGTTTTTTCTGTTAAATATTGCAAATATGGCTCATGTCAGCTTCATGTAATTTCTTCAATTGATAGATGAAACATTTTAAAATAATAATAAACACTAAAAATAAAATATTTTAAAGAAAAAGATAGTTTAATAACTATTAGTAAATTTAATCTTTAAACTTTTTCAAAAAATCTTATTCTTTTCCTCTTCTCTTACTGAGATATAATGGGAGGGTCTTGTAGTCCCTTTAACATACCTAATTACTTTATATAAATTTTCGAAATTATATTTGTATCTATCCGTTTGTGATGAGGTTGCGTGCATAAAAAAAATTGCCACAATTTTATAACTTTGTTACAGCTGATGTACACCTCAGTTTCTATATTGAAAAAAATGGAAAAACAAAGGAATGATTTTAAAATTCCTAAATTTATGAATAAATACTAAACAAGGTATTCTCGTAATAAATGATGAATTGTATGTATATAATTATGTTTAACGTTAACTAAAAATATTAAGGATAAACTTTAAATTCAAAGGAATAAGGATCATTTTCATAAATTTTGGGAATCAATAATATCCAACTTCACTAACCGAGGTTTCCTATTGATATTGTTTTAAAACTTGATTCTTTAGGCCTCTAAAAAGTCCGACATCAACAATGTTGACATCACGTGAAAACGCTATCTAGAAGCAGAGTATCACAATTCAGTTGTTAAAATAAAAAGGTAATTTTTTGTAGTTAAATTATAATTTGTTTCTAATTTTTGTAGAATTTTTTTTGATGAAATATACATATATGGTTTATTGGTAATTACGTAATTTTTTTTTTTTGTCTGTACGTCTAATTGTGAGGTGGAATGACATCAATAAAGAAAAATTATCTATTTGAAAATAAGACAAATTGTTATTTCAATGAAATGATTTTTTTTTAATTGTAAGGACGTTTTAAATAATTTTAAGACTAAATAGGGTGGGCGTTAAGACTCATGTTTCACTACTTCTATTGAAATTGTGATTCATTTCAAGTATAAAACCAATCACAAATCTAGAATGTATTAAAATTACTATACATAAGACATGATAAATTTAATAAAGTAAGGAATGAAGGAACATATTTAACAAGTCAAATCTTTCCATCAAAACTTGGACATATCTTTGTTACGTTGGTTATTTTGTATCACACTTTGCATTTTTGTTCCATATAAAAATGTAGTAAAATTTTGACGTTTGTTCGTACATACAAAAGCAAGCTAGAATGGTTTTTCAGAAAATTGTGTTTGGATTGCATTTCCCAAATTATTGTCAATTTCTATCTCCAAATTATCCTGACAAATCAGGGGTGTGTATTATAGTAAATTGGATTGGGTTCTTCGTGCTTAGAAATGAAGAGGTGGTACTGTTTAAACTATATTCAAAGTTTTTACTTTACCTGTACAAACTGAGAGCCGTGGTGTATTTTCGGATATTAGGAAGGTTCCCTGTTGTTCAGTGAAAGGGTGGGAGATAAATTTAACTTGCCTCGGGTCCAGCAGTTCACCTGCACAAGCATTGGACTGGGGTGTACCAAAAACCCCATCTAATATGCTATAATACACCACCACCCTCGGGGATTACAGACGAACTGCTGTGTCCAAGTCAAGTTAAATTTATTCACTGCCACCTCCCTGAGTATCAAAAGCCCTCATAATGTCCAAAATACACCCCGGTCCTCAAATTGTTCAGGTGAAGTGCTGGACCGAATTACAGTTTAAACTATACCACCGCTGTGTTTCTATGCACCAAGAACACCTTCAAATATGCTAATATACACCTCTGTCCACGATTTTTGGGCTGCTGGTCCTTGAGGCAGGTTAAATTCATCCACTGCGGCTTCCCTAAGCACCAAGAACCCCTTACAATATCTGGGCCACAGGTTCTACATGCTAAAAGCTAATAATCCTATTTAAAGGCCGCCTTGGCCTTGAAGACCCAAAAAAATATTTTCAAAACCGTTTCTGGAGATATAAAAACCTATATGAAAAATTTCAGCAAAATCCATCAATTGGTTCGGCTGTGATTGAAGACATACAGAAACACAAAGGCACTCAAATTTAGTACATAGATGTCCTAGATAGTTTTTGTGTGTACTTATCTAATATATATAAAAAATAAACAAAGAGTCCCAGTATTATCCAGTATTACTGAGAGATGGCGGTGGGTGTTTAAAAAATCACTGTATTAGAAAGTGCACAATCTATTAAGTACATTGCTTAGCATTTGTTCAGCATCTGTCAATAGCAATAAAGAATGTGAATATTCTCTGTAGCAAAAAACTAAGTTTCCACATTCAAATTCTAACATTTCCATAACTGTATTTTAAGATATTTATAATATTTTTAATTCACAAAACCATAAATTATTTTGTATATTGATTTCGCTATCACGAATATACAAGTTACAAACTTTGACAAACTCTTGTAAAACTCAAAGAAGAGAAAGAAATAATTTATCTCAATAAACGAAATACTTTAATTAAGTACAACATCATGATCTAATTTTTATGAATTATCGTAAATTACTTATCATAACGTGATATGTTTTAAGATAGAGTTATATTTCCATTAATTTCTGCGAAAACATAGTTGTTATATAAGTCCATGTAAATAACTAAGGGTCACTGATTGGGGCTGTGGAGATTTAATAAAACTGGTAATCTTACAGAAAATATTTTCTTCTTTAATAATATATAAAGTTATTAATATTTATTTTTCTGACATTACGACATATTTTATTTCATTGTTTAAGACAGGAATGTTAAAATATAATTTTTCCATAAATTTCCAAAGATTAGGATTAATTGATAATGAAATATAGATTTGTTGAATTGCATGCACAATTTTTCATAACTATAATTAAATTACAGTATAGATAGGTACGTTTTCATATGCTTAAATCGTTTTTGAAATCTCATGTCTAGTTATAGTTCAATCACGTTGTATTTTATGATACTTGTAGAAGAGTATACCTACGTCTTAGAAATTAAATCTATGCATGACGTAAGATATTTACATACAAAGAATATTATCTATCCTATTATATAATTCTAGCTGATAAAGTTTCCATCCAGTACAACATTGATTCTTTTAGGGATTATGACGAAAATTAGTTACGACTTGTTAATATCCTTAGTTTTTAACACATTATAACTGATTCATAATCATTAATCAATTGCATATCATATGACTCCAACAAAATTTATCATGCTATTTATTTTTTATTTTTTTGGTATCACCATTGACCATAACCAAACAATTAATTATTTAGGATCTTTTCACCATAACACTAAAAAAAAAATATTGAATATTACATCAGTGTTTATCGCAGCTATATCTTCAAAAAATATAACCTATGCTGGCAAAAATAGAGAAAATGATAAGTTACGACCACAAAGTAAAAATAGGAGCATCCCGGATCTTTCTTGTTTATGATTATACTGATCGTTTGGGGGAGAGGGGAATGCGTAAATGTTTTCTCGTAATTTAGCTCAAATTCTCCCAAAAAGTGTTACGTGTAAAAACAATAACAAAGATTGTCACGATTAGGAAGGGGCCTAAATAACCTTTTTGAATATGGGTTAGCAATGTTTGAATACTTCAACTTATGATTGTATTCGAATTCTATTGGGGTCTTCTGTATAAGCTTGCCAGGACGTCATACTTTCTTTTTCTATCTCGAAATTGGAGACAGAGGAAAGATAAAATTTAATTATTGCAACCTTTTAATAATTAGGAAATACTTTTGGTACGTCTAGCGAAGGAATACGAAGTGAAGAATATTTGACGGATCAAGAGAAGGATCTCGACTTTTTAAAGTTATTTAAGATGTATTTGAGGTCTGGTGGGTAAAAAAAGATTCGGAGGCCAGGGTCTACAAAATTGCTTGACTAATATGCATGTATATAATCTTAAGTTATTTGATTCAATAGTGTTATGTTAAATTAGGGATCTTATTGCTTGAACAGCCAACTAAACATTTTGACTAGTTTTTCTTCATTATTCGTTGACAGTGGATTACGGGTTTTATTTGATACGTTTTTAAATTTCCTAATTCTTTTATATCTATTTTTATTTGCAGATTTTTTGTAAAATCAGTATTTTTTTTAGAGATATATCTACATTAGGGTGGAGCTTATTTTTTAAATGTTCAAAATAGGGAGTCCTTAAGGTCTCAAAATGTTCTTTTTAGTTTAGTAGGATCGACATCAGAGTAATCTTGACGATGTTCTTGTTTATTTCATTCTCCCTCCTCCTGATTGTAGCTGATCTAATTGTACGTTTTCCTCGAAAAGATTCTTCCGATTGCCAAGATTACCATGTTGATTTTGTGTTTCTTTTTTTTTTTTTTAACTTGGCCAAAATACAGACAATTTTCATCAAAACACATTGGTGTCGTCAATAAAATCATGTTCTTTATGTTTGCACCTGTCTTTGACTTCATTATTTACCAAATATATTCTTACAAGAGAGGATTCCCTGAATACTAAGCTTATAATAATATTCCTAATTTGACTACATATCATGTAATAGGTACTTGTATATAATAGGTTAATTATTTTGGCATCATTTATTTTTTTATTATTAGTGAGGTACTTGAATTGTTATTTGCAAATATCACGACTCTAATAGAAATATCACCTATTAGTTCGATTTGAATGAATAACATGTCTGTTTTGATAAAGTCATTTAACATACCAGGTATTTATAACGATGGAATGGCATTTACAGTTATTTTTGATGATTCACAATGAAAATGACTACTAGTTTATAAAATAAATTCATTACTTATATGTGGTCTAAATTTTGAAGTATTAAATAAATTGTATTTTTATAAAACTTTTCACTTACAAGATTTTCAAAAAACATTTAAAAGGTTTTTTTATACTTAATAAAGAAAAGTTTGTTTGTCTGTCTGGATCTTTAGCTACATCACTTTTGAATGAGCATTAACCATCTTAAATACTGTTTGAGTATTTGATCTATAACAAACAACAATGGAGCAACAAGCGTGTGTAGCTAAAGCTTAGAGTGTTATGCTTAAAAGTATAAATTTGGTCAGTCATACGTTAAATGCTAAAGGGCTGACAGTACAGAGGGCTTATATAACTTAATCCTTCACAAAAATACTAAAAACACTTTTGAAACAAAATTCATTTTATACATTTGTTTCCAATTTGGAATATTTTTTTTAGAATTTTATATTGGATATTCCTTTCAAATTATTATAATTTTTAAATGCATACTTAAGTTAAAACTTGTGAACACTTTTATGCTTCTGATTACTTTGAATCTACATTTTATAGGCAATACTTTTTAATATGTTTCAGAAACATCTTATCAGATTATATATAAAATTTTATTTGCCTTGATAATGTTTTGTTAAAGATTTATTCCATATTTAACAATTTTGAATCGAGTTTTAGTGAATTTAATCTACTGTTTTGCTTAAAAGTCGTTCTTTTGTCTTTCCTTTTGATCTCCTAGTTTGATTTTTTTTTAATGAGAGGACTGCAGAATACAATAGTAACTACAAAGTTATATTATTGTGTTTATTACTTTATATAATACATGCAAACTCATCACAAACTGATGGTAACTTATTTGGATAAACTAATGGATATTTCATAAAATGCAAAATGGAGGGAATAGTGAAAAATAGAGTACAAAAACTCAAATGAAGTAATAGTGATAACCGTTTAACTGTTTAACAAGCATTTAAATACATTTTAATTTTGAGGCTCATTTTTTACCGTCTTCTGTGTTAAAGAATGTTTCTTAATCTATTTTATCTTTGTGATTAATTGGCGTAAGAAATAATAACATAGCCACAGGCGTGACTTGTTATAGGTCAGCGCGTCATATAAAAAAAGAAAAGAAAGGGGAATACATATGCATATTAACGTGTCTACTTATTTGGGCGCGCTTTGATTGGCGTTCATCTTTTCAGTGGGGCTCTTTTTAGCCGAAATCATACAAGCTTGCTTCTATTCATCGCTCTTCGCCTTTGAAATTTGTTTCAATGCAATGCCAAGTCCAGAGATGTCCCGTCAATTCTACTAATAAATCCTTCAAATCCCCTTTACTTTGTACAAACTCCACAGTACAGACTTCAACTGGATGATGTGCTTTCAATTTGGATAGCTATGAAGCTTATAAAATTAAAACTTTTAATTATCAACAGGATAATAGGTATATCTTTTTACCAAAAAAAGCATCCAAACAGCTTAGAAAAATGTAATATATTAAGAACAATCGGATGTTATGTAACAAACATAAAATGATCAGATGAAAATCAAACTAATAACAAAATCTGAATTTGTCACAGCTCAATAATATTTAATTATAAAGCTCAATGTAGTTATCTTAGCAATATAACTGAATATGATGTCTTAAAAAGCCATTTTTGCGTCGCAGTTTTGACTATTATTCCTTTAGGAATTGACTCAATAACTTCAATGAAGGAGCTGTGAATAGAGGATGAGAACTCTTTCTGTTCCTCATTGGGACTTTCAGTCGATGATTCTGTTTTTTTATGAGACTCCTTAATTCTTATAAAAAATATACTATGATGCCTTACAAGATCTGGAGGAATTGATATATTGAGTATAGAGGCACATCTGCACAATTAACGATCCCCCGAGTGCGGGACAAAGGGGCTAGATCCGTTGAATGAAACGTGAAGAAGTCTGACTAGGATATCCCAATATAATCATATTAATTCTTAGGAATAGAAAGAATGGGTGAATAGGTGTATTTAAACGAGTGGTTCGTAGGAAAGATTCATCAAACTTCGTTTGTTCATTTTTCTTTCAAAGTTAAGAATACACCGGAAATATTGATAAATTCAAACAGATTATATTTAATTTTTTAGATAAAATCAGAACAAAATAAGATATACTTTGACTAGATTTTGGAAATTAAGTAAGCTGAAATAGGTAAAACTATAATTTAGGCTATCAATATTGTATTAATGTCTTCATTTACAAAAGAATGAAAGTGAATATAAATAAAAAAAATTATGATGGCACTGAAAAGAGCCATGCTAAAAAGAAACACCCTGAAAAGAAACTGTGCTGTAAAAAGTTCGCCCAAAAGAACCCTACTAAAAAGAATCATGCTGAAAGGTTTTATCACCCTGTATCAATTAAGTAAAGTTTATTTGTCTTTCCGTTGTGAAAGCCTTTTTGATCTGTGGAATGCTGGGTACTCCCGCACGTAACATATATTACTCGTATTCATACAATTTTATGTATTGGGTGATATTTACCTTCAAATCACCAAGAGCATTAAACCAAATATCTTTTTTTTTTACATGCATAATATTTAAATATATGTATTAAGATAAGTAATGCAATACATATTTGCAAATATTTTCCATATTGCAAATAATGTAGCAGTTTTATTTACATATTATAACCTTGTTATAACCTCTATTTTATTCAAATAATAAATTCATTTTTCAATCCTAATCAACCAACCATACAAGTCGTAGTATATTCTCTAAGAACTCATGTTAAATCTATTCCATATTCCAAAAATTCTCAATCTATAACCAGTAAGTACAATGGAACTTGTTTTTAAGTCCTAAATTTCGTACTTATAATTCAGTCTTGATGTAACACAAGTACTGATACTTGATTTAGAAAGCATTACTAATGAATCAAAAGTACTTTGAAGTATTTTCGACGGAAACTTATAAAAAAGGGCGACGTCTAAAAAAATAGAATCCTCTTGAAGGCCGTCTATCCTAAGTTGTAAAAGTATGATTTTTTTTTATTGGGTGCCAGTAACAAGAACTCATACGGAGCTACAATTTAATGTATGTTTTGTTTTGGTGTTATCAAAAATGTCTAAGCAACAAGCAAAACATCAGAGGGTATGCGACCTCCCTACAAAACATGCAGATCTCCAACAAGAAGATATTCCCTGTGGACGCGGTTATGTACAGGACAAATCATCGCTTTTAGGTGAATCAAGAGTTCAGGTGAAGGGAACCTTCAGGACCAAACAACCAGCTCCAATCAAGGTCGTGGCGACCAATGGCAGCAAGATGCCTCCTGGTTTCTTCAAGGCCAACGACAAAGTCAACACGAACGTCTACTGCAAGATCCTTAGGTACCATGGTTGAAGAGCTTTGTGTAAACTATGTGTTTACCCAAAACGGCGAACCGGCAAAAATCCTAGAAAGTACAGCGTGGCTGCCTTCGTACTCACTCGACGTGAATTCCCTATGACTTTGCTGTTCGGTGTGTCTGGAAGGGCAAGATAAACAAGACATCTCCCCGAACATCGATACCCTGAAGGGTGTGATCATTGAGGAGTGGAATAGCTTGTCTGCCGACTTCATCAAGGCCAGCTGTGCTTCTGTTCGTCCTTGTATTGAAGCCATCATTCAGAATGGAGGGGCAGTTTAAAAAATTGTTGAATTGCCAACTTTTGCTTCAAAAGTTCGTATTAAAATGGCCCAAATTGATAATATATAGAAGTGAAAATGGCTTTTAAAATTTCCATTTTTTGTTTCCTCGACCTGTATTATGTATAAAAATGTTTTATGAACATCAACTATATAAAAAGGGCGACGTCTAAAAAAATAGAATCCTCTTGAAGGCCGTCTATCCTAAGTTGTAAAAGTATGATTTTTTTTTATTGGGTGCCAGTAACAAGAACTCATACGGAGCTACAATTTAATGTATGTTTTGTTTTGGTGTTATCAAAAATGTCTAAGCAACAAGCAAAACATCAGAGGGTATGCGACCTCCTACAAAACATGCAGATGTCCAACAAGAAGATATTCCCTGTGGACGCGGTTATGTACAGGACAAATCATCGCTTTTAGGTGAATCAAGAGTTCAGGTGAAGGGAACCTTCAGGACCAAACAACCAGCTCCAATCAAGGTCGTGGCGACCAATGGCAGCAAGATGCCTCCTGGTTTCTTCAAGGCCAACGACAAAGTCAACACGAACGTCTACTGCAAGATCCTTAGGTACCATGGTTGAAGAGCTTTGTGTAAACTATGTGTTTACCCAAAACGGCGAACCGGCAAAAAATCCTAGAAAGTACAGCGTGGCTGCCTTCGTACTCACTCGACGTGAATTCCCTATGACTTTGCTGTTCGGTGTGTCTGGAAGGGCAAGATAAACAAGACATCTCCCCGAACATCGATACCCTGAAGGGTGTGATCATTGAGGAGTGGAATAGCTTGTCTGCCGACTTCATCAAGGCCAGCTGTGCTTCTGTTCGTCCATGTATTGAAGCCATCATTCAGAATGGAGGGGGCAGTTTAAAAAATTGTTGAATTGCCAACTTTTGCTTCAAAAGTTCGCATTAAAATGGCCCAAATTGATCATATATAGAAGTGAAAATGGCTTTTAAAATTTCCATTTTTTGTTTCCTCGACCTGTATTATGTATAAAAATGTTTTATGAACATCAACTATTTTTATAAATTGTTATTAAGATGATTAGTTCCGTCGTGTCTATTTCGGAAGACACATTGTCTCCTTTGCTATGAATTTCTAAGCTAACTGCTTGTAATTTACTTCCCTATGAAGGTAGACTAACCCATAAAATAGGATTGGGACAAAACAATCCGTAAATTTTTTTCAAAGTAATTACAATCATAATTAAATACAATGCAGATACATGTAAATTACTTAAATACCTAAAAAAAATTAAGGCTAGTACTTTATACAAAATTTCAATGAGGTACTTCTACTTGGCATAAGTACATTTAACTGCACTTGTCCACATTTCTTGTAACCAGTGGAGCATCTGTAAGTGATTAAGAGAAAATGGAACTAAGTTTGTTAGGTGGGAATACATTTAAGTAATGTGACACGACGTATTTGCCATGTAAGTGTGATTAACACAATCTTGAAGGTAGTGATTCCAATACATCAGCCATGAATGATATGTTTAACTTCGATCAATGTGTGTTTGAAAGTGAATTGGACAAAGATTATTCCGGATAATAATTTTATTTTTATGTATAATATGTGGACCTGCAGTACTTTTTTTACAGACTATATAAAAATATACAAGTGTCTACCATGACAAAAGATGGGTAAAAAATGAAAAGATACAATTAAAACAGACAAACAAACAATAATTATATCTTCGATGCTGTTGTTCTCATCATCAGATATCTACTTCTTTAAGGGTTAAAAAGGACTTACACGACCAATGTGGGAAACACCTAAGAATGTCTGTTGCGTACTTTCATTCTCTATCCTTTTTATCGAAACCACACATTTTTAAAACCAGCCACAGCATATTTAATAGCCAAGATTACAATAATTTAAGGTAAAGCGAATAAATTGCATCAACATTTAAAATGAAATATTCATTCTAAAGTTGTGAAAAGAGGATTTCTCTCAATGTTCGTAGACCACTCTTAAGGAAATATGTATTTTTGACTTATGTACATAAATTGTCATAATTATTATAATTTTTTAATTCTCAGAAAAAACACATTGGATGAATATACCTTTTAATGTTTCATCTAATATTTTGATACTGCATATGAAATATAATCATCCCTAAAATAAATCCTTTTTAATTAAAAAAGTTGATAAGTTATATATCGTATGTCGCAAGTTATACTTTCTCTTTCGATCTCAAAATTTGGAGACCACGTAAGGGGAAATTTGAATTTCAATTATTGAAACCTTTTAATAATAAGGGAATAACTTCGCTAAGTGAAGCGAAGCGCGACAAGAAGAATATAGTACTGAAATTGGGAATAGGGATATCAACTTTTTCGAGATATTCAGACAAGTAGCACTTTGGAGGAGCTGCATAGTAAATGGAAAGGTCTTACATTGGTTGTCTCAAAGACACTCTGTGTTGTAAGCTCCATCTGTTCTATCCAGTTGATAGCTTACTATTTACAAATATCAACTTTATAATAATGTTTTGTTATTTAAACGTGATTTGAGATTTAATTACATGTAAAAAATGGAATTGACTCGTGAACACTTTCGTGGACCTATTTTTCATAAATGTTATCAGGTTAACAATGCATCGAGTCTCTTAATTTATTAAATAACAACCATGTACCATCCTGCACTATAATAAAAAACTGGTATAACGAATTCAAGAAAAAAACAAATAATGTTAAAATTGATTTTTTTTAAAAAAGGGGGAATAACAAATAAAGCAAGGTATATTTTCAATTCCTTTAGTTAGCAAGACTTTCAAACAAGATTGTTTTTATTTGTAGTAATATATGTATATTCATCAAACATTCCAAATTTGGAGAGAATATCTAATAAATAGCTCTTCATAGCTTCCATAACTCATATAATCATTGATTGATTGATTGACTTGTTTAACTTAATATCTATAATAAAGAGGAGTTTCTATGTCATCAAATCCAATCCAATATCTTTGAAATGACTCCACAAAGATCCAATCGTTTGGGCATAAGCTTCACAAAGTTATAATTATACACAACAGTAAAGTGTCCCATATCTAACTAATTCACAAAGTTATGATAAACTCTCTAATCGTCAGAAATCAAAGTGTTTCGGGTAGAACATGCTTAGCAATTAATAGTCACGGATATGAATTAAATGAAAAAACTATAAAATAATATTTAAACCTACATTACTTTCATGAGGTGTTTATCCAACCAGAAACTAGTATATTATCTAGATTTTAAGAGAATATTTATTTCCATCTTATTTTTATCTACACCTAAGATAAATATGAAAAAAAGAGATAAAAGAAGAATGTTATATTCCTTATTTTGTACTTAAAAAACTTCATTTGTAATAATATATTAATTGATAAATTATATACTTTCCACAGCCTACAAAATTTAATATTATTTTCTATAGTAACTATTCTATATTTTGAATTGAAATGATAACCCTTGAATGGATGGTGTCACATAAATGAGACATAACAAATTTTGGCTAATTATGTTGTAAGTACTTGGTTTTTTCTTCACAAAATAATAAATACGTATTAGTTTATCATAATAAAAGAGTTTTCTTATTTTCAGTCCCATTAATTTTATTTTTCCTCATAACATAGTTGATCATTTAAGTTATATGAATATAGAGATTATATTATTTTCCCTCTTAAAAATTAAAATTCATGAAGTTTTAAAATATAGTGGTAAAAATTATAGAATTTATTTGGTGATCCTTATGATATGTATCTTTATTAATAACTACTTAGGCCAAACGTAGTACGGGGTGTATCAAAATTATTTCCTTATCACTTTAAATGCATTTATTTCGAGATTGTGTTCACTGTTTTAAAAAAGTCTGACTTAAATAGATAAAAGTCAAAGCTGTAGATCTTCATGTTGTTGTTTGTTTTAATTTCACAATTGAAGCAAATGAATCCTGAAAAATTTGCTGCTCTTCTCCGTACTGGAGTGTCAAAAAAGGACAATGTCATCCAGACGGAAGTGAATACCAGGATCATGTACAACATCAAAAAATGTCTGTAAGCCGAGAAATCGCTAGACAGGATGCCTGGTGGAGCTTGTTCCATAAAAAAGACATAATCTGTAATCAAATTGGCTGCCGTGTCTGCACCAAGGAAGCCTAGGATATCACATGGCAATGACCTGAATGTTTCAAATTACACTGTCAGGAGGGCTTTCAAAAAGGAAGAGTGATAAGTCTTGGATCACGCATGAAATGAATTATCATGTATTAAAAAGAGCTCCAGAAAATAAAAAGAGTTTTTAAAATAGAATAAGGCCCCCCACAAGAAGAAAAAAAAAAAAAAATCGGCACAAACGTCTTAGCCTACCAGATTCAAAAGGGACACCCATGCAAAATTTCAGCCTCCTACGTTCAACGGTGTGTGTACCTATAAAAGACAAACACACGAAGACACAAACTCTATTATATTTATATACAGCTGTACCAATTGGGAATTTTATTATTTCTATGAATTTTTTTTCCCTGTTTTATAGAAATACAAATGTGTAGCTCCGCTTTCTATACTATACTGATGTTTTGTTTCCTTAAAAAAATTCATTTCCTAATTCACATTTCATGGACTTTCACAGGAAAGTTTTATCTAGTAAACCTAATAACTTTATAATTCCTCAATTTATTAGACATGAGTAAAGGAGGGATCTGATTAAAGAAAAAACTAATTATACCCATTAGGAAATTGCTCTAAATTTAATAATAGCTTATAATCTTCAATCAGAAGAATGGACCTTTTTCCACCTTGTGTGGTCCTATAAAGAACGCCCATGTTTTCCCCTCTCAAACCAAATGTATTCAAAACCCTCGACCCTAGCATTCTAACTACTTTATTTTTGATGCACTCAGAAATATCATGCAATTGAACATCAATTTTACCTCAATCAAAGGAGCATACTTTGTCTTTTACCGCCTTCCCAGAAAAATATTTACAAGAAAGCATTTTGCTGTTAATGTGGGATAATACAATTCTACGCCCATGTCTCTTACATTTTGAACAATTTTTATATGACTACGGTCTTGTTACTTCCTTCATCCTTTTATATAATTTTTTTTGTGATATATCATTGTTTATGTAGGACTGAAGAGTGTAGTCCCGTCCAGTTAAGTTTTGGTCCACTATAGTTCAGTCCTGCATATTAGTCCTAAAACTTATGAAGTTCAGTCCTTAATGACATTACTTTTTTGAAAAGCCTTTAAGCCATACATTTTTATTATTCTTACAAAAAGAATCATTTTAACTTAATAAAATGCAATCCCTACACATATCTGACATTGTTAAAAAAAAATACAATATGAAAAACGAGACAAAATGATAATAAAATTAAATAATATTTTCATTTTTTTTAATACAAATATTTAAAATTCTGAATTAATGGCCATTGTTAGAAAACTTTTGCAAAACGTCAAGTTTCAGGTTTTCATGTTGTTTGTAAAAAAAATTTAAAAGTTTAATAAGTTTTTAATACTTATTTTTTAGAAAAAAATTATTCAAAAATTCATAGCTATTCGCCAAAAGATAAATTTTTTTAACAAATTTTAAATAATTAATTTCTTACGCTGCTGCATTATTTACCCGAATATTTTATCTTTTTTTTAAGGAAGGATATCATAAAAAAAATTATCCTATTTTCGCGTAAAGTTTTTTAGTCTTGAGCAAATAAAGTTATCCTATTTCCGCGTAAAAAATTTTCAACTCGAGCAAATAAAACTCTTGTAAGAATAAAAAAGTGTTTAATTGAGAGGGAGGGGGGGGGTTTACTTCAACTCCAGCCCATCCCCTGCGAACGCCTCTATAATTTGTCCAAGCGTTTGGTTACAAGTTTTTCCCTCTGAGGTTTCTCCCCGACCTAGTACGTAGGCTGTTAAATATATTTCTGCCCTAGGCTACACTTAGTGTTGCTAGGTGCAATTTGACATTTGCTATGGTAAGTTTAACATTTTTGTAGCATAATCGTACTCAGAATGTTTTGACGTAGGACCATTATTTGTGTTGTTTACAGTGATTTGAAAAAATTAATTTGGCAAAAAAATGGAATTAAGTCGTGAACATTTTTGTGCGATCCTTTCTCACAACTTTCGACTTGGATTATCACGACAAGAGTACATTGATGAACTTAAATCTTTGTATGGTAATAAAGCACCATCCTATAGTACTGTGAAAAACTGGGTTAATGAATTCAATCGTGGCCGACGCTCACTTACAAATAAATGTTGAAAAAATACACTCCCGGTGCTCAAACTGAGACTGAAATAGATAGAAACAAACCTGTATGACTCACAACCATATCATTCACATTGTAAAAGGAGCCTCGTTTTCTTTTTAAATGATGTTAGTAAAGCAACAATAATTCAATATGTCACTTTTTATAACATGAAGCATACAAACTGATAAATGAACTGTCTGCAATTGCAATTAAACATTTTCTATATTTAATTCATATTAGACAAACTGAAGAATATATTGTATATAAGGATCCAATTAAAGAAACTAAAAAAGATTATGTATGGTTTCATTTACTCTAAAAGTATTATTCATTTGAAATTATGTAATTACACGACATTGATAATAGAGCGTATTTAGAAATAGTCTGTGTCTAGACATTTGCTTAAAATAATATACATCCTTAAGTTGCAATGTGGAAAAAGTGGGAAGTCCTTATTAATATAATAGACAACAAATGTTTGTTTTTGTTTTAAATGGTGAGCTCCGTATTGCTTTAACTTCGATAAACATTGAAATAACTTACTAAAGTTTCTTGTTTTATGGCCTGCAAAGAGCAATTTTTTCTTACATAATAGCTTAGAGATTTTTTTTTTTCATTTTTTGTTTTTAAATGTAAGAATATCACTTATATAAAAAAATACAATATAAATAGATATTTTTTTGTGGACTCAATATGAATATTTTATGTAGACATAGATCCAGAATAAGAACACTGTAATGGAAGAAAAAGTAAAAAATGTATAAAACCCAATATTTATGTGTATGAAAGTGACCCAAATCTACTTTGATAATACAACAACAAAGACATGCATATGCAACAGTCTAAAGTTACAAAATTTCAAAATCCGTAAAATTTAGAACAACAAGATGAAAATATATTTTTGACAACCAGAAAATTCATGAATAAGAAGTTACAAATAAATTTCATAATTTGCATATCAAATATTATCTTTATGTAAAAAAATAAGAAGGCGCGTGTAGCTGTTATTATGACAGCTCAGTGCGAATACAAAATTGAATGCTACGTGTGGCAGACATTCTTCTCCCAGTCACTATAAACTATAAAATCCAATGGGTTGAAGTAAGGGCTAGATGAGGGCACATGGAGGTAAGCCAGAAGTAAGTCATTTTATTGCAACATAAGATTAGGCTCTTCTTGGCTGTACGGGGCTGTTATGGTATTTTTTATTGTTCTAGGAAGACGCTAACGGTCCCTGCATCGTTTTCGGCACTGATAAGTTCCAAAGAAGATTGTAAATGTATTATCGTTGTTATTTTGTTGTTTTTCTAACATTTTTCACTTAGATGCAAACAAACCATGTAAATCTTTGTTTCACCAGTCGTTTGGCAGTGTAATGAAACCATGTAATTAAAAATAACAGTAATTAGATGATTATTAAATGATATTGCAAATTATGCGTACGTTCTACGTAGTTTTTAATTATTATTTAGTAGCCATAAGATAATTTAGATAATCTAAAGCATTTACCCAAGTTTTATCCTTCATTTAAAAACAATATAGGCGCATTAAAATATGCTAAACATTACAAAAATGATTAAGTAAATGATCTATAATTTAAACTCTTCAAAAAAGATAATTAATTATTAATTTTTTCTAAATCAATATTGTTCAAGTTTCTAACAAAAGATATCAAATAATGTTGATCAATCCATTTAATGAGATAATTAAAACACTAATTATTTTTTACCTGAAATATAAATAACTACTATTTATATTTTATTGACAGATTGAGCAATTTTTTAACAATGAATTGTCTCAATTATAATCTATTAACAAATTAATCATTTTATATTAATGCATTAATTGCCAAAATTGAATAAAATTATGGGTTGTAAATGTGCATCCCATTTGAAAGTTACTACTTATGCAAGATGAATGTCCTCAGTCCTTAATGAAATTATAGTTTTTACTTCAAGAATAAATGCACTAATTTTTTTGTAATGTTTTGTTATTGACTTTTTATAAAAAAATAATATTTTTTGTAATTTTATTTCCTTTGGCTCGAATGGAATCATGTATGATTGATGGTCAATTGTCTAATTTCATTAGTCATTATATAATATATATCAATTTCTGAGCAAGAGTTACTTCTAATTTGATAAGTCATCAATTAACCCTTGACCCTTCTCTTGTTCTTTCCGATAATTTGAGCAATAAATGGTGGAATAAAATTTGTTATGTCATTCAATTTCATCTCTTTATGATGCAATCCGTGTATTGTACTTACAATTTCGAAATATAGATCATGTTTTTGTTATCAATAACCAATTACTTACTTCTGATTTGATCATGGAAATGACGTAGAAGTCGAGCAATAACGGGTTATGACCTTCCCATTTTTTTTAGAATTACAATTTACAAATTACACGATGAGAAGACGGGAGCGAGACATATGGTATTGCATAAAATAATGGTGTACAATAATCTTTATTTTATTATGCATTTAAAAAACAATATAAAACTAAATATAGTTGAGAATTTTATTTTTAGAGAGAGATGTTATCACTCCTAAGACTGATTAAATAATGAACAAAAAGGAAGAAAGAGTAAACCGTTTTTCCTTTTCTAATCACTATACTAAGTTTTTACATTACACGCATCTCATTTTTAGGAATAACTATATCTAGGTATGAAAATTGGGTGTATTTTTTACTCACCCGTCTTTTGGCAGTTGGTAATCTGAAGAATGAATTTTCTTTTCTTCAGCTTATGTCATTATTATATAACTTCCTTTTCTACTACATTCACTTATATTCGAGTTCTGATAGAATATTCGTGTGCCCTAATAAAAGCCGGAGAACCCTTGAGGATTTCTTGCAGAGTTATAATTGTAAGTCCTTGTTGGTATCATAGTAGAATTGAGGATCGACATCTATGTAATTTTTACCAATGTCAATATTTATCTATTTATTTCCTTCCTCCTTTGTCAGAGCTGATTCTAGCTGAAAAGTCATGTCATTCTACAAAATGTATGGGCTACCATCTGGATTTTTGTTTGATTTTTTTTAACATGCCTAAAATACATAGGATTTTCATAATAAGTATATACATTAATGAGTTTATTAGATTTCCTTACCTTTATTGTATCTTGAAACCTCCCTATCAAAAAGAAATAGAAAAAAGGGCGAAAATTGGTTGTTAGCCAATTTGTCAAAACTATAACAAAATGGAAAATTTACAGCGACAAAATTTGTTCAATTGAAAGTTAACCAAGGATGGAAATTATTGTCAGCGTATAATCAAAAACCAATTACATTTTTAATCTGACGTTTCAGATATATCTAGGATCATAGAAATTTGGGACTTTTATTGTTCAGAGTCATTTTTCACCATTAAGACAATCACCAAATTAAAAGTACGATTAATAACATTAATAGCAAATGTTGTTTTTTTATAATTATAAAAGTGTTTCTATTGATTTAGTTTCTTGTTTTAAACTCGATATATTTCCTGTTCTAACCTGAAACACGACACTTTTCTCTAGACCCTTATACCTTATTCATCTTTCAAATTGATAAAAATATTATAGGTTATATTATATATCATTATTTTTTATCCATTATTGCAAAATATAGTTGCTAAAGAGGATTTACAAAATGATAAAAGTTACATTTATTAAATAGAAATAAAATATGTTAGTTGTATTTGTCAATTTCAACATTGATCTTCTTAACTATACCGTGGTTTTCTGGAAAGACGGTATTTGACACACAAAATCATGGCTTCGGTCCTAATTGTTCGTTTCTGCCCTTGCCCAGATATTTTGGCGACTGTTTTTAGATTTTGAATCGCTTTTTATGCCATGTAAGGGCATGTGGCTGATTCTGAAGTTATTGATAATCTCGGTTGGGGTCTTTACTAAAATATAAGGCAACCTCACTTTTGTGAAAACTTCTATCCAAATATGAGCTCTGAGCATTTATTGCAAAGTAAACTTCAAAATGGCACATGGGCTATACGTATTTATATTTATACGGATAATTCCCTATTATATGATCAATTATTATTGACACAGTATATTATTCATAGATATAAGTGCATTGCAGGCGCCCACAATTATAAATCTATGAATTAGATCCATAGACCTTAACCGTCTTAGTATAGAATTTGTTTTTTACTCGAGAAAAAGTTATTTATAAAATAAATAATTTAATTTTTCCCCCTGTGATTCTATAAAGATTAATGAAAGGAAATTACTTAATGGAACAAAACTTTTAAGTTTTTTCTATATTTTATAAAGAGCAGAATTAATGTTGTAAAATAAGTTTATTTAATTTGGATAAATATGTATTGCCAAATTAAGGATCTAGTTAAATATTATACAAATTTAATGTAGTCCTTTTCCTTGGGATGAATTTTTGTGATTTTCTTAATAATGAGAAATTCCCAGGAGATTAAAATATTTCAAGTGAATTTATGGCGTTTAACTATAAATATAATCTTCTTTTATGTAATTCATTGAATGGAAAGTTGAATACATATTAAAGATTAAATAGAGATAAAGTTTTTGACTTTGTATGCTATTTAAATAATGTACAACGATAAAAAATATTACTCAACAAACACTATCAAAAATAAATATTAAGTAATAATTTCGCCTCTTTATGTAAATAGATTAATTTCGGATCTTATACAATTAATTCAAAATTCATCTTTTGTAAATTTAATATTATAAGTTATAAATTTTAGAGGACCTACTATTTACTATCTTATCTTGAAATTTCCACATATCTCAAAATATAAAAATTTATTTCCTTAGATCTCACTAAAGGACAACTTCAAAGGCAATGAGAAACTCTATTATAGAGGGTTATTGAAGCATTATTTAATAAATTTTTTTATCCTTTGTTAAATATAATATATTTAGTCCTCATTAATATACTATTATGGCAAAAATTTCATAAGCTTGCTCAAAAAAGGCACCAATAGAATTAAATCATTTATTTTATTTCAATTAATAAGCATTAGATCATGTTGTGGTAGTAAATTAAGAAATTTTAAAATTTCGAAATAATAAAAAAAACGCAATTTAATGAAAAAGTGGAGAATGTACCTATAAAACAAATTTTCTGTCCATAAAATAGTGTGTATTTATCTTCGAAAAAAAGTTCAAAATCTATTTATTTTTTTTAAATATTGAAAGATGATCTAGAAGAAATTTCCTGAAATAATGCAATATTCAAAATTATTGTACCAAGTTTTTATTTTTTTCTAATAAAATCAATTTTTATAAGTATTTATCGTAGGGGTGTTATAACTTGCTTTGGGTCTTCCCTGTGAAAATTATTTAACTCCACTACTGAGTAATAGTATAATGTCATGAGAGACCATTTACTGAATAATGTATTCAAATAACAAGGGTTGTAAATGCTAAACATTTTTTAGCGTGCAAGTTTTTTTTTATATTGTCAACCTGAACAGTATTTGTTTATTTTCTTAACCTGCTAATATTATTATTTCATTCTTGAGGAGAGTATAAGTATCTAAGTATAAAAGTGTAACCACATGGTTGTGAGCTCATAAATGACGGAGTACAACACTGCGAATTTGTTGGGTATTCATAAGTAGTGTGGTAAATTATAAGTATTTTTGGTGTGTAGAAAAATAAACCGAAATTAAAAATGGTTTTTCCTGACATTTTGAAATTTTTTGTAGGAGATTAGCTTATCTGCCATGACTTTTCAATTAGACTACCTACAAGCGGCTACGTGAGTAACTAATAGAAACAAATCACACTCTGTAACGAGCAAGGACATCGGCAGGAATTACTCATTTGCTAATCATAAATTCCAGACTGAGTCAAGGGCTTACACACAAATTCACCCAACAAATCCTCAACGTTGCTTTCAGTCATTCATGAACGTAAAAAGTTGTAGTTACATTTCATACTTATAAGTTATCTTTTCAATTATAGTTAAAGAATAATGAAAATAGCTTTAGAAATGATAAAGTATGATTACAAAATTGGAAAGCAAATAAATACTTAGGACGAACAACCCCAGGTTATAAGTGTAGTTCTTCCCGATCGACTCGGATAAGAATTGCAGATCGATAACCAAGTAATTTCTATTAATTTGCTGTTTTAATATGGAGTGGGAATTGTGTCTATTTCCTTTTTCTCGAAGCTAATTACAAGAAATCTAATTAAATGTCATGATAGCTAAACTACTCCCTTACAAAACATTCTTCCAATTGTCAGGGTTAGCGTATTAATTTTATGGGGTTTTTTACATACCGACAATCCTACTAATGCTGATTGAACTGGTGTGGTAAACTTACAAACTAATTTACTTTCCTTCAATACTTAATACTAAATCTAAGTGAAAGTAAATATGTTGTGACGTTAACGATAATGAAAGGTGTGGAGGAGACTTATGTGTACAACTTCATTACAAAAACATAATACCTGGCAGTATATTTATAGGCAAATACAAACTTAAGTACATATATATAAAACCGCTTAAGATACTAAAGGAGATTGAGAGGAGGAGAAACGGACTTAGTGATAATACACAACAAAATATTATAGTCTTTGTGGATAATTTAATAACTTTTTTTGTCAAATGATGAGTAAGCCTATTTCAATAAAATATACGACTATGTTTTATCCATTTGGTAAAAACCTACATAGCCAATAGTATTAAAGAAAACTTTTATGTGATGACATAGAATAGAGAAAAATTGCCTAAGGAAATATATATACAATATACATAGAAAAACTTTAGTTTAAATTTAAGTTAGTTAATAAATGAAAAGGTCGTTTACAAATTAATACAAATAATATATCAATATTTATCCATTGGTATTTCAGAAATAATGGAGAACTCAATGTTGGATCAGAGACTACGAGAGAAATCCAACGAGCAAGCGTTGTTATTGGGTTTATCGCATCTGTTTTCTTTTTCTTGTGTATAACCCTTGTTGGAATGGCCTTATATTATACACCTGAGTTAGATAAATTAGCCAATGGTAAAGGTAAGTTGTAATAAAACCAGCACTAAGACAATTTTTAAACTAAAATATTTTACTGGTTATAATTGTAAGAGGTTGCGTAATTTTTTAAACTGAAACTTTCCGCTATTTTGATACTTATTTCCCAAGGAGTGAAATACTTAATTTATTGATGATTATAGTTTTAAAAGATTAATGATAGTTATATTATTGAAATAGAACGGAAATAAATTTAGGTTAAGTCATCTCATATCATTTCATTAATATTATGCGTATTCATTTATAAGGATATTGCAACTTTGTAATGTCTAGATAGTGCGTCAATGCTTTAAGTAAAAATGTAAATATATAAATTTCATATTTATCAATATATATACCTCTCTTTCATGATAATAACTTCGTCGATATGATAATTCATCAAATAATTAATGGACTTTCCCCCTATTCTAATTTACTAGCGATATTTTTTTTTTTTTTTCGTTTTTCTTCCTCATTATTGGAGAACACAAGAGAACAGAGAATTGGGAAGATATTTTTTTTTATTGGTAAACTAGGGGAGAGCATATTTTCCTCATTTTATGTTCTTATTTATGTAGAAACATTTAGGTGCGTATCTGGGTAAATATGATTCATTTTAATTATTTCAGTGTTACAATTTTTTACTTTGACAAATATAATTAGGAATTTTTACATTGTATTATTTCATTTGTTTACTCTTTTATTTATGTCTTAGCAAAAATAACCTTACTTCTAACAAATATGGACATAGGCTTTTTTTGAGCTCTTACATACATATGCCGACTGTCTTATACTTACACTTATATAATAAATGTATTTATCATCCCTCTTATGGTTTAATAAGATGTTAGATACCCATAATATCTTTTCTTACCCCATTGATGCCGATAATTGTTGCGCTGAATTTTTTTACATTTAATGATTTAATTAAGATATGTAGGGTTGATACAACACAAAAAAAAACAAACTTGAAATTGAAAATTCATCTGGAAGAACAAAAAATATAGCCTGGTCACTATAGTTACCAATCGGCATTATTGTAAATAAAAATCTTTAATGTCTTTTGAGTTACTGACTATTACTATTTACAATCAAATTATAATCTAAACATGCATGTATTTAATTATTGTTTTTGTATAGAATGACCTCCATACCCTCTGGGTGAACAAGTAAGTTGCACATTTTACAAATGTAATCTGAACGACGTCCACAATTCCGGCATCTTCCGTTCTTAGAATCTTCTTTTGCTGGCCATTGAGATTATCTACTTAACCTTAACTCATTTATTAAAGATTGGGAAGTAACTTTTGTAGGACCAGGATGCTTCAGTTTAGTGCCATAGGACGTCAAAATGGAAATCACGATGTGCATTGTGAAGTCAAGTAGATGAGTTTTTTTATTTTTTATTTTTATATCTTATCCATACATTCAAAACTTGTGAATTTAGCATCCATGGAAATAATGGTCACCACCCTTTCTTGGATTGCATTCTTATTATAAGTATGTATAGAGTTAGGAACAGGAATTTGAATGGCTCCACAAAATGCTTCATCCAAGTGTCCTCGAGATTTCTTCCTCTATTCCAAATTTGCTTTTCCAAGACGATCATCTCGCAACGTAGATGTGCACGCTATTTTTTTGTTTGCTAATTCTTTCAGAAGGGTAACCGATCTGTTTTTGGACCATTTCCATGACAATGTTAAAACTATGGTCAGGAACTTTTGTATATGAGCTTTAGTATTGTTTAATATGGAGCAAGTTCCATCAGATTTAGCGGCAGCCCATAGTTTGAAGTCGAATATAATAGGTTTTCCTGCGTATAAACTGTTTATTCCTGTAGTATGGAACCATCACTTTGTCGACACAAAGAAATTCCTCTGCCTTGTTGATTTTAGCAGTTTCATTGTGAAAGTGTTGAAAGATAGGCTTTACTTTATAAAGCTGATCTTGATTAATGGCGATATTGTTTCGAAAATGAAGATATCACAATATTTGGTCAAAAACGTCTCTTCTCATTGAATTGACAACCATTGAATTGTTGACATCAAGCTTTTGTGTTCAGTAGATCCTTCTATTTCACAATTTATTATATCCAGAAAGGATGAGAAATGCAAATAAACTCTCAAATTATCCCGAAAAAAACGCAGGAGAAACTTTTGCTCAGGGAAAAAGTTTGCCTTCTTCACACACATAATCAACCCATTCATCGGTTCAGTAATGTCCAATAAGTTCCAAATCCGAATTCTCTTCATTGCTTGCAGAGTTATTTAAAACTTCCTAATCACTTATAGAATCAATAACTTTATAACTGTCTTTATACCAGACAAGCATTTCTTTTCGATGTGTTTTTCTTTATGGGTGAGAAGGATCATTTTTTAATATACCCGGTATACCTTCTTCGGACTTAGGAATAATAATTGCAAGCAAAATTCTACTCGGTAAGTGATCAGGATCACCCAAAACCTCATCATCAGAGTAATCAGAGTCACAAGCAGTATTTGTATTAGAATCTTCTACTGGGGGCTAAATTGCAGGAATCTCTGATTCATCTTCCGACTTTTCTCCCAAAATGTCAAGAACTTCGTCTACTGTCAATTTGTGGGATTAAAAATAATATACAAATAATAGTTCAACCTATTCCCTCACTAAAATGCTTCTATAGTGAAAAATATTAGAAATAAATATAAAATAAAATATACTTATTTACGTACATACACTCCTCTGCCCAATGGTAACTATAGTTACCAAACTAGTTATTTTGTCTTATAAAATCAATAAATTGTAGGAATATTTTTAATAATAATATCAAACAATAGTTTTTTCGAAATAGGATCAAAATATAAAAATGGGAAATTATTACTAAATAATAGATTAAACTTACAATTTTCTGAGCGAGTGACGTGACATGATGCAACATGTCTATTCTTGTTGATGTTTAAAATTAACTTGTGCCACACGTACTGGATAAAAAACAATAATACTCCTTTTGAATATGTACAGAACTTGTATAAAACTATTCAACAGGTGAAAACTTGCAATTGATGCATAATTTATATAATTAATATATCGACAATGTATACAAAGAATAATCATTAAAGAATTATCCTGATCACATGTATACTCCTAATTTTTCATTTAATAGAGCAATAATATCTAAGCAAGAGAGAATGAGAAATGTCACGAAACATCCTACAAGCTAACTACTTCATCAGGTGAAAGAGGAAGAAATAAAATGGTTTAATACTTTTTTGTTTGTGGAAACAGTTATTGTGATAAACTTTAGTTATCAAAATAATTACTTATAATAGAATAAGGATGGTTTAGATGATTTTTTTTTCACAGAACATCTGAATACATGGATTTGAGTCAACTCAGAGTTCCATTCAACTCATATCTGCTAATGACATTGGGATATCCATCATGTTCAGGGATCTCATCTCTTTAAAAAAAGTTTCTTGTGCCTTAATCGACAGATATACTCTCATTTAATTGAAGTATTAGTCATTGTAAGGATGCCAATTAATGTCCAAATCTGTTACATCATCATACATTGGTTCAAATACCAATCCTTTCCATTTTATCTTGTGGCACATTATAAAGTTCTAGTTCTCACAATTAAATAACTCAAAATACATAATAGCAATGCATTTTTAATAGATCAAATTAAAACGAGAGTACGTATCAATTAATAGCTATTATTTAGAATGGCTCATTTTGTAACTAAATAATGCAATTTACAACGAAGATATTGAGATTCGTATAATTTTCTTAAACAAATTGCAACTTGTGAACAACTTGTAATATATTAGCAACATAATATTCGCACATTTTGTGAACTACCACAAATTTTGGATTCATAAGGTTTTATTCATGATAGGTAGTAAAATTTATTAATCCTTTTTATGAAATTTTGATGGGATGAGGTGGCCATTCTCAATCAAGTTATAAAATTTGTCACTGTGAATAAAATCTAATAAAATTTCTGTATAAACCAGTTTAATATGAGATTCAAATAAAAGAATAAATTTCGGTTCATTTATACATCATTCAAGGGCTTTTCGAACAGGAAAGGATAAAATATCCAGATTTGGATTAAAACAATTACTGAAAAACCATCTCATACTAGTCAATTTTCATAATAAAAAATGAATAAATTTTAAAATGTTTTATTTATTGTAATTTTTTTTTCGAAAATACACAGTTATTTATGAAAGGTTAAATTTTTTGGAAAAAAATTTCAAAAAATCGACAGCTTTTTACAAAAAAAATAACTTTTTATAAATAAATTTAAAAAATCTACAGCTGTTCACAAAAAAAACTATACTTTTTTGAAAAATGTTCAAAAAAAAATAAAAAAAAAATTTTGTAGTAAAGAGTAAAAATTTATCAATTTAGAGGAAGGTACTATAGCCCCTCCAGCCCACCCCCGCGAACGCCCTATTTGTATGGGAGAAGATCTTTTCATGTCTCACCTCTTATAAAAAATTATTAATTTCCCTTTTCTAATTGATAAAAAGTATTAAAAATAGTGTTTCTGATTTGATTTCCAACATGAGTATACTCGTATATTTGTGGATATTTTTTTATAGGAATAAATTCCAAAGATGACTCGTTCACCACTATTTGGACTGTACTGAAATGACAACAGCTGGAAATTTGGTACGTCTGAGTTACTTTATATATTAATTATAAATTCAGAAAAATAAGCATAAGTTTTCCCCTGCGTGGAATGTCTGAAAGTGTTGTTGATGATTTGTTTAATTATCAATTTTATGCTTATCGCATTACAAAAATGATTATCTTAGGAATTGCATATACATAACTTCTTAAAATGGAAATCGTCATTGTTTCACATTCAATATGATTCATATCGGCAAGTCATTTCATGTACTATTTTTACTATCAAGTACTAAGCAAGAAGAATTCAGTCTATCAAAAGCAAGAGACATGAGAAATGGAAGTGATTTGGGAGATTTCAGTGTACGGCCATACTGTTCACCTAACCTCCATTGGGATTCTACTTTAATTATTAATATTCAGGATTGGAACAATTAATATACATACTTGTAGCATATAAAAATTAAAGTACGCTTAAATGAAAACAAATCAACACTAGAAATTACGAAATAATGATTAAAAGGTCGTATTTTCAAGAGTTTAATTGCCATTTTTTATAGTCCAAAATTATAAATTGGCTAAATAATTTTCTTATTTGGCATAAATGAACAACAAAAGTTTATTTGATAATAGTATATATGACGCTTTGTATCAAAAAATGAGATTTGAGCAATAAAAAGGAAGATAATGTTCAAAATAAATGCGCGTAATACGCGGTACCCAAAGAGAACATATATTCATTAGCAACATGTTTGGTACTAAAACACTCATATCATGAGGCAACTAAGAGAAACATTGCTGAAATGTTTTTTCAGAATATATGTTTGATCTATAATACTTAATGTTATAAGACTCCTGTATTTGGATTTAAATCGATAATTTTAAAGAAATAATCCCAAAATTTTCTTTTTTATTTTATTTTACAGATTTTCAATTTAAAACACGTTTATAAAAACCATTTTTTTTATGTTTGATGGTTATTTTTTTTTTTAGAGGAATAGAATAAAAAATATCCGGCGATACCTCATTCCCAACTTTTTTCATTACGTTACAACCTATAAGTATGTCTGTTTATATATGTACCTTTTATCTCTGGAATTTTAAACTTATGAAATATTAATCATAAATTAGTCAATATTTTGACTATATTGAATGCGACAAATTCATGTTATTGATACTACACAAACTAAAAACACGGCACAATATGACGTTGGGTTGATATATCTTTCATTTCAATTTTACGTTGATAATTTATTAGCAAGTTCAACATTAATTTGTTGAAATTTATCTATTACCTTATATTTAAATATTACTCCCATGAATCTGTTTCTATTGGAGTAACTAATGGTTACATTGATCAATGATCACTTGATGTAGACTAATTTACCTATAAAATGATATGTCAAGATAAACTTATATTTTCTTTTTTCTATTCTGTAATTATTATTTTTATTTGAAAATCTTACTTTGTCATATTTATTATTAATATGTATATCTTATCAGTTCATAGATTTTAACTTCATTTAATTTTCGCTAAGATTTTGAGTTTTAATTTTATACATTGAACAGACATTTCTCTTATTTTTTCATTTTGTACTTCTACAAAGTTTTTTATCCTAATATTGAAAAGTTTATGGCCATCATGGGAAAAAAAGAAAAAAAAAACTTGATTTACAGGACATTGAAAATATTTGGTAAAATGTATAGCAAGACAACAAGATAGTTAAAAAGCAGGAATAGAAACAAAGTATAAAGGTAGAAGAAAAGAACCAGAGAGAGGGATGTAGAAAGATACTGAGGGAGAAGAGAAGAGGGAAAAGACAAAGGGGATATATATATGAAGAGAGAAGGGAAATGAGGCTTCATTTCGGTCACAAAAATCCTCTTAATGATCTCAGAGGCCAAAAAGCATGGAATCATAGAACTTATTTTATACGTCTACTGGCTAAATTTTAGACTTAACTGTTCTGCCATTTTGGATTCCATGTGTAATAACATCAGAAACAGACTTATAAAAGATATGGTAAAGATTTTGGGGCTTCAAAAACCTTTTAAAAGTGTTGAAGCTCTCTGCAACCCCCCAAGGGCTAGCAAAGCCACTCGTTTCCGTCCCTATTTACTCGATCCAGTCCAGTCTTTGAACCAGTCAGATCAATCCTTAAGACCGGTCCTTCAGACTCTCAGTACTAGAACTGATTAAAAAAAGAAGAATAACGTTGAGTGACGTCATCAAGGACCTAACTTTATCAGTTTTTGGGACTGATTGTCAGTACTGAACGGGACCAGACCCAGAGTAAATTAATGGAACAGAAGTTTTCAGTCCTAAAAAATACCAACACAACGCTAATTATATCAATATGTATTTAATGTATACTAATGTAGATAATGCCCCTTTTATTCAAGAGAAAAGTTATGCCACCTCACTTTTTGATTAAGAATAAAAACAATTGAATTATGGGGAAATACATGTAAGGAACAATCCCACTATATTTTACAACCTAGCATGTTAAATAATATATTATAAAAACCACTCTCTTTTCTAACCAAAGTTTTTAAGACTCCCTCCAAAACGTACATCGAGAAGAAGAATCATTAATCTAAAAGGTCTTATATCTTAGTATTATGTTATATAATTTATTCTGTTACTCACGCGCAGAATTGAAACGTATATATATAAATACATTTTTTTCTTGATTTATGCCTTTCCTTGGTAGTGCATTTCTTTATTATTTATTAATATAGTTGGGTTGTTTTCAACAGTATGGAGGTATATTAGAAAATATTTTTCATTTAGAAAGAAAATAAATATAGTGTTTTCTGATTGCTAGCAAATATTTTTCAAATAATACCTAATGGTGGAAATTCCGGAGAGAACAAGGGAGACTTTTCTTCTTTTCTTTTAAGCTAGATGCTCCATAGAATATTTCAAGAAATATTTAATAAAAAACCTACTGTAAGTTTTTTTTCTGAAATTTTACATGATGTTATATTGAAGGATGGGATTTGTGTAAAAATTCAAGGAGAAGCTGGAAGCTAAGCATATGGTATTGATGAATTAATACCAGTGTTAATATCAGCTGCCTGATTTACATTTTGGGATGCCAAAATGGATTACTGTTATAAAGAAGAGAACCTTCTACATCTACAATATATTAAGTGTAGAGAAAATAACATAATTATATTTAAAAACATATAGATTTATTATATCATGCATTTGAAAAAAAAAAGGAAATAATTATTCTTTTAAAAGGAGATGTTAACAAAACAAAAACCTAGTACACAATGAACAAAAAAGAAGAAAGAAAACACACTCAACTGTTTTTCCTTTTTTAATTGCTATACATACTTAGTTTTTTCTCTACATAAATTATGTCCTAGTTTTACCAACTGATGTATAAATGGAGTAATTTGTAATAAAAAAGAGCGTGAGGAGAAGGCAAGAGTGATATGGACTGGAAAGTCCCGACTTTAACAAAGAAAAAACTTTCTCTTTCCTTTAAAACTGTTCTTTTTTATTATTATTGTTTTTTTTTATTGAGGCTCAAAAACATTTATATGAAATATATAAAATATGTAGGTGGAGGAATTGAGTTTTACATAATAAAAATAAACATTTTAGTTTAAAATTATTCCCCTCCCAAAGGACGTGCTGATATACAGGAATAAAAAAATTCGAACAATTAATAAAACATGATCAGATGTAGAAATATAAAATATCAATAGAATATGACGAGTAAAACGAGCATAAATAATACAACATTAGAACAAAAAAAAAACAAGCAAAACCCGAGTCAAGAGTCTAAAATTCACATTCAAAACAATTACTTCCCAAAAGTTAAATAAGAGTTAATAATTCTTTTCTAAGTTTTGAACTGTTTTTGCGTAGTATGGTATCAAATCTGCTCCATATTGCCATCCATAATCCGACACATTTCGAATCTTTAAAGAGAAGGCTGAGTATCGTGCTGCAGCAGATATAAAATATTTTTATTAGATATTAAATTATTTATTCACTTTATGGAGTACAGTCCAATAAAACTTTTCAAGCCATTGCTTAAATTGACAGGTATTTTTTACCATTAAGAGGAAGTGTAAAGTTAAAACAAGAAATTGTATTGGATCCATTGTTTTGGAAATAACAAAAGTAGCGTCACACATAGCACAATAACTGACAAACTAAAGAAAAAAATTTTCAAGGAATTTTGACGGTTGTTACTAACTGAAAATGAGATCAATTAAAGCGCAGGACTTTTGAACTTATGTATTTCGGTACACTTGAACTAAAAGCCTTGTGAATATTAGCTGACTGTTATATTAGTTTGGCGATAAAATATAAATTACTGCTATAAAGGGGATAATCTTCAACATTTAAAATACCATTAGGGAAAAAAATGGCATAATATTTCAGTTCATAAATACTTATTTTATTTTGAATTTTTAAACAATTTATACCAAATATAGCACAAATAATGCATACTTTTTTTCGATATTTTATTTTTCGATAATTTTTTTTCCACACAAATAAATTATAACTAAATATAATTAACTTCTCTAAAAAACAAATGTTGATTTAAAATATACACAGGTTATATAATACTATAATTAATGAATTTATAAACTTTTTAGAAAAAAAATTAACTAGACTTCATTTTTCGGTAATAAATAAGACTGATTAATAGTCACAATATGGCTAGCTGTCAAAAAAAAAGATATTTCAGATGATACATATGTACCTGTAGTTGTAAGGTATCGAGAACCTAACATGGAAACTTGCAAAATTTATTGAAAGTAACCATCCGCCATACCACTGGGTTTTTGTCAACTGGGACGTATCTGATCATTTTATAAGTCATTGTATAAACAAATTATTTCTGTTAAATAAAGGATGCTTATGGATTAACATCCCATCTAACTATCTAAATTTACTAATTAAAAACAAAATATACAAAATTTTAGAATATCAATTTTTAATATGTGACTATATACAAACCGCACCAAACCAAACCGTGGCTCAACCCCGAACGGTACTAGTCCTATCACAAATATACTTTTTAATTGCATCTATCAAACTCATGTATTTATAATATGCACCAGACTTTGACACGTGCACATATTTTTCATTCATCCAGACATTAAAAAAATATATTCTAAGGTGTTTGTTTGTTGATTTCTTTCTGTTTATTTATTTCTTTTTTGTCCAAATTTAATGGGCTAGAATTTTTTTTTGTCGTAAATGGAACGACGTAGCTTAATGGACAACATGCTTGGAATAAATTATTCTTTTCAACTCAATCTACGTAGGTTCACTGCTACGTCGCTTCTAAGAAGGAAATATATTTAATGTATACCTATTCACTTCAAAGACAATTCTTGGGTCAAATGGATTAAATGTATTCATATTTTATAATGTATACTTAAACTTAATAAGTGCAACTCCATCCGACTAATTAAAGAACCATTAAAACGAAAAAAACTTTTATTTCATGAAATGTCTAATAAATGTATCTAGTTCAGAAATATTTTCTATGCACATGCTTATATGTTTAAAAATTGACGGTGCTCATTCTCAACCCAATATCCAAACCTAAAATAAATGCATCAATTTTACAATCTCAGTTCTTTTACATATTATCAAATAGATAGAGTTATTCTTCATAGAGGTACATTAACATGAATAGCTCATTAATTATTCATGATAAATAAATAGTATTTTATTTAATGATTATTATATATTATTTATAATCGAATAATGTAATAAAATAATTATTAAACCTGCTTTTGATATTTTCCAGCACTTTTCTCCAAATTTATATGAAAGATTAGTAAATTTAATTATTATTAAAACGTTTTTGCATGATTTCAAATTGGTTTATTATTGCCTGATTCTTATCAATATAAAATATCTTTATCGTGCATTCAGTGACTGCCTGGCCGGAATTTAAAAATAGCCAAGTCCCTTGAGAGACTAATATTCTAAGAATTTCTTATTTTAGTTCACAAAATTAAAATTTTTGTTAAAGGAAGTAAAAAGCTAAATTTTTCTGTTTACTTTTCTTCAAAATAAGAAAAAAAGACCAAATATGTATCCTTTATTTATAAAAAATGGTGTAAGATCGTTTATATATAATAAAATTAAAAATCAATGTATAGTAACTCATAATATAGCTGTTTAAAAAAAAATACAATATTTTCCTAGAAGAAATTCTATTTAAAAAAATAAAGTCTTAGTTTCTATAGAAGTAATACATTATTTTATCTCTCTAAAATCATATAAAATGCAGATGCTATTAAAGAGAGTCTTAACCTTCAATTAGTAACTGGGATATTATACAAAAATAGTTTTTTATTCCCATAAATTTCGATGTTATTATCGCCAATACATTAAAATTTGCTCCTGAACCATTAAACTGAATTCTATGCTTACTTTTTCCTTCTTTAAGATTTACTTGTATATATGACAATTTTTAATAGAGATTTACTTTTATTAATAAACTATTTTGCTAATAAGTCGTTCTTTTGTTATTCCTTTCGATGTTTCGATTTTTTCATGGTTTGTTCATTCCATATAATTACTATTGGCCGATACAACAAAATCTCTAGGAGGTCAAAAACTTTGCCATGCCTGTAGGATTTCTGTTTTTGGAAAGGTAAACCAAACATCATTAATGGCTCATTTTAGGCCCTCAAATTTTTGGTGTCTGTAAGTGTTAACCTGTTTGCGCCTAAACTCTACCAATCGAAGTCAAAGGCTGGTAATTGATGCTCCTGCTAAGACATTCTTTATTAACTAATAAAGTAATCCCTCATTAAAAATTTGAGCCTACAAATGCACTCAGAGATTCATTCCAAGTTGTTACTGCAAAATATTGGTCTATATAAATAGTTTTCATATATCATTTATTTATTTTGGATAGCACTGATTTGCTGGTAAATCCAGACCTTCAAGTTTGTTCCTTCTCATAGTCTCCTCAGGATGAAAAATAGTTTATATCTACATAAGTATAAGTTAGTAAATTCTAGATCAGTTATTGTGTATAATATTAGGAACTTTTAAAATGTAAAACACATTTTACTATCAGAGATTTATTATTACAACTTTACGTTATAAATAATGAAGATATTTATGGAGTCACTGCTCAAAAACGACAAAATAAAATACAAAAATAATGCTTAAAATCAAAGTATAATTAATATATACTTAACCACTTAAGACAATCTAAAACATCGTAAAAGATTTAGGAGAAAAAGAGTACCCTCTTGAAAATGTATTTTTGTACCTTCCTCAAAATACTTCAGGCAGTTATGAGTTTAATTGACTGGGATTATTAATTGTTTTTTATTTATTTATTATGATAGTAAATGTACATATGTATTACCATATTTTGAAAGTAAATGATATTAATAATTACAAGAAATGCTGTTTATTAATAGTTAAAACCTGTACACAATATATACTCAAGTGAAAGTCTCACATTTTTTTGTGTGTTAGGCCAAAAATATTTTGAGCTTCACTAATTGAGCTTTTACATTTATATATATATATATAATTTTTTACGAATTATTTTATCTCTAATGCCTTTATAAGTGATATGTGGATGTTTAATTATATTTTCAAAGACATGAAAAGTAGAAAGCTTCTTCTGGATTAAATCAATCCAAAGAAAAACTATTTCGGATTATTTTTATTTTTTTAGATTTGAAAGGGTAGATATATAAATACATGTAAAAAAATAGAGACATGAAGTGGTTCATGCTGCTCCACATTGTTGCTTTCTCTATTTGTAGTTGTTTGAGGTATGAAATAAATGGAATAAACATATCAATGATAATAAAATCCGCTTTTAGTTTTGGCCTCTGTTCTAAATATGGAAAATTATTATGTTTTTGAGAGTTTATAATCAATATATTGTGTCTTGTCTTATTGAAGGGTATATGAAAGTAGAATTCGAATTTGGGTTGTTGAATATTGCTTTTTGTTGCAGAGTTATATTTAGTATTCTAGAACAGCAATTTTTTTTAATGGCTCTTTTTCTTCTTAGGAGGGTATTGGGATGCTTGGGAGTTATTCGAGAAGGATTAAAGAATAAGAAACTTTACGTTATACATGTTGACGCACGTCTGCAAATTTAATTTTATACACTCAGCATGCCTAAGGTCGAAAAACTTTTTTAAATGGTTTTTCTTTTTTGGAAAAATAATGCATACTCTCCTTATCTTTTTTAAAACATTAAAAGGTTGGCAAATTGATGTAAAAGTTTAATAAAGGGCAAATTAAAAAAAAAAAAGTTGTAAACGTAACTTACAAAAGAGGAAGAAAATGATTAATAAATTGAAGAAGGAGGGAGTTTTTTTTTTGTTCCTTAAGTTGGTGAGATAGCACTGATAAATTAGAAATAAATGTTATACTATTACGAGTATCTTTACTTAATCTGACCTAGGAATCCTTCTTGGAAATCCATATACTTGAAATATTTTTTTTCTGGAGGAACTACCAGGGTGCAAACCTACGCATACTGAGTTCAAAATAATAATGTCTCCTGAGCAGGTTGTCTATTCAGCTTTTTCCAGTCTACAATCTGGAAAGGTTTTTTTTTATATTTCAACGCTGCTATCATTATTATTCAATTCTTGAAAACAGAAAATCTAAGAATAAAGTTTATACTGGTGATTTTGCTCATAAAAGAACGAGAGTAACAACAAGGAGTGAATTGGAGTAATTTTAGCCTATATATTTCCTTGCTGTATATGGTGTAGGTTTCCCCCCCCCCCCTTCATCTCACAGTTGCTTGCTGCTGATCTAATACACTGTCCTGACAGCTATGCTGCTCTCCTTTTAAACAATCTTCAAATTGTCAGAGTTACTTTTATATATCACTGTATGTTTTGCTGTCAGAGATGTCGAAACCAATTCAATAGTAAGAGCAGATTTATAATAATTAGAATATAAATAGTTATCATGCAACTTTAAAAAAATAAGGAGCACAGCTATTCATTTATAATCTGGGAGGGGGAAAGGGGGTTTGCTTTCCTACATTTTGAAAAACCTTGCTTTAGAGCAATGGCTCTCCAAAAATGTCGCACATAATCCTGGTATTGAGTTTCGTGTCAATATTTATAATATGACTGGTTTTCGAATCCAAGCTTCTTATAAAATGTTTGGAGTAAAATAGAGATTTACTTTCAAATACAATTTGTGAATATCTGTAAATATTTCCCGAACTTTATGACTTGCACCCCATTTCACTGTCATTTAAAGGATTGCTTATTCTTCATTCATTCAATCCATGGTATTTTTTTCGACTTTTGGCTCGTTACAATGTGGCTCTAGTTACTTTAATATCTTTATGATAGACATGGTTTTGCTGGTGGACTAGACCTCATATGTAAGCTCTTTTTTTAATTATAATTATCTTGCTTCTTTTGTTTCAAATGATAGTTAAACATTAAAGTGGTATGAAAATTGACTTTTCTATGCGTAGAAAGAAAGTTCTCGGACAATTTTTAAAATTAATCTAAAATTGACCATTGTCTTAAATATGAATAAGTATTGAAGAAAATTTAAAAAAACTGATCTGTTAACAAATCATCTTCCTTCTTATTACTCAAATCTGCCACCTTGGGTGACTTTTACCTCCTCCAAACGCCCTCTAAAGAAATGCCACGCTGTTCCCACGTAGTCAGCAGGTACCGCCTGCCATGCCTTATCAAGATCCGTTCTCAGCTCTGCCACATACTTGTGTCTATTTTTGAAGGTATCCCCCCCCCCAATTCGCGACCAAATTGTGTAACCAAAGGGGTTCAGGTCAGGGGCTAGATAGGTGACTACACCTCTTTAGACCAGAACCAACAATTTGAAGGATGAGTTTCCAAACACATTATAATTTTTGGTATGTGGCTGGAAGACAAAGGGGCAGTCCCCAAAACCTATTGAATCCATGGCAGTACCTTCTCCTCAAGCGTAGGGATATAGTCAACCGCATGATAAATTTGGCCCTTCCATTCACCACAGAGGTGATTACCCAAGGATTACCTTTTTAGGCTTGTTGCTCAGTTCTTCCCCTCACTTGACACGCCCTTTAACTGGGTAGACTATCATTATTTCTGTCCTGTTTGTCTGCAAACTTCTGCTGGCGTTATGGATCTCGATCCGTTGTACCAACATTTTGTAGTCGTTTTTGATCACAGTCAACTTCTTATATTTTGTAAGTTGCAACTTATAAAAAGTACAAAAAGTCATATTTGTGAACCGGTCCCCCAACTTGCTAATAGTAGATATTTTACTAAGTTGTGTAGTCTAAGAACTTTCTGTCAAGCCAGTATACAAATTAGTAATTAATTACTGTAGTTTCAATCAGTGCTGTTTTTTTTCCGTTAAAAAACTCTATTCTAATGTTAAAGAAGAAATTTTTTCCAAAAATAAAATAACTGTAAAATACAGTTGAAAGTTGTCAATTAATCTACTTTTTTATAAAAAGAATAATCCTTCTTAGCTAGAAAATGGGAATAAATAAATACATAAGTAGGTAGGTAGGTTGATACATGAATAATTTATGGAATTCAAATAAACATTTTAAGGAAAACACATATTCCTCATTCTCTATATTTCATTATATTATGACTTTCATCTTGATATATGTAATTTTTCTCAATCTGTTTCGTATATGAACATTTGTATCTCATTAAAAGTAAGAGTATTTTTAATCATGTATATTAAACATCCGTTGGTAAACATATTTTTTATAACGTAGTGACGTTATAAGGTTTTTGCTTGAGTAAAGAAAATGCTCAAGAAAATCAAAAATGTTTGTCGTAGAGCAGGAACAAAAAAAGTAAAATTAGATCAAAACTTCTTAATCAAATTGAAAATATCAATGAGAATTAAATATCTCCTCAAGAAAAATATTATGAAATTGATCAAATGTATCGCAAAACCGATTTTCATCGTTATCAGTTCAAAATAGAGCATACAGATGATCTATCATATTCCAGGTTGCATTGTTTAAAACAAGAGAGTAAAAGAAACTCGAACAATGATTTGTCCTTAAAGACAAATCTATTGTGACACTTAGTGATCTTGTATTTGTATGTTATGAAATTTTATTCTATTATTGATACCTCTATAGTTGTATTGACTTTGAAAATTTTACTCTATGCAGAATATGTAAAATATCCAATGCTGATTTTTGCGAGAAATGGAGATGTGAATTGGACAACGAGCGTCTGATTGGTTATAAGGCCAACAACCAAATCGAAACACATATATCCATAAAAAAAATCAAGTCAGCTATCTAAGCTAACTAAGGCTTTTGATACTTCATTGCATCAACACATAATACGTACCCCTTACAAAATGATATGGTGATTTGCATGGTTGGTGTTATATTATCAAAATCACGAACCTTAATTCAGTACAGAAATAGCCTCAAATATTTTGAAAGTAATAGGGGAGTTGGTCAAGGTCATCCTTTGTCATCATTGCTTTTTATTTATGTATTGATCAGCTACTGCATAGTTTGTATAATGAGTCCTTAATCAAAGGTTTCAATTTGAATCAGTTCCAACTGAAGAGCTTATGCTACACTGGCGATTTAATAATACATAGGAGATTTGTGTTTGTGTCCTTCCTATCAGGGCTGCTTGTAGTTGATCTAATAATACATCATGAAAGCGAAGCTACTCTCCTCCCCAATATTCCTCAAATTGTCTGGTTGACCACGTCATTTTTATATATTTTTTTAATTATATAACAGAGACATATATAATTCATCACTGAGCATGGAACAATTTTCATAAATATTTTCTAAGACTATCTTTTAAAAAACAAAAAATTGTCAAAGATTTACTTTGTTAAAAACATTCTTTTAAATAATTTTCTTTTTTTTTTAGAATAAGAGAGATTGAATAGTTACAATTGTAGATAGAGGAGGGAACACAATAATTTTTTTTGAGTAGCACTGCATAAAATTATTATAATAAATCTTATGTTTAATATCCCTATTATGGATATTCTAAAAAAGAGAATCTCATAAATGTTTATGTTCCAGTATCATCAATTCTTTTACAAGAATAATTTATAAATATATATGCTTACAACCATCAATATAATAAATCTTTATTTTATTTACATATTTGGAAACTCATGATGTAGAAAAAACCTGCTTGCAAAATGTGATTTGTATTCTTACTTAAAAACTAAAAAGGCATGATCAATAAATATGAAGCTTCATTGAATTATGTGTGTATTTTCAAACCCACGTAATGATGATAGAGCTTCAATTATCATAATTAGATTGTTGTCTCAATTAAATTTGAGAGGAAATTATTTTTAATGATGATATAAGGTTCGTTATACTTATAAAATAATCATTTAGTAGAACATTAGATATAAATGAGGATGAGACAACATAAAATTAGAGTTGTTGTAAAAATAAATAAATTTATTTTCCAATAAATAGTTTGAGTAATGTGTAGCTCACGTTTTATAAATACGACAAGTTTACGTTAGACGGTGTTGAAAGTTTATTGATTGTTTGACTTAGTATGTTTTTGGGTTGTCAGGAAAGATGGACAACAGAAGGGACAATACGCCATATATTTCGATCAACCCGAAAACACAAACCAGGCGACTATATAAGGTTATTGTCCTGATACTTTAACAGCGAATCACACGTAATTTAGGTTTTGTCAATTCTGTTCCTTAAATTTTGATGTCAAAGATACAATACGCATTCGAAGGCAAATTATGGAGAATCTGTACCAAATTATTGGAATCGTAGAGTTCAACAATCATGTTTTGATTGCCAAAGAGATTCATGAAATAAAAAATCCATTCAAAATAATGGATTTTTTTTTCTGTATTTTATATTATTTTCAAACAAATTTTCTAATTCAATTTTTAAAAAAATCCTGATGGACACTCGGACAAAAGTGTACAGTACAAAAATAGTGTTTTATACATTCAAATTTGAAAAATACGGAATTGTAAGTTCTAACAATAAAAAAAATAGGGCCTTCCTTCATCATCTGTTATTAGTTTTGGTCCATTGTTAATGAGGAAGTTTGTGTGAAACTTTATTGAAGTGTGGAGGATACTTTATGGTATAATAAGAAGGAAAGGTAACATAAATTCCTGGAAGAGGTTATTTGAGCAAAAATTTTGAAACGGTTTTACGAATTGTATTGTGCGAGCACCTTCGGCTACTCGTCTTCGTTTCTTTTCTCGTTTGGGCATAATGCTGATAAATTAATAATATGGATATAAATTATGCTCTATTGTTATCACACGGGAGTCAAATTGCACATTGGTAAATATACTCGCTAATACAAAAGGAATGAAGAGAATACCTTTTAATGTTCCTACTATCCCAACTTAGTGCTACTATATATGTACATAAACTCTACCCTACAAAACATTCACTCGTAATTTAAATTTATATTTGGTCTAAAGCTTTAAATCAAGTAGTGAAACGAGGACCCACGTGATGAACAGCTGAAAAATGTCATGGTTCACAGTTAGTTTTCTCCACTAGAGGGAACTGTTTAGTTATTGTTTGGAAGGATAATTAGGCCTAATTATATATGAAGTTCATATGGTGTTGAATAGATTTTACCTCTAGAAGATGCCTATTGAAGGTCCGGAAGGCGGAAATCGAATTGTTGAGTATTAAGGGAAATATATCATGGGTTGACTTGGACCGTAATGATAACTTTTAACTTCCTTTTTGAGGAGCTCAAATTGAATAATCAAGTATCATTATGCCTCAAACCGTTTAGTGTTTCGTGGTAAGAAAGAGCCGCATTGTATGAGTATCAAAAATAATTTACTCTTTTTTTTTGTTATATTTTCAGATTCATTAACAAAATTAGCAAAAATCAACTCCTATATTATATGATACAATATCCCCATATTTCGTACGATTATGTTGATAGTGATAAATCTTCCTCAAAAACCTCAGCATGCTTAATTATAAAGATATCGTAGATATACATTGTAGTGACTAGTATATTCTTTGTAAATCCCTCGTTTTATGAAACTAGAAAAACTAGTGTCCTAGTAATCTTGGAATCAGAAAGGTCATTCCAAAATATGAGGGTTCAGTTTGATGTATTTCATCTTCCTCTCGCAAAAGTCCTTCGTCTAGGAGGCGAATATCGAGCATCCTCCACCACTATAAGGAAATACACTTACTGTCTCGGAGAAAAATTTGACATCTTGAATCCAATATATCGACAATGAAGTAATTTAATAAATACTTATCCGTCTCGTGATTTGGCGAAGAAATAAGGACTCTTGGCGACTTATTGCTGTTCAGAAATATACCTAATTACTTTTTGCGATTCTCAAACATGCCATTAATGCCATTACCTGAGGTTCCAAGCATTACAACAGTAATAATAAAGAATACCCTTTGAGTAACTTCATAAAAAAGGTGACTTTCAGAGGTTTCGTGGATAGTGATAATACATATAACTACATTTAAATTCAAGTAATTCAACCTTTACTGCATTAAGAACTTAACAGAAGAGGAATTTATATATATATAAGGCTCGGTGCTAGGAAAATGAAAAGCGACATCTTACGAAAAAAACTATAACACTGCACCATTCTTTGGCCTCAAGCTAACGGTTGTGTTTCGCTACTTGCCTTAATGCTTTCATTAGGTGTAGTAAAATGAAATATTCTGCAATTAGCCTTACAGTGCGTGGTGTGTCTATGACATCAAAATTTACAAAACGAAATTTACGGTACCAAAATTGAGAGTTTAGTAAGTAACCCCTATAAATTACCCTAACTTTCTCCTATGATATTTTTTTCGGGTCACCGATGTCATTAAGATGCTATTTTTGACCATAATAAAACTTCCTTTCCTTTCTCTCTTTTTACCTCTCTGTATCTTGTCATCTAACTTCATTCCATGTTAATATTCTCCTTTATTTAGCCCTACGACGCAGGCACCCTAAGCTAGAAATGACTTTTTTTTTAAGTATTTCATAGAACAGTCGCTCGAATACCTCACTTTCGTTTTATTTTATTTTATTCTTTTGATTTTTTTGTGTTAACCCCTTCCGTTTCATAACGTGGTAAACTGAGTAAAAAAAACTCCAAAATTATAACGTATTTAATTACATGATAAACAATTATCATTCATAATTACATTGTTGTACGCCTCAGTTCTCATATTGTAATAAGAGGAATCTTAGAAATCAAAAGGAAAAATCCAGTAACGACTTTTAAGCAAAACAGTTCATTAAATTTACTAACTCTCTATTAAGAATTGCTAAATATAGAAATAAGTCCTAAAGAAGGAATTATCAAGAGGAATAAATAATTGCATATCCATATTTAAAGTTATGGGTACATAAAAAAAAGTCTTGACGATTATTCTATTTATGTATTTGGGAGAGATATTTTTTAACGTTGTTCATTTCAGCGACAATTTTATAAAGTACAAAATACAAATAGAAAAGATCTAGTAAGAACAAGTGAAGTTCTTATCGGATTTGGTATCAACACTGAAAGTTTCTGTAGAGGGATGAATTTACACAAAGTTATTGAATAGGATGGCATTTAAACGCTTCGATCGATAGCTACTTGTTTAAAAAAGAATTATCCTTCTCCGATCATTATTTTTTTTAAATGTTAGGTTGTAAATCTTTGTTTCATGAGCTATTTTGACTTTTTTCCAAACAGTATATTTTTTGATCTTTTTAGAAAAAGGGTTCTAGGTAGTTGAGACGTATCTTTTTAGGTACCTCTTTATCACTTCGTTATCTTTATTAAACGAAGAATTATTCATTATTTATGAAGGAAAAAATAAACTATAGATAGTCTATAGCTTCTCTTTCTTTACTAGATGAAAATATCGCTAAAATGAACGAAGCTGAAAAGGAGATCACCCAAATAAATCCTTGCTCAAATGAAAGTTGCTGAGATAACAACCACTGAAATTAATGTTCCTCAAATGAATGCACGCTGACAAAAAACATATGAATTTTGGACAAATAAATGCAACATGTACTACATAAAATGAATGTTGTAAATTTTCAGATCAAATAATTTTTGAATAATATGAGGGGATCCTTTTATTTTTTGAAATGACGGATATTAAGAAATATAAGATTGTCATTATCTTTTTTAAAACAGACTCCTAATATTTTTTACTAATGATATCAACCATCTGTGGTATATTGTTTTTTCTTCGATTAATATCTTAATATGCAAAGGGATAAATATGAATGTTATATTACAAAAACTGTAGAATAGCGTGTAATACGTGTTACGATGACAAAAGGGGCATGTTTCATTTCATAAAACATGTTTTTGAAATAGTAATGATGTTCAAATAGACATATAGTTATGTAAGAGATCCCTAGATATGACGTAGGTTGGCAAACTAATAAAAAAATCCCAAACTAAGGGTATATTTGGTTTATGATGAAATTAAAGACTAAAAGAGATTGTTCTGAGGAAAATACCTAGTTGTCAGTTTTCTGAACATAAATAGCAGATATTAATGTTTTTAGATGAATAAACCCAGTATAAAATACGCAAAAAATTAGTTAAACAGGCTTATAGCAATGAAAATTAATCAAGCTTGAAATCAATGGAAAAAGATTCGATAAAGAAAATACTTATTCAAGAGTATGAGTTTTTTGCACTACTGGTTATGATGTCATCTCTCTTATTTTTAACAAACAGTGTATTTATTGTCGAAGAGATCTTTTTAGAGTAATTCCCAGAACATAGTATCCAATTCTACTATAATAGAAATCCTCAAAATGTATTCAGGTAAGTGATAAGGATTTTTTTTTCGTTTGATACGGGAAAAAATGTTATAAATTTTGAAACCAAGCGTATTTATATTATTTCCAAGGTTGTGACTATGATTTTGTATTTAATTTAATTTCTATAAAATATCACCTGCTATGTTAAATAAAACAAACAAATTAACTTGCCACCCTCACAATTTGAAGGATTTTTGTGAGAACAATATCTTAATTGTCATAACGTTATAGGTAGAAATAACTACGATGCCAGTCCTCAATTGCAGTACAAGTCCAAAAAGGGCTTACACTCATTCCTGTGCCCAACAAATCCTCAATGTTACTCATTGTATCTTAGGTAATAGTGATTATTTTGTTCTTATATGTTTTCTCTTCAAAAAGAAGAGAATAAGGATAACAGCTTTTTGAGAAAATAAAACAAATCTCATATATATAATTCTAATTGTCTTTCACTCGTCCAATGTAATATTTATACTATATATTTACATTAATAAGTAGGGATGCCAATATTGTCGAAATCCTAGTCAACATACATTAAAAAAATATGTTTTTAACCTGATAATTATTTCTTTTACAATAATTATTACTCCTTATTTTGAAAATTCAAACTTGTTTGCGAGAAAAGAGACCTGTACTTTTAATAGTTATATCTCGAGTTGTTTGAAGTATGTCCTCAATGTGTGCGAAATTATTTTTTAAAGGTTGGTAATCAGAAAAGTTTTATTTTTTCAAAGGTGCTATCAGTATTATTTGATTCTTGACGAGATAATGTCTAAGTCTAAATGGATCACTAGTGCGTGTGCTCATGAAAGACAAAGATTACTAATGATGGTTTGTTCGGGAGTTATAAATGTAAGTCCTTGTTGGACTTAGAGTATAATTCAGGATCGACATCAGAGTAATTCCATAATGGACGTACACACATCAACAAATCATCAGTATTATTATCTGTTTTTCATGAACAGGCTCACTCTGGATGCACTTCTTATTTTGATGTTCTCTCCCTAAGAATTAAAGTATTACCATAACATTTTGTTATGGTTTGCATCTCTAATTTTAAGTCTTAGTTGCTCTCTGAGTAGAATGGATGATCAAAAACGAATTAAGTCCTGCAAATGTATTTGCTTATACAGATAGTATTTATGCTTATTACCTTCTCTCACAGCTGAAGGCAGCCTACTTTATCAAACATCATGATAGCAAAGCTGATCTTCCCTTAAAAATGGGTCAAATTGTCAGGATTAACACGTTCATTTTTGTTTTCTTTATTTCAAACATACGGGAAGGTCATATTATACACAACTCCAGTGATATTGATAGGAGATACCTTGTTTATCAAAGTTTTTAATATATATATATTTTTAATTAGAGCCACCAGGATTTACACCATTCTCAAATTGCTAACTATAGCTACAGAGTATATTAATATATACAAAATGCCTGTAAAAGTGTTAACATTTATTTTTTCCCTGCTCAGACTTCTGCTTGTACTTCTAAAGCAAATGCCGAACCAACCAATCAAGATAATAATCTACTTGTATGTATTTTACGTAGAACGAAATGTTGTATGTATACATTTGTGTGTAATTGATTATATTATCAAAATTGAATAAGAAGGATTGAATCAAAGTTTTCTACGGAAAAAATACTTTTATGATCAAAATGTAGTATAACCATTTGATGTTTGTTTATATGTATCTGTGTAAACAATCCCTATAAAATAGGGCGGCCTGGGAGTGGTGTTATTTTTTAATATGAGTTAATTCAATTAAACCCCAACTTTTCTTATGTCCACATATCTTGGGAGTATTTTAGTTTGAAACCCTAAGCCGAAAATTACTAAATTCAAAAATTAATCTGGGGATTTTAACCTATTTTCAAATTAATAAGGCATAATTCCTATAAGACGAGATGATTAAATCCACATTATCCTGAAAAATAGCTTTATAATATTTTTAATTAATAAAATAAAGCTTGGAGTTCATATTAAAGGTCAAAACTGTCAAAAAAGTTCTAAATTTGTACCTTAACGCCGAATAAGGGTATCCCAACTTGAAGGTAATCTGTTAATATTATCTTGGGTTGTGTATTGATGAAAGTTGTACGGTTGAAAAGTTATGGTATTCAAAGACTGTTTTAGTGACCTCTATAGCAAGAGGATAAAGTGATTGAATTACGCTTTGGATTTAAAAAAATGTTACCCATCTTCTTTGTAAATAAGATATTAATGATGGTTATTAAAGTCTTTTCATATGTACAACATACACTGTAATAGCATCGCAGGCTGACATTTTTGGATTTTATGTTTCAATATTTTGTCTCACTATGAAGCATTTTAACGATAATTTTATAATCTTTTATGTTAGGTACCATGTTTTCTGATTTCTGTTGAGGTGTTTTTATAAATCTTTAATCTATAATCTTTATTCATGTTTTATTCTGAACATAAATTTTCTTTTATTCATTTTACAAATGGGAACATACTTTAAGTTTTTTTAGTGTGTTTGTGCATGTGTGAATAATTAAAAACCTAATTGAGGAAAAAGAAAAATTACCAATGTATCAGCAAAATGCTCTATATGTAAAGGGATTGAAAGGTTTCTATTTTAAAGTTATGATGATGAACCTCAAAAGTTTAATCAAAGTTCCTTTCTTCATTCAATACAGAAGAATATAATCCTGATTATTCATTTTTTTTAAGTTATAGCCCAACCAAGTACTTTAGATACTCGAACGATGAAAAATACTGTACTGACCTCCAAATCAAATCAAATTTGTAACAAAGGTCTTTATAAAATTAAATTACTCTTTTTTGAAATAGTATAAATTTATTATTGGGGAGTATTAAAATCAAATGTACATACTGGTATACAGGGTCGTGCAAAAATTTAAAATAATTTTTAAATCTTAATAACTCAGCGTATACAACAACAATTAGATTTTATTTCTTTCTACAGAGAGGCTAGAGTATCTTATTTTGTTTACGTTAATTTGAAAATATTGGAGTTTCTTATAATGCCCTAAGAAAAACATAGGTTAATGATTGCAACCTTGATTGCTGCCGGAGTTACTGCAGATAAATATAGCTCAAAAACAACCATCTCCTCGGTCAAGGAGCCCCTGGATATGGACGAGCATTTCGGAGAAGCCTCCAGGTGTTACATTTGAACCAAATTAACTACTTAAGCTGTATTCAAAGCCTTCAAAGAACAGCTGGATCTATTCATGACCGTGATGACCATGGACGTCAATGCCTCAAAGAACACCGTTTCAAGACGCATCTAAATTTTTTCTTCAAGTTTGAGCCATATTGATCAATACTTATATGTTGCACAGAGCCATTTAATTTTATATAAAAAAAGAATTATTACTTTAAAAAAATGTCAATTATTTCTTTGACTGTTATGTCCTGTGCTGTCGTTGAGTCTACATGTTCCAAGTTCTTATAACGATTCTGAGACAACTCAAAGTCCATATGGCACACTGTTCTCATTATATCTAATCTGAGTTGAGCTTGATTCATTCTGCTATGATAAAATAACACGAGTATCAAAGCTCTGGTAGCAACCAACTTCCTAGAAATTAGATGAAACTATAACTTTGCATTCACAAATGTACCACATTATTCATAATCAGAGTTAAAGATGAGTCCAAATAATGCTGCTTCTGAGCCAAATCGTTACCGAATCCAATATAAGGTCAAGTCCTCTTTCTCTGAGACAAGTCCATGAGATATCCTTCTATAAAAAATTATATGGGACCAAAGTAGTACACATTACTGAGACACGTGTAGATGATTATTATGACCACGACTCAATTCATTAAGATTATGGATCTGTCAGTGATAAAACAATGAGAAACTACAGGAAAACAAGATTTAAATTTTTTGCTAGTAAAACTTAAATATTTAAGAAAAGAAACAGCTAACCATCTCATCATTGGTGTAACTTGACCCATTTTTGTGAACTGCTGAAACTTATTTCAAGATATTTCCCATTTGTCAGCTCTACATATATGTTTCTTTTTCTTTGGATTTTTCTCAGTCCTCACATTGAAAAAAGGAAGAATCCAAGATATCCAATGAGAGAAAAAACGACTTTTAAGTAAAAAAGTTAATTAAACTTACTAAGCCTCCATTAAACAAATAGATCATAAACAATACATTATCAAGGTAAATAAAGAATTAAATATAATATGATTTAGTGTTTTAGGAGCATAGTAAAAAGTATTAAGGATAAAATGTCGACTAAATGTAGTCTAAGGAATAACAAGCATATTTTTAAATCTTTGGTTGTATAATATCCCACTTCACTAACAGACGTTAAATAAAGATCTGGACGTGATATAAATTATATAAAAGCAGTTTTAAATATATAAAAAAAGATACTTTTAATTTGTAATTTTTTGTAGTACACAAATAAAAACCTAAAATGAGCAAAGCTTTTGTTATTTAAATTGTAATAAAGCCAAGCTATCTTTAGTAATAGTTCTTTTTTTTTTTGCTTTTTACCATAAAAACTCTATTTAATTATGTAACCATTTTGTATAACTTCCGCTTTTTTTGTTATTCTGAGAGTGTTTTATATACTTTTGAGCATTAACGGCTTACTCAGAGAATACTTATTACAGTTTATTGGTTTTTCACTTTCTGTTTACTCTCTTTCTTTCTTTTTTTATTCATGGTATGTAGATATACAAAGATTATTTTAAATTTAAAGTAATCACTTACTTATGTGTGAAGATCAGCTCTTCATTTAAAAAAAAAAGTATTATAAGGTAATCTTTTGAAAGTGATTTTATATGGGACTCCAGACTCTACCTAAAGTTTTAAAACGAACCATCAATATGCCCATAAATCTTGTGACCCACTGGAGATGTCACTTTTTATGATATCGCAGATGATGTGACTATATAAATTTTAATATTTTCCCTAATGCGTTATTCAACTTTTTCTTCCTTTAGCATACATCAATTCTTCTTTTTTAAACATAAAAAGAATTAAATATTAATAATTTAAACTTGAGCAGAAAAATGATATGTTTCTTATTTTATTGTTAAATTTAAATAAAACAACAACTACCTTTATGTTCTTTTATCTTCTACATGTACTGACCAGACTATGACCCTGGCTCATGCCTTTATGAAAAACTTCTTGTCCATATTGGCCACTTCTTCATGAATGGAAGCCCGCAAGGAGTCAACAATGTTATGTACACGTTTATTGGACTATCTTTCCAAGACGTTCCATACATAGTAGTCCAAAGGGTTCAGACCCAGCAAACTAGGGGCCGCATTTCCTTTGACCAAAACATGCATTAAGCATAGAGTGCCTTTTTGCACTCAGAACGATCATGAATTTTCCTTGCAAGTGGTTTTAACTCCTTTGAAGTCTTGGAAACATCGCAAATAGTTGATTTGGCCAGCTTTGTAAACTCAATAATCTTCTAAGGGTGACCTCCAGCATGGAGGCACATAATAATGGCTGAACGGCCTTGTAGTCGAATGGATTTGTATTTTTCTCATACAGTTTTGTCAGTTAAATCTGATTAACACACTTTAATAAGTATAGATCTCAGGACTGCCATGATATTGAGATATAAACTTGTTCCAGATTTAAAATCCTCACCTTGTGACCATATCTGGACTAAAAATAGAAAAGAAAAAAAAAGAAAAGGTCGTTCTCCATTTGTAAGAATACATAATATAAATTCTACTTAATGCAAAATGAGTAGATTTATTTATTTTAAACCTTATATATATATATCCACTTAAGTATAATTAATTTTAACACATCATACATCTTAATTAATATAACAGGTATGAAAAAATGAAATTATAATATTATTATTTATAAACAAAACGGTAGATAAATTATTTAGATTGATTACTCAACTTAGAAATTTTATTAATTGAGGCACAGTTGAGACTACCTGATCATATCATTTTAATCATATTTAAAACTTTTCATTGTTTTATACAAAACAGCTCTTGATAGAAAATTGGAAAAAATGTGTTTCCCTCCAAAACGTGTCTAATCAGGAACCACAGCATGGATCTTCCTTCATTCTCAAGATAAACAGTTGAGAGAAAGTATCCAACGATTTATGAAATGAAATAATAACAAGGGCGTTGAACTATCATTACATATTTCTAAGTATAATTAAATTGAATATAACACATCTATAAATATAAATATATATTTTTTTTGACAAATATTATTTATTATTTCAGCAAAGTTTAATTAATTACATCAACTGAGCCTGTATTTGAGTCCCTTTTTTCCACGTCTTTATATTCAAAGTCCAAATCAAGTAAAAACCTACGTTCAGAGTCCAGACTCAGATAAAATATATATATTTTTTTAACTGTAGAGACATTTTTTTTTTTTTTTGAAACAAAACAATCTTAAAAAAAAAAAAAAAAAGGGAGTCGAGAAAAAAACAACAACAGTAACCTCACCTACAATACATAATAATAAAAATAATAACTATCATCTGACAAATTAGTGAAAAATATCTAATTAAAAATACAATCACAACACGCATGATAAAAACGAAATTCATTAAGAGCAGCGTAGGCTATATTTTTGTGAAGTTCAATGTTTTCATAATTAGACATTGCAATCATGTTTGAAATTTTGCAATGGATGTGGATCCAATTCTGAACCGAAGAGCCATGTCGTTCAAGCCATAAATATTTTCCTCTTGGGTGGGCTCTCTCCCTAGGTAGTGAGTGAGTCGTTTAGCCATTATAAACCATATTCCTTCTAAATATTCACAGTCACGTAAAACGAGGCCAGCATTTTATTTTTGTTGCAGTCTTCGCAAGGCGTGTCTCCCTCTATATAATCCACTCCAAAGGGGTTTTTTCGTTTGCTAGAAGAGTCTTAGGAGAGAATCGCATAGCATACTCACGATCGGATGGTTGATTATATCCTTGGTAATTACATCATTTATGGTGTTAAAACCCATGCTCCTCTCTGATCTTATTAAGAAGACCTATTTTTACCTCTGGGTTTCCCACTAGAGGGGCATCCCCCCCCACTGACCTTCAATACACCTTGAGGATGTCGTTGGATGGTTTAAATTCCTTCCATGGAGATGATGTCGGCGTATTCGTAATGGTCCCTCTGCATGCTTCCGTGTAGAGTGTTTTCACAGGATGTGCTCTCTTGTACCAAGAGAAAATCAAAATTTCCCGGTACTACTTAGATCCATCATTCCGAGTCCACCTCTAGCCTTTGGTAAGAAGAGTCTCCGATGACTGATTGATCTTGGAGTGCCAACAAACTCTATGCGCTTTCTTTTCTAATCTTAGGTCTCCAATTTGTCAAAAGGGGTACATCGAAGAATGTGATTAATTCCTGAGAGTATTGTCATATTCCAACATTTTATTTTATCGAGAACCCCAAGTTTGTGCTTCTAAACTTCTTTTATTGAGTGAGATATTTTCTCATCTATCCGACGTATGCTCTGGGATCTCCAATCCTCCATCGAAACCACATTGACAAGGATATCTGTGGCTTCTTATCATTTATTACAAACCCTGACTCTCTTCCATATTCTTTCAGGAGCATATCCAGGCTAGCTCTTTTTTCCTCCAATTTGTCGCTTCTTTGGTTGGTTAATTTTCTGTTTCCCAAGACCATTCCCTCTAATGCCATGCCCCTTTCTCTTTTTAGGGTTCTCACTGCCAATGAAAAGAGGCTAGGACTTATGGGATCCTCCTTCGATATCAATGATTGATTCTGCGTTGGAAATTAGGTTTTTTTTTATTTCGTTGCAATATCATTGTGGATATCCTATATTCTTCATCAATAGAAAGGAATGTTCTATAGAATCGAAAGCTTTTTTTAAATCCAAGAAGATAAAAGCAAAACTTTTAGTTCTCTGCTTCGAGAATTCAACAATCGATTGGAGAGACATTAAACAATTTCTACACCTTCCTTCAGATTTTTTAGAACGTCATCTTCTTCTAATAGTTTCTTATTTAGCTTCCATCTATTAGGCTTTTTTTTGTTGCAGTTCTCCTGCTTAAACATAGCTTCGAGAAAGAAATGGTCCGACAGTCTGTTTGACGATATTCTATACATTTTTATCTTTATCCCCAACATTGGCGAAGATATATAAATGTGATCTATTCTACTTTTTGTTGAGTTTTTGGTGTTTTCTCTTTCAAATGTTGCCTTGTAGTTATTCGTAATATCTGCTATATCCATCATTTTATTTATATTTTTCCATTCACTGTTTTTTTTGTAACCCAATATGGATGTGAAATCCCTACCATATTTTTCAGCCACATTAAAATCTCCAGCCACAATTAGATTTTCTTTTTCAGGTATCAAGTTCAATCTCTTAAGTTTTTTGCTAGGAACTTATTATCACCCGGCGGTATGTAAACGCCCATAATGTATATTGGGTTTCTCGTTCCGTTTAATGCTATTGTGACCAAATTACCATCCTCCCCTTATCCTATATAATATGCATCAAAATCTCTCAAGGTCAATATCGCAACACCCCTTGAAGGATATCCATATTGAGTTGTAACTACATTGGAGTACCATACTCTATATTTCTCACACACAAAATTCCATTCACAATCACTTCTTATTCTCGTATCCGCCAGGCACACTACATCGGGGTAATTTAGTAAATTTAGATATTTAAGCAATCTCCTTTTTTTTGGGGGAAGATAGCCCGTTTATATTCATGTGTATTAGTCTGAAAGACATGATATATATATATATATTTTTTACTTTTTCCACTCCTCCTCTCTGTACTTGAGGAATCTCGTTGTTTTCGTTTCTTCTCTCCCTCATTTGCCTGAGACCCATAAATAATCTCTGAATCACATTGATTTTCCCCTATCTCTAATGTATTATCTTCTTGGACTTGCTTATCCATTTTACCATTCTCTACAATATTTTCTGGGATAGCCGGCTGTTTTTCTGAGTTGTCTTCTTCCATAGAGATGACTGATGTTTTCATATCTTTCCCTTCCACTGGAGTAGGCACATCTTTATTTTCTTCCTTCTGTTTCTTTTCACTAACTGCCTCTTTTGTAATTGGGATCGATTTTCCATTGGCATCTTTTCTATTCATTCGTCTCCCTAGCCATCTTCTATATACTGATGGACTTTTCGATTTATTATTGCATTCTTTTGCAATATGTCCAAAGTTGAAGCATCTGCTACATTGCTTTTTTCTTCCACTAAAATATATTGGCCTAATGTGCGAACCAATTGGGAGAGATCAGGGTAAATTTTTAGGGTTACCCACAACCCTTACAGAGGCATGAGGTGTAGAAGTTGTTACTCTGCCCTTTATCTCTTTAGGCCAATCCTTGAAAATTTCAGCTCTATCATGACTTTTACTTCTGGGAATCTAATCTCGAATGGAATTGACTCATTTTTTGCTTTCATGAGCTGTCTGGATTTAAATTCGGCAGTCAATTTATTACCTTTTCGACATTCTATTTGACATGGTAGATCGACTTTAGGGAGGATTTATCTTTTAGTATTCTTCTGACAGAAGTAAATAGAGGCCTCTGTGGTAATCTTAGATACATTGATTCAAGATCCCGGGGGTTCATTTTCAAAACTTCTGTCCACAGGTTAGCTGCGTTGCTATAGCTCACTTCGTTGTGAGTCATTTTTTCTCCGTCTCCCACTCTTGATAAATATAGAGGTATCATCTACCAGCCATTTTCGTTATTCACTTGGTCCTCCTCTTTTGGGTTTCTGTTTTCCAAAGTGAAAGGATTTCATTCAGGAATACTCTTCTCAATGACCTTTGCAAAACTTAATTTATCCATTTCGTTAGAAACTTTTTTCACTTCTTGTGAATTTTCTAACAATGTGTCTTTATTGATATATCCAACATTGCTGCTGGATATTTGTACATTGCATTCAAAGTTAGATACGTCAGTGGTTACCTGAGTTTTGTCCACTTTTCCAGGGAAACCCAAGTAATCCGGTTTCTCCGTGAAGAATTGTTCCATTGCGGACTGATGGCATTACCGTAATGGTTTCCTTAATTTGTTATTTCCAGTTGACTCGGAGGGTGTAATACCCCCCTTCAGAGTCGGTTTCTGCTTCCATACAGATGGTTGGACGTCTAAATCTTATTTTTCGAAAAAAATTCCGGTGTTTGTTTGTTTATTACTTTTCCTTTTTACGCAACCTCTATTATTATATAATTTGAGACACCCTTTTTAAGAGTAATGTTCTTATCAAACTTAATTAGTCCCAAGCATAAATTGCATGAGTGTTTTTGTTAAAAGGGTTGGCTCCTTGTAGGTAATAATTACAAGTCATCAAAAACAGTCACACTAAAGCCAATGAATGGAATGCCTGAAAAATATGGATATGTAAGAATTTATGAGAAATATGCAAATTATAATTATACTTTATGTACATCTTATTATAGTAATGCACATATCGAACATAGAGACTTGTTTAAAAAACTCATAAATATATTTCAATATAATTTAGGGGGGTAAACATAATTAAAAATGTAATTGTGAGCAGATATTATTATTTTAGCAAAGTATAATGTATTCAATTAACCTATTTTGCACTTTTGTAAGTCAAAAACTTTAAAGTTGGATCATATTTTATGTGGACTATTTTTGATAGTAAAGTTGAATGAAATAATTTTACTAAGAGCTCATCTACAGTGGATATTCTATCTTGTTGAAAAAAGTCCCAATTACTGTGAGATATTATTTAATAGATATTTCCTCTGCTGGTGCATTTGAAATTCTTGGTTTAGTTACATACTTCTTTAAATAAATATATTGATATAGTAAACTTTTAAGGGACTGCTGTCGGAAATAGAATCTTCAATATCAACGTTCCTTTTGACTATTCGGAGTTATTTTTTGGATCTGAATCGACTAAACAAAGGAAATATATCCAATAACTTTTGAAATGTATTGATTGCCCATATTTAAACCTTTTTTAAACTCACGTTTAAAATTTAGAATTAAATATATCGAAATCTATTTTGTTAATAAAGTGGATTGCTACTACTTAATCCACGATAACAAACCATTTTTTTATTGAAAGTGTTACTTGAAACCAAATTATTCAATCACATACTTTTTAACTATAACAACTGCTTAACTATTCCTTAAATGACTATTAACCACAATAATTATAAATTATCAATGATTTGATCAGTAAATATGATTTAAGGAATGTAAACAATACACCCTTTTTGACTTATTTGTAAAACAAAGACATAAAGACTGAAGAAAAAGACGGTGTACCGCTTATACTTTTTTGTTAAAATAAATTATTTTGTCAGTTATAAAAGAAGTCCTGGCACCATCGCTTCTAACGCAAAAAAAAAATGGAATTCTCTGGCCTTGCATAATTTTCCTTATTGTTTCCCACTATAAGATCCATTATTTAAAAAAAAAGTGAAACTCCATTTATACTTTTTTTAACTAATTTTCTATTCGAACCTTTTACTTATTGAGCGTTAACTTTTGCAGTATATAGCATGCTTTGGACCTTGGCTATGACGAAATGTCTCTTGAAAGCCTCCCCCATATTGTCCAACGTCAACGTCTCAGTCTCAACTAATTTCCCCTCAGGAGCAACACGAGAGAAAAAGTAGAAGAGGTGGAAAGAAGTTTCAATATTAGATCCACAAGAATGACACATTTGCTGTTCAGGAATATCTCGGCTCTTGTTGGTATAGATCCACAAAGTTGCTAATCTGTAATCAAACAATTTTTGTATTACATTGTTCAATGAAATTTAGAAAATTATTTACAGATTCATACCCGTAACGTTCGACTATAAATTAAGTCTCTACCCATTATTCTCCTTACAAGGAATTAACTTTTTTAATTAAGTTAAATTAGGTATTTAATTGAGGTTGCACCAAACAGTTCGTTATATAGTAATATTCATCGCTCGTAGTTCAAAAAAAAATCGTCGTAAGGACCACTGTCTTGTACAAATATTGATCACGGGGTCTATTTTTTGCCAAATTATTTATTGCTTTGACTCTACTGAAATATTCATATCTTTCAATAGTACGATTGATGGCTACATGATCCAAGTAGCAATTAAGATGTTACTATAAACCGGTGTAGCTTTCTTAGAGGAAAGACCTTAAAACACGACTATCTTTGTTAGGGAGAGGGTAGGGGTCAATTTTAAAATCCTGTAGGTAGATCTAAATAAAATCAGAAGATAACATTAATGATGGCATATCAAGTACTGCACAAAAGTTAGAAAAATATAAAAAGGAACTGCCTTTTTTTTTCTTTACAAAAAAAAAGTGATGTTTTCTTTAAGAAAGTGTAATTTTACATTTTACTGTTTCCTAATCAAGTCTAAAAAGGCGACTGCATTCTATTTTTTAAAACAGGGGTAGGTTGTAAAGAAAAACCCAAAAACGGCTTACGATTTATGCTTTTATGCTAATTATTTGACTCAATGCATATGTTTTTTTTATGTCAGATACCTGTAATATAAAAATTTAGGAGCAATTGCTGATTTATGACTAATTATGGATTAATAACTTTTGTTATTGTATTAAATCTCCGCTAAACAGTGTTGCATTTTTTGAAAAAAATGTTATCATATCACAATGGAATATTTTATCATGTCATTGGAAGTATAGTGAAACAAAATTTGCTTTTTAAAACTCTCGGAGGCTAAAACCCATATGTATTATTGTTATTTAAGCTGTAGAGTTCTATTAACTGAATTAATTTTTTTATGAAACATTAATTTAGAATTTTTATTAACATGATTACATTTCATATGGTGTAAATGTTTTTATGAATTGTTATGAAACCATTCAAGGTGATACTAATTTAGGATTCTGATTTATTTTATTCAATAAAATCACCTCCAGCCTCAAGTAAAGTTTCTGTATGACCACTTGGTTCTTAGGAAAATCCTCGAAGTCCTTCTTGATCATACATATAAGTTCGTCTTGGATGTTGCAGGAGGTTCTGTTGGTTTGTCGTTCAATCACGCTATATACAAAAAGAAATCAATCAGGCTCAGATCTGGAGTTTTAGCAACTATTATGTTGTCCTCTGAGTGTGGATTCTAAGGAGGGAAATATACATTTTCTAAATATTTGGGACAAAAAGTTCGTCATTTTCAAACTGGTGCAGTTTTGAAAAAGCTATATTACAAAAAAACTAAAAAACAAAATCAGCTGCCCTAGTACTCACGTTTTCCCAAGACACCACGCCAAAGTGGATGCATCGGTAGCTTACACACACTGTATTTAGAAACCCTATAAAGATTTATGAGGTTCATATACTTTTTTTCAACTCTATTTAACTCATTTAAATGATTTAAGCCATTTTGGAAATATTTTATGTTTAAAAAAATAATATAATAATTTTTTCCATTATCAGAAAACTATAAAAAAAAATCTTTTTTTATTTGGACCGTCTAGGCGTCTTACTATAATCGCTTAGACGGTTATTCCTTTTTTTTCCGTTCATTATGACAAAAAACATCCTCAGAGTTAATTTTTGTTTTTTTGCACACTATTGATTCATTTTTAATTATTGTTCTCCCTTCAAGAATAAAAACAGTTATAAAATGAGCTTGATCTTCAAATATCGTATTTCTTTAACAACTGAGTATACTAATCCAGATTAGTGATGAAGAAGTAAAAGTATATAATTTAGTTTTGCAAAAATTAATATCAAATAAAAAATACTAAAGGTATGACAATGGTTGATGTCGTCGTGAGCATACGTCTAATAAATGTATATGGAGGAAATCCTCAGAATATTACTACCCCTATTAATTATTTCTATCTTTTTGAAAATTCAAATGTATTACCGAGTAAGGAGAACTATAGTTTTTATACATATCTCTGTCAACAAATATGTCACGTATTAAAGTTGCCAACATATACTTTTCTTTTTGATTTATAATAAAGAGAATCTAGTCGATTTTCACATCCCCTCTCATACTTCATGTCGGTTTATATATTGTTTTGAAAACAATAATGTGTTTTTTTTACATTTCACATTTGTTACCCGTTTAAAAAAATGAAATATTGTCACAAGTATTTTAGTTTAGTACTAAAAAAGGGGATCTTCGATCTTTATTTTCTAGTATACTCATCCGTGCAGTAAAAAAGTTACTTTAAAAAAGACTTAATTCATAATTGACCTGTACAGAGGAAAATGTGAGAGGATCCAGATCCTACATCATTCTTCTACACACCGAGCTCACGTTAACAAAATATTATCTAATAATACAGTCCTCTGTATTGGTAGGATATTGAGAAACTTTAAAGAAAGAAAAAAAAGAATTATAAAGCTAAAGGAGATTCTGATAAGTATAAGTTACTCTGGAAGAATTTTTGAAGACTGTCTAAATAGACCCATGGTCATAACAAGAGAAGAAAACCCTACTTCAAGTGTGTGCAGTGCAGTGTTATAAGGTTGTATTTCCCATCTTGTATTATTTACAATTACGAAGTGCCTCCCTGATTATTAAAAAAACACTGAAGCACATTAGTGAAGGATCCCAGCATAAAAAAATATTCCCAATTCCACAAATGGTTGTATTTAAATAACCAGAAAATCTCAAAGCTGGGATCTGTGATGCCAATTTCCGGAACCTTCAAGTTAAACTACCAAATTATGTATGTGACTCAAAAATTTTAAAATTAATTTAATGTCATTTTTGGATATTAAATTAGAAGTCTATGACACTGCGTCAAAAGCTGTTGTACACGTTATTCATATGGTTGACTGTGAGACAACTGGAGAAGTCTATTGCATCGCTTGCTTAAGCTTCAACTGTGAAGCCTAATATGTAAGGGAAGCATGAGAAACTTGAAAGACAGAGTGATAGAACATACAGATCACATCAAAAGAGGAGAATAAGTTACAAGTAGATACTAGTTAGTTTTTTTTCAAAATGTAATGCTAATTTCAGAAATTAGTATATTCCTTTTTCACGGTAGAGACAAAAAATAATAAGATAAAACAATTATAAATTTGCATTTATTTTTGCTAAAAAAACTTTTCAAGGTAAACAATTAAAATCTCATTTTTGCGCAAATATTTTCTGCTATTGAATGACATTTAATATGAAAAAGTGTCAAAATTACTAGATAGTCAGTTAATTAGAATATTTCACTCAATCATTTAATGTTGTAGGTATATATAGCTTAAGAAAACTTAGTTTGAGTACATTAAATTAACGTTTAAAATGCAGATAAGGGCCAGGAGTAGTTTATAGTAAACATCCAAATCAATATCCAATAAAAAGTAAATTAGCTCATCATGGATATAGATAAATGAATGACATGAATCGAATTTATGTGAATCAATGTTATCTAAAATTGTAAGAATCTCAGAGGGTTTTAAGCTATAAGAGAAAATAAACTAAAGAGATTGTTATAGTTGTATAGCATCCAGAAAAATGGGCAGTAAAAATAAAATGAATATAACTCCTTCATCAACTTTTTTTTTTTGTTCGCCTGATAAATTCAGCTATAAAATAATTTTTATTTACATTTTATATGCAAACTGGACCTTAATTCCTATAAAAGTTTAAATTTAACTTTTATAGCTAATTGAGATTTAGTGATTTCATTGTTAAAAATTTAGTTATAAATAATAGATGAAACGTTTTGGTGTTAATTTATATTTTTATTAATTGTAATCTAGATAAAGTAATTAATAATTAATTTTTGAAATGTTTGTATCAATTTATATTTATCTTTGTTTAAAATGTTCTTTCATGGCACCGAATCGCAGTTATACTTTAAAAACTTGATTTTAAAAAAAGGCTTGAAAGACCAAACTGATATCCATTGAAAGTTATCATGCTAATATTCGTGCTTTACGGCTTAAATAACATTAGTAAATGTAAGTTTCAGTCTCTGGGCGGACCAATACCTTCATTTTGTCGCATGATGATACTTTTGACTCAATTTCCTTTTATTTGTTCAAGAAGCAATAACGTAGTAAATATCATTTTTACGAATAGAATTTTTTTTGTTATGTTTGGTATTTCTCTCTGGACTCATATATTTTTTTCTTCCCGTAGTATAAACTGTATAACACATAATTATTAGACAGGACAACGGATTAAAGATATTTTAGTGGAGGTCATTTTTTCCAAGTATAGTAACATCTTATTCGTTTATAAAATTTAAATCTTGTTTATTTGAGAAAATAAGATATTTGTTGAACTAATTTCTGCTTTCCAATTTCAACAAGTTTTCTAATCAAAATAACGAAATGAAAATTAAAGTTTTAAATAATGCAATAAAACTACTTAAAAAACGATAGTTAAATATTTACTTTTGATTATACATTCGTGTTCAACGTAAAAAAAAAAAACTATATCAAACTTTTGAAATCATCAATGTAAATTAAATTCATCTTTTGTATAATTTATTGTTTCTAATTTGATGAATATATTCTTTTAATAATAGGTGTAGTAAAAATAAATCTTTAAGAAAATCAAATATTTTGCATGGATTGCATTTTCACCATGTTTGATTAATAACTGTAAAATTAGTTTTATTTTCTCTTTGCTTGTATCCATCATTGAAGAGCGTTAAAATAAAACTGAGTCAAACAATCAAAAAACTGTTATATGTAGAACGCCAGATACACATTACTCAAGACATATATTGGAAAAATAACTGATTACTACAGCTATTATTCAAGTAGAATATAAAGATAGTCATTTTTTTATAAGAGCTATTCACACATTGTTCTATTTTTTTTTTTGCAGACATTAATTACTTTTGTAGCAAATATTCCATAATATATTTACATGATTATTAAATATAATAAGTACCATCGTTTGTTTATTATTTGAGGATTATAGTACGGTTTTATTTGGTTATTAAAGCTGAATTTTGTGAATATTTATAAGTTTTACGTATTTTCATTAATCGTTTAAAAACACAGCTTTTAAGTTACAACAAATATAAGTCATCATGTCTTGTAAGAAAGGAGGTTATCTTAGCTAAGTAAAAAAATAATTATAATTTCGAATGCCAACTATTATACCATTAATAAGAATCAAGAGAAAATATATGAATAGATGGTGAAAAATACATAGTAATTGTTGAGTTTGTGTGGTGGGTATCATTGTTATTAGAACGTACGGATGAAGAAAAAAATATATAGAATTTAATATATCTGTCCACAACAGACTATGTTAGTTTTAAGCCTTCGATTTCTTTCCTCAAAACATTAGTGATCTATGTATATCATATAATTAGTCATATGTATAAAGAAACTTAATTCATTGAGTGTAAAATACCATCAGAAATCCATAAACAATCCGTGTGAGAAAATTTAAGCCATTTCAAATTTCCGATTTAATACATAAATTTTGAAGTTCATCTCGTGAAAGATTCGATCGTCTAAAGGAATTTTTTCCTAAGTTTTTCTTAAACTCCTGTTACCAGAATATGTAAGTGGCAATTTCTTAATCCCCAATTGGTTAACTTTCTAATTCTAAGATTTAGCAATTTTTTATTAATGTTCTGACCGCTTTCTTAAAGATTATAAATCTTCTCTGTACGGAACATTTCCAAAGTTTTCTCAGTAAGCATCACTACCTTGCATTGAAGTGATATGTTCAACACTTATGAACAAGCACTATGGAAGTATTATAAATTATATTCAAACCTTTGAAAAGACAAATCTTTTCGTTATTTGGACTTTAGTCAATGTGTTTCAAAATGAAGTAGTAAATTAAATCGTACCACTAGGATCGAAATTTGATTACTTTTATGAATGAATTTGTAGTCTGAGGGTTCTTTTTGATCCAAATTTTACCATTAGTTTATATATTGTGATAGTCATGTAAAGGACAGCCCTGCTTCAATTACGTAGGAACATATTCTGATATAGTCCATTAATAATTTTTATATTTCATCTAAATATTTTTCATAAGGTGTTTTCCCAATAACCAAAATCTTGTTCAAGGAAGCAAAGTTACTCAAAAGTCGGTCTATCTATAGCTGTATCTTTTCCAGGATAATAAAGTATTTCATTTGCTTCAAATAACAATATATGGTTATACTTATAAAAATTATATAATAGTTGGGAAATGTGTGTAACATAAAAGTGTATGACCAAAAATCGTTTACAATAAAATTTCAGGTACGAGAACAATTGCCTTTTTTTCAAGTAAAAATTGAAATATTACTTTAAGTTTTAAGTGTGTCAAACCATTGTTTATAATATAAAAATAAACACATAAATGTTTGGTACTCGACAGAATTATCTATTTCACGGCCATGACAAACTATTTCATTACATGTTGAGATAATAGAGAAAAAAAAACATAAATCGTTGTAATAAAGACTGGATGATAAAAGAAAAATACATCACCTATAAAACAACTAACTTTTATTTTTTAAATAGTAAAATTTATGATCATACGTTATTCATTAGAGATTATGTTTAAGATGTCTTTTACAATTATTTGGAGTTAATTTATATGTGATGACTATGAGCAAATATTAAAAAAATGCATTACAAAAAGTAAAACATAATTATAACTACAAGAATTCTAAATCCTATGACCTATAACTCTAGTTGTATAAACTATTATACGTATGCATATAGGGGTATGATATGCTCAATTTCAAACTGGATCTCCACTGAGGTAGAAATTCAGACATTTTTATTCGATTAAGTTTATTATTAAGTAGTTAACATGGGATTACTTAGTAAAAAAATATTGTTCATATATTTTCAAATTTTTACACATTTAAATCTAATTCAAAACTTGTTTTCAACCCAATTATTTTTTTATTCTACGAATTCACAGCTATTCAATGTTCTGGCCACTTCTTCATTCAATTAGATTTAATGAATAATTTTCTAGTTTTTTTAAAATCTAGTTCAAAATTATAGAAAGGTACAATTAAACCCTTAAAATATAATAAGTATTCTCAAATTATACGTAAAGAATTGTGGTATTGATTTTAGATGTGGCTACTTGGTCCTTCGATAGTGAATTAAGATTTATATACTCCAAATTTTATAGGACTGCTCTTTTTATACTTGTAAACTACATTTGATTGCCAGCACTTATTAGTGTATCCCTGAAACGTCCAATTTGAATAAATACAATTCAGTTGCACTTGTAATTATCAATTTCCACAGAATTATTCATATATTTTGCAATTTTTATGAGGAAATAAAATAATTAAGTATTATCTTTTAATGTGAGAGATTTACATGTTCCTACATAGGTAATACTATCTGTTCTTTTATACATATAATAAAATAAATTTCATAAAAGCTTTCTTTGATATTGTCATAGTCAGACATTATTAACAATGTATATTTTGGAGAATTTTTTATCCAAAATAAAATTTTAATATTTAAATTGTTAACTCAAACTAATTTTGTTAAGATTAATTTTACAGAAATAATGTAGGTTTTCTTCATGCCACTAATACATACAGAGATTTGGAGCATATTCATTATTATTTACATGTGTAAAATGATTAAATAGTGACAAACTGTAATGGTTGTCGACTGTGTAAAATGTAATAAGATACATTATATTTATGGTAAATTTTTAGCCCAGTTCAGTATCTATGATTAAAATAGAGAGTTAAGTGACAGAAGTCTAATAAGTTTATCATTTGGGAAGGAAATGTGGATAAATAGGAAAATTGCACAAATTAAAAAAAAGTAAACTTTGTAGTTGTACTCGAGCTTGGAACTTGATGGAAGACCCAGGAGGTGGACACTACTCTTATGAGTAGTAGCATATAACCCTCTCCTCCAGAAACGCCAAGATATAGTAATCCGAGGGTTTTTCTTCTAGAGAGGAGGGTGGCCAAATGTTGAGATCCCAAAAGTCCAATAAGTTGTCTCTCAGAAAAAAATGATCTTAGAAGGGTAATGACACGGAGTTCCATCTTGAGTGGAAAAACTAACTTTTATCGAGCCAAAGTAGACCTTTCTTATCCAGAAATTCGATGTAAGCATCTACATTGAACCGTTTCTTCCTTCTTACAAAAATGGGAGGGCAGACTTGACCTTAGCTGGACACTAGCTTTTTTGTTCTGAAGATAATCTTACTGAAGCTGAGACATTGATCAGATATTTTCTGTTGTGTTATAGCGACTGTTCTGGTAATACATAGTGGCATCAGAGTTGAAGTTTTTTTTTTATCAGAATAGGGCAAAAGTTTTATACTTCCCTGGAGAAAATTTAGAATCTTCTTTTCTTTTTCCAACCGTCTTGGCTGGTTCTGTTCAGCCATAAGATGCACTTTTGTCCTCCTCAATAATTTTGCACCAAGTTACCATTGCGGGTTGAAAATAAAAAAATGTGTACTACTATATAAGATTTACCCTCTACTTAAACACTGTAACTTCATACGACCAATAAATAAGATGGAGTAATTATAATATTGTAATATAATGGTAAAATTTGTTGAATTTCAGCCGAAAAAAATTAATGCCATTGACTTTTGTTTCATAACCAAAACTACTTTTTATCACTTTGGTAAATCGTCTGTATATTTAGTTGACCCATTTTTTTGAATTGTTAATCAGAAAAAGGAATTTTATTTTCCTTAGTTGTTGTCATTATTATTTAACAACTGAATAGTGAACTTCCTTTCTGACTACATTCAATTATATTGTATACCTTATTGGACATGTAAGGGGGCTCAAAGAATATCTAGTTATCTTGAGTATTTGTTGAAAAGTTATAATTGTAAGTACTTGTTGGACTCCAAGTAGAATTGTAGTTTGACATCGGAGTAATTCTTGCCTTTGTCCTTGTTCTTGCCTTCCCCTCCTCCTTAGTTACTGATGAATGTAACTGATCTCCTTCAAAACATTATTAAAATTGTAAGAGTTACCATGTTGATTGTAGGTTTCTTTTTTTTAACATGCTCAAAATACACTTGATTTTCATCAACTTTTAATATAATCTTTTAAAAAAATTTCAGCAACAAAAACAAGTATTTTATCATAAAGTAGATAATAAAATAACAATTTTTTGTGTAGTAAAATTATTATACAATTTACAATATAATGAACTTGATCATATGCATTTCCTTTAATAATAATTACATGAAAAGTTAATCTAATAAGACTGTGCTCAGCTAACATATATGTATAAGAAATTCAAAAATTTATACTTCCGTTGTATTGTTGTTGAAAGTGAAACAAATATTCAAAAATTTTCCATGAATATTTTATAAAGGTTCTTTGAAAAGCTTTTTTATAAGAATACATTTCATATATATAATAAGCTTTTTAAAGTTGTCACTTCGTCAAATAAAGTTTATATTTCTTTTATGGGTAGGTTATAAATTAAGGAGTACAAAATTATTTGAATAATATATTATTTCAAATTTCAAACACTACCTTAATTATTATGTCAAGCATGCACCTATTACCTTTTCTAAAAGGCCTTAAGTTCAAGAACAGAATCTTGTAATGTTTATACGGAAATTTCATGTTAGATTTTTTTTTTTTGCACTTTAAATTCTATACTTCAACTCTTAGTAAGTTTTCAATGTTGCTTCAGTATTACTAATTTGAGAATTATAATCATAGAAAAAATAATATGATTTTTTTTCTTCCAAATATATCATTATATGTTATTCGGGTAATATGGGCCCTCTGCAATATGAGACACCCTAATATACTCTTTCATATGCATTCTAGAGTTACTTTGTTTTGACATGTGACTGTAAAAATAATAAAAATAATTAAGACATATTGTACTCAAGGCAACTGTGGCACACATGTGAAGAAGGTACGTATTTATTATTTTTACCCTTTTTTCACAGATTTTTGTATTTGTTTAATTATATTCTATTAGGAGATTAGATTTTCTGTGTAAAAAAAACAAAGATAAAATTGAAAGTATAGAATACAATATGGAAAATTATGTGGTAATAAACATTAGTTCATAAAATTTTGTATCATAATAAATTTTAAGAAATGAGTCTATGGGGTAATATTAAGTTTCATTTGTACTTATGTAACTTTGGTTGGCTGTATTACCCTGAACATCGGGTGTTATAGGCTTTAATAAAAAGCATGCAAATATTTACCGGGTCGTGCAAAATGGATGTATCACTAATCAACGGGAGCAAACTTTTGCTCCTCCTGAATCTCAATTAAGTCAAACGTGATATATTACTTAAAGAAATTTATGAAGCACATAATTATAGATATCATTTATGAATTTGATCTCCATTTACTTTAAAAAAAAAATAATAAACGGATAATTAGGCTTAATTTTTAGAAACATATTGACTTAATTATCAAAAATTACATAGTTCACGGAAAATATTATTTTTAGTTGAATTGTTTTATGAGTACATGAGATGTATAGGTATATAATACATAACCAATTATTAAACAAAATAAAACTTTTGTTTAAACACTAATATATTAACGAAAGATTCTTATTTTTTGGTTGATATATGGATTGCTAATTATTTGAAAGCCTATACTTTTATATTTTTTGTTGGTTTACTTGATAATGAAATATGTTGTATTTTGTCAAAATAATGCACCATATTTTAATAATTATCAAAACTAAAGTTTTCTATCAGTACTGTAATAAACGTTTTGATTGAGGGCTATAGATTAATCATCATAAATATATGAATATGTACTACTTTTGATTGGGAACCAAAACTTTAATTTGCATTTCATTACAATTTTATACCCGAGATTTCTAATGAAATCCTTTCATTTCACAGCAAAACAACAGCTAAAAAAAAAATTACCCCATGCCTCATGGTGTAAAAATGTCGGAGCGACAACAACCACAAAAAAAAGCACGCATGGTCGATCTCTTGCACACTGATGTTAGAGCTGAAAATACTCCAGAATCTTTAGCATCTCTATTTGGACTACTTAAACTATTAAGGAATATATTAGTGCTCCATAAAGTTAAGAAAAACTGAACTTCTGCTCCAACAATAAAGCTTACTTCTGACTTACATCCATTTGGTCCAGCTCTAACCTCAAACTCTTGGACTTTGCAATTTTTGGATGTCTCTGAGAAAAAAGTATGACGGAGCTCTCTTTTAAATTTGGATACACTACAAGCTGCCATCATGACAGCATGGTACGCAATAGACATATTCCTTATTGTCAAGAGCTACAATCTATTTGCCGGCGTGTTGAGGATATTATTGCTTGTAAAGAAAGACCTATTATATTTATGTGATGGACTAAGCTTTTGGTTTTGTCAAAAAAAATTATATTTGTTTTTAAATATAGTTGCACGAGCCGGTCAAAAAAAAATACTAAGGGACAACTTTTAAGCCTAATATTTAATTCAATTAATTAAACCTCGATTAAAAATGCCTAAATATACAAATAAATCCTAAACAATACATTATCAAGATAAATACAAAACTTAATAATTTCAGATTTATGTTTTAGGAACATACTGAAAAGTATTGCCTACAAAATGTAGTTTCAAAGGAACAAGAAAGAATATTACCAATCCGAAGGTGTTTAACATCGCAATACACTTACAGTGGTTAAGAATGCAAATTATTGTCTCAAAAATACATTATATATTTATAAAAGCTCAAATCAGGAAATACTTTAATCAAATTTACAATTGTTATGCTTCCAAAATAACTTGAAGTCAATGTTCTTTATTTCATAGTGGGTTTTAATTTTTTTTTGATGTTTTAATTTAATTTGATGTTAATAATATAAGATGTAGTAAGAATATTTTTTTAAAAGATGGCTTTATTTATGTTTCATTCATTATTAATAAATAACTTTAAGCTTCATGAACCGAAGGAAGGAGTACTATAAACTATTGATGATATTTATTAAATTATATTATGTAGAAAATGTATTATTGAATGCAAGCAAAAAAAAAGACACATGTAAGTAGATTTTGTCAAACGAACTACAACCTTTCTATTCTTTTAAGATAATTGGTGTAGTAGGAGGAAAATCATTAATTTTCAATAGATGAATTTATTAATGTGTATCTCGCGTTGCATACATGATATCGGTTCACGTGGGATAGTGTTAGAAAGATAAGATTTCGTAATGTATACACTTTTTGGAAGGTTTCGTCATTTAATGGGCTCAGTATTGTTTAAGGGCATGTCAAACATGAACACCAGCAACCTCGAACTATGCAATATTTTACAGTTTTTCTTTGCTAAGGTCAAAATGCAAGTCTGGTGGCTAAAAATTTGAAAAATGTTTACGATACTTTAACCATTAATTACATACAATTTTTGTTGACAAATCTGTTCCGGTAATTTTGATGTAAAAAATGCAGCACGCTGTACTTGGCTAATTTTTGAAAATTTTAATATAATAATGGAAATCGTCGAGTACCATTGTTTTGCAGGCACTGTCTTGATTGCTCAGGAGCTAAACGTTGCACGTGTCTCGTTCGTACCTATAGAAGGAAACATACTTTGTGTATATGGACTTCAAAGAAGATTCCTAGATCAGATTAACTAATTGTAATAATATGATTTTTACTTATACTTTATCATTGTTATTCCATCTGACCAATCAAAGGAACATTAAAAAATCACGTTTTAAACCACTTTTATAATGCTGGATATATATAAAAAAAGACCAATATATAGGTGCCATACAAGTAAGCAAAAAAATAAAAATACTTTATTAACCTAATTTCTATCAGTTACTCACTGCTACATTGCAACAAAATGGATTTATTTTTGTAGCAAATGGTGACTGGTGATAAAAAGAGGTGTCACTTACAACACATCAAGCAAGATCAGTCTTTGTAAAAACGCAGTAAGCCTCTAGAATCGGTACCTAAGCCGGGATTACGGTCAGAAAGGCTTATTTGTGTTTAGTGGCATTAGAAGGGCATCATTCACTAAGAGCAGCTCCCCGACTACCAACTCTCATTTCGGATTTGTAATGTAAACAATTGGATTTTCTTAAGAAATCGACTGGTAGCGGTAAGCTTGGACCAATAGATGATGAATTGTGTTCCATCTGGACAATGGCAGGTCACACAAATCAACGGTGATTCACCAAAATCTCAGCGAGGTTTTTTGAAGATGTTTTATGTATCCGGCTTATAGTCCAGACCTGGCACCAAGTGCCATCTGTTTCTGTTTAAGGCGAATATTTTTGATGGTAAAAAACTCTTAAAATTACAAGTTGGTAAAAATAGACTGTTTAAATTATCTGCCTATAGCAACACGTTTTTCTAAGAAAAAGGCATAATTGAATTAGATTCAAAATGGTAACAGTTTATGTTACCAAACAGTACACATTTGATCTAAAATGTATTATTCTAACTATGCTAAATTAAGCCTTTAATTGCATGTTTTTTTTACTTCACCAATTAATTATTTGTCTGCATGAATATTTAATTTATTTAAACTTTTGTTTTTGCGAAAGGCGCACATAATGATCAAGATAATAAAATATTTTTGCATTTTTAAGATATGAAGTATTTTTAGTATTAATTTTTATAGCTATATTCATAAAAGCAAGTTCAAAATGGTGCGTCTCACATTTTTAAAGTATTGTAACGACATTATTTTACTTTTTTTTTTCATAATTATATTTTATTTTATACGATACATTAGAAAACTAAGCAGGGGATAAATGTTTAATTTTTGAGGCTTGTAAAACCATTTTTATCTATAGTTATCATTTCGATTTACAAGAGGTTTAAAAAAACAAAACAATTGTGGGACAACAATTAAATTAGTCTTTTCAGTAGTTTTTTGAAGGATCTCTTTTTTTATGTTAATTCTTAACTGTAAAGTAAAAATCATAGAATATAATTACAATTTTTGAGACTTATAAATTAACTTTTTATTTAAAAAAATTATCATTTCGGAATAAAAAGTTGATCAAATTTTAAAAATGTTAAGCCTTCGGTCTTAATGGGTTAATATTGTCATAGTGAAATAAAATTTCATTATTATGATTCTGTAAACTTTTGAAAACGAACTTTGTTTAGGCTATACATGTTTTATATACATATTTATACTTTAAAAAAAAAAAAAAAAAATTGAAATTTTTGACAGTATTTATTTATATATAACTACTTTTGTGTACGCATATCAAATATTATTTTTCTAAAATTTCATTTTACTATAACTTTTTTGCCTTTGTACACTAATATACAAATTTACACAATAATATATATTTAGTGTTGTGTAATAAATATGATAATTTCTCTTTATTCATATAATTAAGTGACTCTCAACCTTTGCATCCTTACGGAACTCTTAGGCAATTTTTGTCTGGGAACATCTAATTTTAAATTAATAATTGGGTCTATGATAGTTTTATTGTAAGCTTTTTTATAACCTTTTTTTTCAAAAAGACGGATTCCATAGAATTTTGATGACTTATTTAAGAAAATAAGATTCTTGAAGCATATTTTCTAATTTTTGATTTGCTAGTGGAGTATTGAATCACTGACATGATCGGCAGACTCATTTGTAAATTTGATTTCCTCTTTTTCGAAATTTAAATTTCCAATTATCTTTAGATCCAGCCAATGTCTACTATTTTCATCAAACAAATTCCAAGATTTTATGAAAATAATGTCGTAATTTGCCCATATTACTCTCAGAGTGATGGGAAGACGGATACAGCAGTGAAAATCAAGAAAAATGTCCACAACAAATGTAGGTCTAGAACTATAAATTCAGATGAATTCAGAGATGGATTATTAGAATATAAAAATACACCACACGAGTGTGGATACTTACTTAACCAAATCGTTCATGGTCAAAACTGTCGATCAAAGGTCCTTAAACATAAAATAGCAATGAAGAAACCAATAAACGTTATTTAAAAGACGGTGTATCAAATCAAAAATCATATTACGAGATCCATTCCAAAAATTTGAAGGGAATTGATAATAGGAAGTTAAGTCCTGGTACAAACCCAAATGATAAAATAATGGGACAAATTTGCAAAAGTAATTTCACAGAAAATTTGATCGTATAAATTCGTATGGAAAACGGAGAGGTATATTGAAGGAAATACAAATTTCTTATGAGTCACTAGCTAAAGTGGAAAAACCAAAGAGCTGACTTCAAATTTACCAAATAAAAAATGAATCTAGAAACCAACCCAATCCAAAGAGTACCGTTTAGCAAATAACTTTATATTAAATTATTTATATATTTACACTACAGGGAATAGAGGTTATTGTATATTATTAAAATACATCATCTCTGCTTAAGTTAGGTTAACAAAATTTATAGTTTATTTTGCTAATTTATTCTATCTTAAATAAAGTATGTATAAAAACTTTTCAAGAAATACTTGTGAAGTGGATTGAACAAACCTAGTTAAAAAAAAAAGTAGGAAGATTTTTTCCCTTTTTTTTTTCTTTTTTACAGGGCCATCAGACATACATTTATTATTATTAGATAGTCACATTAAAAGTCGACACAACATATTATTTAAACAATAACAAAAAAAGGGTAAAGAAATATTTCACCTAACAAACATAATCAAAATTAGGATCTGACTTATAAGTTAAAGTTTTGATCAAACCAATGTAGAATGAGTGAAATAGTGACATATTAAAATGTTTGGAGAAATTACACTGCAAGGAAATGTAGCATACACTGCTGTAAATTATTATAATAATTTTTTTTTTTGAACAAAATTCATTTAGAACATTATATGTTATTTTCCATTGGAGTGTAATTTCATACAAATTTGATTTTGCAATTATGCAATAGATTTGGATCCAATTTTGAAGAGAAGATTCATGTCGTTAAACTCATATTTTGTTTTGTTCTTGGATGGGCCTTCTCCCTAGATAAAGATTAAGTCTTTCAAACATGATTGATTGTCCATATTATTTTAAGTTGTTTTTTCTTTTAAAAAATTTGGGCGAGCGTTTTATTTTATTACACTCATTGTAGAGCGTCTCTTTGTAAATATAATCAAGGAGTCCTGTAAGCTCACGCGTTTCCAATAGGGGTCTTTTTTTATTGTATATCAATTATCATGTATGGAATGTCTCTCTTAAAGTGTTTTGCTACAAAATAAAGAGTTTTTAAAAGTAGTTTGTTACAGGAAATCATCTAAATAATAAAAATGAGGATATATATCTCTAATAGAAGTGGTATTTTATTAGTACTTTAATCAAAATAAATATTAAAAACATATAAAAAAGAAAAGGCAATATCAAAAAAGTACAAAGTTGGTCCAAGCCTACAAGTGAGAAGATTTTGTTTGAAATTTAGCTTTTTTTCTATTAGCTTCTGAATTCTTAGCGGTCATTTTCTTTTGTATTAAAAATCGGATGTTATTATTCAGTTTAGCACATAAATTTTTACCCATGACATTATACAAAGCGAATGAAATTCTTTGAAGAAAAGCTGACTTCCTCGCACTTTAATCCCACAATGGCGATAATGTCAGAGTTTAAACTGCCCTGTATCCTGTCAATAAATGTGGCAACAAATTAAGCTCTAGGATTTGGGGTGCCAGGTAGACTGTCTTTCTCTTCAGGAGTTGCTGTGATGTAAAAGAACATGGAGTGAGCATAAAGACAGGAGAGGTAGAGAAAGTCAGAGGGGAGTGGACCACTCCCCTCTGCTCATTATTTTGAGGAACTCTTTCAGGTCTACATGCTGATTGCTTAGGCTATCGAAGGTTATTGAGTCCGGAAGTGTGTCTCTGATGACCATTAACACTTGCCATGATGTAAAGCTGATCTTCTTCTCCAAAAAACAACAATAATATACCTGGCTACAAAGTAGAAAGCATTACTCTCTCCTTTGGAAACTAGTTCCTGGAGGTCATCTGGTTGCCAGCTAGTCAAAATGGGCTCAGCTTTACCAGGTCTTCATCAGCAGAGCTTTAATTTATGAAGTAATCATACCTGAAAATTTAAAAAAGTAAAATATTGTAATGATATTATTATACTGTAAAATAATAAAATGCCTAAATAAAGAAGCTTACTATTAACAAATATCTTATTTACCTGAGAATTTGAAAAGACTCAGAATACAAATCTTTCTCTCTGCTTCCAGGATCTATCTCACGCTTATGTAGTGGACACCTCCACTTAGTTGTCTGTACCAGCCGAACCTTCTTTCGATGGGATCAGACTGGAACATGCCGAGGAGTAAATAGGAGAAGTCTGCTTCTAGGAGAAGATACTCTGCCAGATCTGCTACGGCAAGGCACGTCTGTTTGTGTGCTGCTAGGAAGGTTTCTGCTGTGAGGCCAGGTGCTTTACTGTTTTGCCACTGGATGAGAAAATTTCTTCTCAGAGATTGGTTCCCGAAGCTCATTTCCCTTTTCGTAGCCAACTCCAGGTGTCTTGACGTTTAGGATATTCTGCATTGTTCTGACAAACTCTGAAAATTCGGAGATGTCTTTAAACTCCAGTCTGTTGTCTTCTTTGAAGTAATACTTAAGCACTCCAACTGATGATTCGTAAAACACAGTATGCTGTTGTAGTTGGTTGAACTGTTGAGCCCTACGTGACGTGGTCGCACCTTGAGTTGGCATTGATGACGCTTTAGGAGATGAGAGGTAGTTGGGGCAGTTTGGCCATGAGGATGGTACTACATCTGCTTGGAGGTACCTGTAAAAGAAGGATAGTTATAAGCTTACTATCTTCCCAACATTTTTTACAAATTATTAATCGCAAAAACGGTAATCCGTACAGAACGCATCAAAAGTGAGCAGCTGTCTTACCTCTTTTTTAGAGCTTTGCCAAGGGTCTGACTTCTTTTAGACTCAGAGATTAAATCAGAATCGTTGAAATGCAGGGTTCACAGCTTGGTACTTTGGGATGATGCCTAATCTGTCTTCTTCAGATCTGTTTCTCTTGGAATGGATCTCAGCCAGGCGGTATCAAGTCCGGGGGTTCTCTCTTTGTTTGGCCACAGATGGATCTTAACACCAGACTGTTGTAGCTTTTTGCCATAGCCGTTCTACCCCCTAGAGCACAACACTTAGTGGGCATGATTGGAATCACAAAACACAATAAACATGGAGTCCACAATGTAACTAATAGTTATTAGTTATTACTTATTATCTTACCAAACATGTTGCATTGTTATTTTTTTCTTCAATGGAACCATGTTGCATGAGTATTTGAATTCATATTTGCGGGTGCACGGTCCTGCTTACAGGAGTATTTGATATAATACACTCCAAAGGCGACTTTGTACCTCAGGTAGGACTGTTTATGAGTAAATACGGACGTTTGAACGTTTGCAAAAAGATAATGTTAGTCCCATTGTCTTCTATGCAATTGATTGCACAAATCTACGTTGTCTACTTTCCTTTGTTTTTATATTTTATACCATGCTAAATTAATAAAATATATATTACACTGTAAATGTAAGCAGTAGATTTTTTCTGTTCAGACTCGAAATTTTAGTTAGCTATACATATAATAATCGAACTACACCCCTTCAATGACACTTTTTTCAATCAACACTAAGATTTAGGTAAATAGATTAATGAATAAAATATTACCTTGTTCTATAAATTCACAAAAACTGTTTCAAACCTAAAAAAGACTAACTAGTGTATCAAATACAATAAAATTTGATATCAAATTTAAAAATAGTTAGAGGAATACAACGTAATAGATAAAAGGAAGATAACGAACATTCCTTTTGTTTCAAAAAACTAAAATAAATAACTCAGACCTAGTGTGGCATTTGTGTGTACATAGAATTGCTTACAATGTACCTATGCATGCTCAAAAGAATAAAATCAGAGAGTCCCACTGTAATCGTCCAACTATCTACATTTTTACTTTATAAAGAGCTTGTTTTTTTTGATGATTTAAATAACTGTTGTGTTTTGATTAATTCAAACGTAGTTTCAAATTTTACGATCATAGTAAAATATTTTTTTCTAAATATATATTTTTTCCCACAAAGTAAATTTACGACTTAAAATAATACAAACGAAATGGAAATTATATTAATTTTTAGTTAAAATGTACTATTTTAAAAATTGGTAAAAAATGTTTTTATTTTTTTATGATGTTTGGAGATTGTTTAAATTTGATTTGACAATGATTTTTATGAGATAGTTTTATGAGCTTAGAAGTTTTGATATTTTTTTCCAGATGAAAAATATTTTTTTAATGTCTATAATTTAATTATTCCAAATATATAAAGTACTAATAAACTGTGTAGCAAAATATAAATTTTGGGATGGAAAGTACATTAATTCCGTCTTTATTTTACTTCAAATCCTAATGCAAGTGTTTTTTCTGCGGTGATTAGCCACCACAACATTAAAATTAACATTTTAGTGGCCAAAAGCTTTATTTTCTATTTTTTCATTAATTGTTTCATGTGACACTATTATAAGAAGTGATACTAATAGGGATAATTTTGAGCATGGCATAAAAAGAAACCGAAAATTAATATGGTAGTCCAAACATTTTCAAGAATGTTTTAGTGGTACGAAGGTTGGCTCATGACGTTTCATTACATAAGTTACAACCAGCTGTAACAAGGGGGAGGAAGAGATGAAAATAAAAATGGCATTGACATGAATGAATCACTCTCTACATCAATTCTGAGTCCAACAAGGAATTTCACTTATAACTCCGAAAAAAATAATTAGGATTATTTTATGAGGAGACACAATTGTCAAACGACTTTTTATATATGTTGTATGCAATATAAAAGGAAGTTCAATGGAAAATATCTTAGAAAAAGAAAATTCATTTTTCAGTTTGCCAACTTAAAAAAAATGGTGGGCTAAAAAAAATCGAACCTATTATCATCTCTATTTACATACCTTAGTAAGCAAATAAAATACCTTTTTTTTATTATATTTTTAACTTGTGAATTTACTTTCTAAAATATTTATAAAGATGATATTTTATTTCTAAATTAATAAATCATTATCAAACAATATATACTGGCAAAAGAGAGCATCATCCAGTGAACTTTCGTGGAGAATGATTATGCGCATTGCCAATGGAAATGAAGAGGAAGAAGATGTTGTATATTTGCCATGTAGATAAATGCAAAGTATTCCTGAAGAGGCCAGAAAAACCTATTAGCTTACAGTAGGATATGAAGTCTCACTTTTTGTGTGTGAGCTCGTCAAAATTAAAATCCCTCAAAAGACGGGTACGTAGACTATGATTACATACGATAAGTGACATCCTTGAAACTTGAGAAACTCAACAACTAGTGAAAATGCAGAAAAATTTCCTTCAAATCAAGAGCAACCTGAAGAGATCCGTATAATATTTCTAATTCAAGAAAGAGGATGTATCTAAAATATAGAATATTTTTGGAGGTTTTCTGTTTACAGAGAAACACTTTAAAGACTCACGTTCTATTTTGTGCAGAATGCAACAAAATAAAAACAGTCCACACGTATTTAGAGACTGCAATTTGATTAATAAAATCATGAGAGCCGTCGGGAACGAGATAGGGAAGAGGATTGGAAGGAGTTCCTCCTCACACAAACTCCTATACAGTTTTGAGAGACCAGCAAAACGCTTTGTGGGTCTCTAAAGTAACTATTTGACTCCAAGTATGATCTCCATGGCACGATACAAGAATATTTATCCTTCTCCAAAAAAAAGTTAAGGTAGTTCTTAGCGAGTTTGAATAATATAAACAACAGACAATCTTAATTTTATGAACATCAACTATTATGCCCTGGTATCATTTATTTTTCCAAGGGCTATTTTTATATTGTTTGTATAGTATCAGGTTTGTGTGTGTATTATATATATGTGTCAGTGTGCATGTATTTAGTATTTGTGTGTTTTTTTTATTTATTTATGTGTTGTTTTTTTATTTGTGTTCTATTTTATCATCTATTCGATAATCTCTATGAGATAAATTAATAAACTTTGGATAGTGGAAGGAAAAAAAAACCTTTTTAAATAATTTTCCTATTATGACTTACAAAAAAATATATATACGAGTATATATACTGAATAATACAAATCTTGCTCTCCTTTCATCTTTTTTTACATTTTATTGTTTTGAGTAAATAAATAATAAGAACACATAAAAGTTTTATTTATAATCATAGTACTAACATAGTTCCAGAATTTGTCAATAACTCAGAAGCTAAGTAAGTGTCGCGAGAGGTAAATGAACAGTTCCGAATTTAAATAGAAGAAATATTATTAAAGTACGTAGTTTCAAATTTCTTCACCAAATCTTGTCTTACAAACATAAATATATATTTAAAAAAAATGGTATTTTAGCAAAAAAATATGCGTAAAATATTAACTGAATAAAAATCCATAAAATTAAACGAAAACAAATCCTTCAACTTTCATATACCGTGAGCATATAAATAAATATATATGAAAAAGGCCACCAAAGTCAATAAATAAATAATATGGAATTGTAAGAGCAAAATTTTATTTAGGCTAACAACTAGTTCCTTTCTTCAAAAATTTACTATCTTCCTCAATGTTCAAAATGTATCGATGAATTTGATGGATGTTATAAAAATTGTCAAAGGCCCAGTCCCAAGCACCTAAGATTGTCTTTGAAATGTTCATTTTGAACGTTTCATAACTTGCCGCAACCACCTAAATTAAAAATACACGAATATTCACCGCAACTATGGGTTCACCTACAGTTACATAATGTGCTAAGTAACGCTTAACATTTTTATTAAGGATTATCCTTCCATTTAGTTTCAGGGGTATTATTTATATTTTTCGATAAACAGGCGAACATAATTTTGGTTGTAATAGTATATTAACATTATTGTGATCGATACCCCTCTGGCTAAAAATAATAAATTATTTCAGAATATGTCACTGAAGACATTTCGATGAAGCGTATCAAGTGTTGTTGAATTATAATTCACCTCAGTTTTTACATTTACCTACATTTTAGAAGATGATGACATAATCATATACATCCAATTACTAAGTAGATTTAAATCGTGAACAAACTCTTTGCCGAATTACATTTGGCCAATGAAAATTTACAGAAGAACAATTTGCCAAACGGATATTTAACCAAAGGACCATTTGGGACGTTTAGCCGAAACATGATATTAAATTTACTGATGTATACGATTGCATATTTTAATTCAATTTCAAATGATATTATGACAAACAGATATTGTTCATATACTATATATGTAATATAGGTACATTACTGTGTAGTTTTTTTATTAAACAATATTTTATATACCTTAATGAACATTATGTAACCACAACACAGCAGGGGGTCACAATAAAATGATTATTGTAAAAAGGTCGTAGACAAAATCGTTGCGTGGTTAAATTGTCGTGTATATTATTATTGTGAAACAAAATTGTTGTGGGTAATAACATCTTGAATCAACTTCATTGTAAGCAATATGATTTTATGTAATTTCATTGCAAGACATTATCATGTGCAATTTCATTGCAATTTATATCGTATTTGGACAATAAAATTGTTGAATGATGAAGAAACTTGCAATGAAATACTCCATTTCATATCCCCAGTCTACAAGTTGTACATCAGTTGAAACTCCACCGTCACCGCGTTTCTAAACATTTATGACACTTTTACAACATGCTATAACACACCCGAACCACAGGTTGTGCAGGTGAACAGCTGGTCACTAAGGTAGGATAAATTCTATCGTGGCAGATTCTCTAAGCATCAAACCAAACATATTTATATACTTTTAAATAAAATAAGTCTACTTATTTTATTTATGAAAAATTGGGATAATGAAGAATACATTATACATATCCGATTTTAAGAAATGGATTGGGCACTAACCGATGGCCGGCTTGTTTTCTGTATACAAGAAGGCTTCCTTGATATTCAAGGAATCAGCAATAGAAAAATTTATCCTACTTTGGGGTAGGAAATGTGGCAAACGTTGAGTTTAAACTGCCATTTGAAGAGTTTTGTGATTTTTAGGGAAGTCAAGGAGGAAAAATTTAACCTTGTGGACATGAATTATAGCATATTGGAAGGGGCCCATGGTACTTAGAAACGTGTAGGCTGTATATTCGAACCATATTGTGTTTATAAAGTGATATTAATGAATAAAATTAATATAAAATTATTGTTATGCAAAATAACACTAATTAATTTACCTATATGACATACATATCAAAAATACCTATTTATCGTACTATCATTTTAAATTGATTTAAAAAAGGAAATCGTATATAACAATAAGTTTTGTATTATTTTTCGACCAATTGTCCAAATAGACCTTTGGCAAAATGCCCATTTGGGAAATTATCCTTCGGCAAAATGTACATGAGGCAAATTGTCCTTTGCAAAATTTATGTTTGGCCAATTCTCTTACGGCAAAATGTCATTCGGCTAATGTTCTAGAACCGATTAAAATATTTTGTCTAAAGGCACATTATTATTTCTAGAGTATCACTAAACTTGGATATTTAAATTTTTCAAAACAATTTGAAATATCCCTTTATTACACTAATTCAGACAATATAATCTACTTTTTCCAAAGCTAATAAAACAATTTTATTTATCAAAAAGGTTTTTTTAAATTTCATTTTCATAATTATTGAACATATTTAAAGTTAAAATTCAGGTAGAGGAAGGTTTACATTGTACATAGACGAGTAAACCGACCTTTGGTATTTTAATACCCTTACATTTTTTTTTACTTAATTGACTTTTCATAAAAATGTTTTTTTTACAAAAAGATGACAAATTACTTATGCAACATATCTTTGGTTCATATAAGTTAATCATAAATTGATTAGCTGTATAGTTTTTGACAATTCCATAAAATTCTCAAATATGTTGATTTTTCCAAAATAAATCCAATTGGAACAAATTACGACAATTTAAAATTGTTTTAACATGAATTAGATAGAGTTGTTCGTGCTCATTTTTTGTAAAGTTCAAATTATGAAATAATTGAAAAAAATTGTTTTTTGTACATTTTAATCAAAATAAGTTTGATTATAGAAAAAAGTCTGTCGAACCATTTTGTGGCTATATTTATTTTTGACGGCATACGCACCTTCCTCACTTCTCCAATGCATGATAATTCAACTGATTGTATTTCTTAAAAAGTATAGAATCTTGCCTCTAGAATAAAACCAAGGCCACCCTATTCATACTTCTACAGTCTAATTGCATTCTATTATAGTTATAATAGTTTTTGGTACATTAATGTTTTTTAATGTGTATAAAGTAATGAACACAATGTAAAATTTTAATTTGAGCATTTTACAAAATATATTTTTATTAGTTTTATAATATATATACAACATTTAATAAAAGCGGACTTTTAAATGTCCAGCAGATGCAAATGTTAATTTCTTTTTATTTGAAGATTTGCAAATATTTAATGCAGTAATTATTTATTTTTTGATAAATGCATTATCCTAATTCATAGAATGTATTTTAATCAGCTGAAGTGAGTAATGATTAGTGAAAAGTTTCTCATTGAACATATTTTGATTGATGGTTATGAGGAAATCTCTATACATAGATAGATTTCCCACTCTGTAATGCCCTTAGAACAGGCAGTCGTCTATGCTATATAAATTTGTTATTAGCACATTCCTTTATGAATATATAATAATTATTTTTGGGCATTTTTAATTTGCAAAGAGATTTATGAGAATAATACATGAAGAATACTCTGTCATACATCGACACAAAAAGAAAGTAAGGCTCAACCTTCTCCCTTAATACTTGTATATATATATATATATATAGTCATGGGTAGAAGTGGGCTCCATTATCAAAAAAAGAAAAGGGGAAAAGCAAAGAGTTCTCTCTTTTTTATACTCGCGTATTTTTTTTCTATTTTTTTCTGATGGTATGCGTCATGTTTAATATAACTAAAAAAAAGAAATCTTCCATCAGTTTGAATTCGAAGCTAAAGCTATGGAAGAGTCTAGCAAAAATTGTCTTTTATCAGTGCCGGTTGCAACATATGGTCCAGATACACTCAGTCTGAACTCCAACTCAAGTACAACTAGATCCATCAAAAATAAAAGATATGGTCAAGGTAGGAGCAATTCCTGTGTGAGTGACTCTGTTGCTCTCTTTGATTCCTGTGATGGACGAAGACGCTCACGTTCGGGATCAAGAGCATTTTTGATCAAACAGCGTTCCTCTGGAGATGAACTCATTCTCACTTGCTCTCCAGTTCCTAAAGGAAAGAAATACACGCAAACAAGAGTGCATTCATTCTTGATACTTTGTCAAATCTGATCCATCACAATTATTTGTGTATTTATTTGCTTCTTAAATTATTGTATGTATAAAGTAATTATCATAAATATGTACACACACAAGTCTAATAGGTATGCTCTTCTAAGCCTATTAAAACGATTTAAAGCATGAGAAAATGCCTATACCATACTTATTGTTAGTCTTATAATTATAGAAATAATAATAGCAAGCAAAAGTTTGCTAATAATAAATAATTACAAGTGAAATTTATAAATTGTACTAACTGTCTGTGATATTAATAATGCCAATTTACTGTGTTGTCCAACCCAGAGGCTGAAATATTTGATCCATCTTCTATAAACATTCTTAACTTATCATATAATTTACACTTTTAAACGATGGTACTTATGAGTATTTGATTAGCTTCTAAGTTATCAACAACTTTTATAATCCATATATCAAATGTAAATGTCTGTGTGTGTTTGTGTGTGTGTATGCTTGTCGCTCAATTACGGCGGAACCAATTAATGGATTTTCCTGAAACTTTTAATGTAGGTTTTTATGGCTCCAAAAACGGATCTGGTGACCATTTTTTAGTCTTCGGGGCCATAGCGGCTTTTAAATAGGATTTTTTAGTATTTTATCTGTATAACCTGAGGTCTTCAATGAAACTTAAACTACTTTGAGGTCCATTACTTTACTTGCACAACCTGAGGGCCGGGGTATATTTTTGGATCTTAAAAGGGTTTCATGATTCTCAGGGAAGCGGCATACGGATAAATTTAACTTGCCTCGGGCATAGAAGTTCACTTGCACAACCTATGGGCTGGGGTGTATTGTAGAATATAAAAAGGGTTCCTTGATTCGTAGAAACACGGTGGCGGTAAAGTTTAAAACCTACCATCGCTGCATTTATTGGCACAAGACAACCTTGTAAAATGTTATAATAATACCAGCCCACAGTATGTGCAGGGGAAGAGCTTGACCCGAAGCAAGTTAAATTTTTCCATCTGTCGCTTCCCTGAGAATCAAGAAACCCTCTTAATATACTTTGATTTAGTTCAGGTGAATTGCTGGGCCAAAATAACTTCTGAACTCTACCACCACCGTATTTCTATGCACCAAGAAACCCTTCCAATATGCTAGAATACACCACTCGCGTACAGGTTGTGAGATGCTGGTTTTTTAAGAGGTTTTATTTTATATAGAATATGTCTTATTTGATAATTATTTAGAAATAAAAGTCTTCAAATTTGACATCCTTTTCTCCATCTTAATGAAAAATATAATGCTAAAAAACTATTGAATTTATTCAATAATGCTGATAGTACCATATGTAATCATAACTATTAGCAAAAAAAGTTATTTATTGCTAAAATGTCAATTTTAATGTTGTGAATGCTAAAAAATCTGGGAAGTCGTCACAGTAGAATTTAAAGTGAAAGAACAGAGGGTTAATTAAGTATTGCTACCCCTTAAAAGATGTTCCAGATAATTGAATTTACTATATGATACATCTTTATGATGAATAGAAAAAAATATATTATTTTTTTACAAAAAATGGGTAATAAAATAAGGTTAAAAATAGAAATTAATCAAAACAAATTAAAAATATTAAATTTCCAAGAATTGATAATTGAAATTGATTTGTTTCAATATAAACTTACCATATATATATAAATTGTATATTAGGCCATTTAACCCGGAAAATCAGTCATTGGAGTATCTTCAACCAAAAGTAAAAAATCCTTGGTTTTTTGGTTTTTTCTGAGTAAAAATTTAAGAAAAAAAAATAATAGGAACATTTTAAAAAAAGTGTAATACTTTTTATCTAAAATACTGGATTTTAATCTTGAGATAAAATAAAACAACAAATAATGTTCAAACGCATATCTTTATAGATTTTTTATTTTTGATCCGGTGATATGTATATGGAATAATTTAAAATATAACGGGGTTTGAAATATAAACAGTTATTATTTTATAGTGATTTTATAATGAAAGTACTCAGAAAAATATATAATGTCTTCATCTGTTATACATAAAATCCTTTTTTTGCTGGTCATCCAGTCATTTAGATGTCGACAAACCATCACTATGGTACATTTTATTGGTTTGACATTTCACTTTACAGCTGATTCATCTTTTATATACATATCATATTATTAGTTTTAGATATTATTAACATATCATTGATCAATTTAAGGAATTATAAGGAGATGGGATATCTTACGCTTAGTACTATTTATAAGAAAATAACTAAAGTTTTTAATAATTTAAGAAAAAAGGTTTAACTGCTTAGTTTATTAATTTGACGTAGACTGAATATTCAATGATTGAATTTTAAATATTATATTTCTTAGATAATTTGAGATGTATAGTTACTACCAAACTAACACCCCCAATTGGTTTATTCTATTCCTTAAATTTGTATAATGTTTTGCCTGGAATCATGCAAATTATGAATTATATCAAAAACAAGGGACTCAGAATCAATATCAAGTATCAAACTTGCAAGGAACAGAAGAAAACTAGGTTAACATAAAAAAAATACATTAAATCAAAAGGCACATAAAGAATTTACCTATGACATAATTTAGAAAGCAATGGAAATTTTTATATAAACTATATAAATATTTAATCATATAAAATTCTATCATAAACGATCATCTGTTTCATATCTTTGTTAAAACGATAATATATTATACATTTCAAGTGGTTTTCTTGCTCCTTAATTATGATTAGCCTTATAACGGATGAGTAAGCTAATAGAATCAAATATTTACTCACATAAATTCAATATTTGTTCATGTTATTGAAAAAAGAAAACGTTTACCTAATATTAATTAATGCATAATAATCTATTTTTAATTAAATAACTTAATCATTTATGATTTTTCCTTTAAATTCTAATGTGAGTTTTTAAAAAATTCAATACAAAAAATTATACTATGTTTATTTAAAATCAACGTTTTGATGCCCTTTCTTGTATTTCACACATCTTAATACTCAGAAAATGTGATTATCATGTTTACAATGTCTTTGAGTTTAATATTTTTTGTGTATTTTTGAGTAATAAATTGATATGGCTGGAACTAGAGTCTGAAACTTAATTTAAGTAATAAAAAAAAAGATTCGGTAACAAATACAAACATGTGAATAATAAAAAAACTAATAATTTTATACAGATATTTTATAATACTTTCTAGAGATAGGAGGATTATTGTTTAAATATATGTGAGCGTAAAACCCACGCTTAAGAGAATGGTAACAGTGAGAAACGATATAACAACAAACAGAGATCACTATAAGCTATAGTGTGCCTAGCTGATACCTTAGAATTTCTAATATTAGAAAGAATAGTTGATAAGCTTACCACCATATACTTATTTTTTTAAATTTACGATCACAGCAATATAAACAATATTAACATCTTCAATCATTAATTAGAATGCAAATATTGTATAAATAGGAACAAGTGTAAAGACCAGCCTTAAAGTAATGTCATAAAAAAATAGTAACTTTTAGATACAAAATATGTACTGATATCATTTTGAACTATAATGATGCTCCATGTCTCCTAATATGTTTGAATCTTCAGTATAGGCAGGGATAATTAATAAGAGCTTTCATATCTTACATTTAAAACAATTTAAAAAAAATTAAATTCACTACAATTTAAGCAATATTCATATGGATAGTTATTATCAAATCTAAAAACCAAATAGTGAAACGAAGATCATGTAAAGTATTTCAATTTTTATACAAAGTAGTGGTCTTAGCAACACTATTTTTTGTCCCCTAAGGTTACTGAGTATACATGAATATACTCTGTATCAAACAGTGCAACTGCCATGACTTTATCCTTTTAATTAAATGAATAATGGAAATTCTGCGAAGATATGAAAAAAGTGCTTGGAAAGCCACACAATAGGAAAAAATAACTTCCTCTGTGGTATAATAAGAATATATTACTACGACTATTAATCTTCTCCAGCTAACAGTCCCATTGGTTTAGTTTGCGTTTTTTGCTTAAGTCAGTACCTCCTATGTGTACATATTTTTTATTTCACCTTTCGCTTTTATTAAACTTTGCCATGTAAAGTAAATATAAAATTTGACGATTATTGTCTTTCTCTTATTAATATCTTGTATACTATTTTTTACTTACCTAAGCTGTCATCATTATTCTTTTATTCTGGAAGTGTATAAGTGGAAGTCCATGTTGGACTAGGAGTAGACAGGAGGATCTCCAATGCATGAAATTATTGCTTATATCATTGCTAGATACGGTATGGGATTGGTGTTTATTTCTTTTATCTCACAACTGCTCATAGATTCTGGTATTAAACGTCATAACTGAAAAGCTGCTTTCTTCCTTGAGGTCTTCATAGAGGAAGGGTGACGAGTTTATTTTTAGGTTTATTTTTTTTTATTTTTATAAATTCCCTTGTTTCATATTATATGAATTTCTACTTGTATTGCAATGCTTTCTATTACTTTTACACATATGCGTGATCAAAAAGAGCCAAAATAATAGAAAATAGCTTCTAGAATATTCGATAAAAAGCTAAATAAAAAGTATATATGTAATATAATGATGATAAATTTGAAATGTACGTTGTATGAGAAGTACAACACGCAATAAAAAAATATTTTTTTTTGTAGGGTGTATTCAAATACCCAAGAAATGTAGCAGAGGGAAAAGTTATTAGTATGAATCTACAAACTTAGCATCAGAGAATTACAATATTTTTTATTTTATAAGTATTATTATTTAATTGAAAAAGTTTAAATGCATTATCTTTTATCGAAGTTTTTAGAATTTGTATCTGTTGTATTTACTCGTATTCAAAATTGTGATATCGTTTTATTTATAGCATATGCTTGGACGCATGCATTAATTTATTTGCTTGGAAGGTCAAATAGGCATGATAAAATACATAGTCTTTTACAAACAGCAATATATTCCTTCATGTCTAAATACAACTAAAAATACTAATGAGTAATAATTAAATATCTTCAACATTTGTTTAAAAGTATATTTTTATGATAGGTTTTGTATCCCATATGCCATTAATTATTCAAAAAATGTTGATAAAGTTCTGTGTTTCTTATATTGATTCTAGTCTTTGGGATTATAATTAGTGGTTAGATTCCATCTGTGATATAACTTTTTTGGTTTGTTATTAGGTGATTATTTCAAGACTGATCTGGTCCAAACCGCAGTTAAAAATTTTAAACCGAAGTTGATGATCCTTTTCTATAGTGTTTTTTTTTTATTCTTGTACTGATAAAGTCCGATTTTTCCTGAGAAAACGGTCTGAAATATACCAGTATCAAATCAGTTTGGTCTTAAAAAAATTATAACTGTCTTAGAGTGCTCTAATATTTTCCACCAAAACACAAAACTAGAACTAGTAGAGTGAACCTTTCTTGTTCATTTTTTAAACCTCTGTGAGTGAACTGGGATATATATTAAACACCTCACAATTAATAACAATGTTTTTGATTCCTATAAATCTACAGTTATCACTCACACTACTCAATCTGATCATTTGTAATTATTAATTTATCCTAATAATATCTTGTTAATAATTTATTTGTATATTTAGCTAGTTTTAATGGAGGTTTATTGAATTTAGTCAAATATTTTGCATAGAAATCGTTCCTTTGTTTTTCTCTCAAATTTTTGAATTCTTCTTTTTTTCAATTTGAGGACTGAGGCTCTACAACGGTAGCTAAAAAATTATAAAATTCTAACTATTTTTTAATCAGATACAGGCAACCTTATTAAAATAAATTTTCAAAATTTGCATAAAATAATTAATATTTTATAGAAATTTTTATTAAAAAAATATTAGTAATTCATATGATATTAACCAATGCATAAGAGATGGAATAGTTAATAATATGATACATAATTTTTTTATGTAATTAGAATCACGGTAATCATTTAATTAAATATATTTTTTAATGTTTTTTTTTCTTTTTTTCAACTAACGGGGAAGTAAGGTTTAACAATATGAAAAACCAAGAATTACCTTTCTATTTGAACCTAAAACCCTAATGTTTCTTATATAGAAGCTAAGATAGAATGAGACAAAAACCAGTAGGCAGTCTTTATTGTATTTTAAACACAGCATCATCAATCGAGATGTAGAATATATATATACCCTTAATTATATGTTCTACAGATACTTTCTTTTAATATACAGTCAATTTTGTTTCGATACAAAGTTAGTCAGACCAAGGTTGGCCTTCTATTGATTAATATTGATTGTACCTTGTTTTTTTATGTTACCTTCTTTTCATATTTTTTTTTTTGTTTGGGTTGAGAGAGTTAAGTAACCACAAAATTAAGACAAATTTTATTTTTATTTTGCACTGTTAGTGAATTACAATATTATAAATCCCCAAATTTAAAAAATAACAACACTTTTCATTTGATAGAAACTATATTATATCAATAATACATTTAATTATGCTCCTAAAAACAAGAGATCTAGTTATAGGCAGTTATTTATTTATATAGAAATGTATTATTTATTCGTATATTAGAAATTTTAAATCCAGGTTAATTGACCTGAATAAACAGTTTTAGTTAAAAGTTGTCCCTTTATTTTCCCTTTTTTTTTTAATCTAACCTCTGATACATACTACATTAGCTACAAAGTTATAATGTTGTAGTCATTATTTTATCAAATAAGCAAAACCTTATAAAAAATTGAAAGGTATTCATTTAAATTCTAAAATTTGCATAACGAAATATGTGATTCAGATGAATTTTTATCCAAAACAAAATTTGAATATATTTTCTTTAAAGGTATCAAATTATATTATGTTGAAGTCCCAAATTCATTTTGTTAAGATTATTTTAAAATAAGAATCTATTTTTTCTCAATGTCATATTTTAATAAAATAATTTTTATTAATTGAATGTATAAGGGCAAAATTGATAATATAGTTTAATGATGATACAAAAAAATTAAATGACGTGATTATTATAATCGTTTCGACTATTTATTATGTAATTATATACATTTGATTTATTGGGATTATTTTTGTCCAGTTCATTAATTGCCTTTCGAAATGGATGTTCATTAACAAAGGGTTCAATACAAATGCCCCATTAAGCAATTAGGGGGATTAGCAGTTAATCTGACAAATATTTGTCATTTTTTTAATTTATACTAAACACAGTTAAACTTTTGTTAGTTAACACCCCAAATTTAAAAAAAAGTTTTCTTATTCCTTTGAATCCACATTTTATCGGCGTTACTTTTCAGTTTGCTCCTGAATCGTTAAATTTAATTATAGGCATTTCTTTATTTAAACTGAAAATGCCGTTTTAAGGCTTTATTATTTTATTTACGAAATTTTAATAAATATTTAGTGAATTTGATTTTTTTTTTTTCTTAAAGATCCTTAGATCCTTTCTTTTTTTTCTTTTCAATTTTATAGATTCTTCTTTTTTCAATGTGAAAAATAAGGCGTACAATAGCAGTTAACAAATTCTAATATTTTGGCTGTTATTTTATATAATACTAGCAATCTCTTCAAAAACTGGTGGCTACTCACTTGATTAACAAATTAAGTAAGGAACAATAAATATTTTATAATTTCTTTTTCCAAAATTTAGTTTTTTGTTTTTACGGGAGGATCGGTTTTTATCTTTAATGGTCCTAGTTTATACATTAGTCCATTTCTTTTGTGGCCAATTCAATTATCCAAGTACCTAATCACTTTTACAAATTGTTTCTTGTGGCAATCCAAACTTATGTTGTTTAAATTATAGAATAATGAATAATTTTTTGTATGTTTTGAAGTCATATAACTATTTATTTTTGTATTTTAATCTATATTTATGAGTACAAAATTGATGTTATAATTTTTTTAATTATATATATATATATTTTTTATCAGCTATATAAGTATATATCGGTTAATAAATTATGTTCAAAAAATATATATATTGATCAATTCAATGTAAGTTATCATGAAACCAGAGGAATTGGTGATGTTTTCATTTTTGGTTGAAATCTACATCAGAACTTAGTTCATAATGCTTGATGTTATCTCTTTTCATCGCCAAAGTCTCTTTTTTAATAAATAAATTAACAAATTATTTGTTTGTATAAAATTTAAGGGGAATAATCTAGTGGAAACAATATAGACAAGATTATATGCTATTGTTATAGTAAACCATAGTTTTTATAGTATTGATGTTGGGAAAAGGAGAAATAAATGTTCATTGAGAGACCCACTCCTAATGCATAAATAAATCAACACTTTTTCGTCGAGTCTAGAAATGAGAAAATAGACACTTAAATTAAAAAATAAGTATAATTTGTTTTTTGTTATAAAAAGATATACTTAAAGGACCTTTAAGTATGATAAAAGTTTTGTAAATTGAGTGATCACTTTAATTGCGACATCTATTTAAAAAAAAATTAATTAAAGTAAATTTTGATTTATGATTGCAATTGTTGTAAACGAAATATCAGAAGTTTACAGAATGTTTAGAATGTTTTACTAAAACAGATCGGAGATGTATTTTTGTTGGAGTTTTCTATATCAATTTATTTTAAGAAAAGATGAATGATTTATTTCCCCGTTTTATAAGTAAAAAATGATGTTTCATCTTTGACGTTGGAACCTATTGAGATTCTCCAGCAACAGTACGTACAGCTTCCGCATTTGTCATATTCACAACGACATCACCACGATCTTGAATTTCTGAAAAGTTTAATAACTTATTTAAAAATATTTCAGAAACTGCCACAAAAAATGTTCCAGGCCCTTTTAGTATTTAAGTGAAGGAAATATAGACCCAAAAAGCGACTTATGGGTTAAGCAATTAAAATGAAAGAGGTGTCTCTCATCATATATTCCAAGAAAATAAAAATTGACTATTTGTATCAAATATTGTTAAAAATAACGCCATAATTTTTTAAATGTTTGGGCGGAACATATATAAGTTAATTCACCCTAACCTTAAAACTTGAAAATCAAGATTTGACTATCTTTATGTTCCTATTAAAAGAAGTATTTCTCTCGCAAAAACATTTATCTACATGATAACCTTACAGGAAGAACATAAATAATTATAACCACGAGTGGTTAAAGACCGTCTGGAGATGTCTTCGATTAAAAAAAAGAGAAATAGATTAAGTCAAGGAAATAACACATTTTAGAAATTATGTCAATAAAATAAACACTCCTTCAATTTGATGGTGTTTAGTTAAAGCAATAAAATAGGTAGATTATAATACACGCTGTGAGAAATTGGTTAAAACGATAGCATTTCACTCTTATTAATTTACAATCTAACATAATATTTAAAAAAATTAATAATTGATATTTTTAAAAATGATTATGTAAAAAAAGTTATTTCACCAAATTAGTAATATTGGACGGCTTTTGAAAGATAGTTGAAAAAGAAAACACCATTTTCAAAACTTCTAGGTGCCTGAAGCTTTTTTAAATTATGTAAACTCTTGTCTTTGATCCTTTTTATAACAAAATTTATATTTTATATTTATGATAACTCAACATTTATTAAAAAGATAAAATATTCATATTTAAATTAAGACATTTCTTAAGTTTTGATTATGATCAATCACTTTTCATGATTTTTCTAAGTAGGATATAATATTTAATACACGATGAGAAAGAGGTATATTCCTAAAAATATTTTTATGAAAATGTATAATGAATTATAAAATAAACCAACAAACACTGTTTTGTTTATGTATTTTTAATTCTTTTAAACTACTTTAAATATATATATTTTAAGGAGAAAATAAACATTATTTTCTTATTTCCTCATTAATTTGGAGCACACTTTCAAAAAATATAAAATAATATTTCAATGCAATGTAATGGAGATTAAATATTTATCTTCATGGTTCAAAAATATTAACTGTTGTAAAATACATGAATGGGTATTTTTTTAAATTCACATTTTATATAAATACAACTAAAGAATTTCATTTAAGAGTTATTATTTGTTATTCTCACAATAAAAACCTATATTTTCATTTGCATTGAAAAATTATATTTACCTACACTTAAAAAAAAGAATCATAGGAACCAAAAAGAAAAATAAAGGAACTACTTATAAAGGAAATAATTGATTATATTAACTAAACCTCCATTAAAAACTGCTAAATAAACATATGAATACGAAACTAGGCATTATTGAGATCAATAAAGAATTGCTGAATAATATTTCAGTTTATTAACAGATGGGATAAAGTTATTTATCGTGTACAATGTACATTATATTGCCTGATTTTTGGTCATTATTTTTCTCTCTCTGCACAATTTTTTTTGATCGAAATAATAAAAACCTCCTTTAGGAAAGTTTAAGGCCTCTCACGCCATTTTAGCTCGGAGAAAAAACGATTGAGGGTCAAAGCAGTTAATTTCTAGTCACCTTCCATCCTCCAAAATAAGAATCTATAAAATAAAATATATTATTTTATTTTAGGATTATTTTTATAATTTAAAAATAGTGTGTACCTTGTTTTTATTAATTTAAGAGGACTAAGATGTATTCCATGATTTAAAGTTTCCCTGTTTTATCACACATACCATAACAAAAGTTTTTGAACAAAATTGAGGAACATTCTTTTGGTCCACTTTGGCCTCTAACTACGTTATCGTAGTTAGGTGACTTTTTTTTAAGCTTTAGCCCATATCAACAAGCTTAAATCCACGTGAAAAAAACTTTGATGTTTTTGAAACAATGAAAACTTTATCGTCTGCCAAACATAAGTGAATGGTGATGACAATTTATTAGTTACTACTCTTATTGGATTCATGAAATTCATTCGATCAAGAAAATGAAGTCTGCCAATTTCAGGAACATTATTTATCTAATCCGAATATATCAAGTTGAATTAAATATAATCAAATCTGAATTTAGGAAACTCATATTCTTCTGATGAAAATTATCTATATTGGGATTTTCTTATTTCTGAAGTAAATATAAAAACATTTTTTTTACTTATATTAATTAGTAATTTTGTATAAGTTAATCATTTCGAGGCAACCCCGTGTTTGATTAGATAATATTTTCTTTCACAGATCAAGGATTATTTTTAAGCGAAAAAGTTGTTCGGGGGAGGGGAAAATCATAATATGTATTGATTGAAAAAATGTAAGGAATTTTAACCACATTCTTTTCACTTCAGGAAAGTTCATCTTCCTTTTTCACTCAAAGACAAGTTAATCCCAAATAACGTTCATTGTCAGAAATTTTTATTATAACACAAGTTTATAAGGAGAAAAATTCATCTACAACAATTAATTTATTAATATATCTTAATTTAAAAAAGCTATTATGTTGTTTTTCTTTCTTCTTTTGAATTCAAAGATTTAATCATTAAATAATATACTCATTATCTTGGACAATAAGTTCCGAATTGAAATAAAATCATTTTTTTTCTTCAAGACCATTTATTCAACTACCGACTTCAATAAATTTGCTACAGAACTTTAAATTATTTTTATTTTCCAAAATTGAATATTGATATAGTATTCGTTTATTATCATTCCTTGTAACTAACTTTTATTTTATACCTTTTGAATTTTTACAAACAAATTATACAACCCACTCATTTTACCTTATCTAATAATTATATTATTTATATCAAAATATTTTTTTCCTTGCGATGAACATTCTTCAGGATGAACTTGTCAAGGTGTAAAAAGATTGTGGTAAACTTTCTTGTAACGATAAAAAAGTAATGTAAAATGAATTTAAAGAGAAAAAAACAGAATTTTTTTTTTGGGGTCATCTTACGATTTCTACTTACTAAAAGGGAAAAATTATGATAGCAATACTAAATTCTTAAGAAGTCCTATGATGATGTAAAAATGAAAAGAGAATGTTGATTTTATACAGATATTTACTTCACTTTTCTTCTATGCGAAGTAATTTATGCAGTAGCTAAACAAACAGGAATATGAGATAATTTTAAGTAAAAGCGTATTTTTATTACATCCACATTTAATTGTGAATATCAAAATGTAATTTGCAAGATTTCTAATAATTTATAATTGCTTTTTGTTTACTATAATGAGGGGGAGGAGAAGTTTGAAAATTCGTAATTAAATGAACTTTTCTGAAATAAAAGTTAAATGTTTGTTGAATTATGCAATCATTATTTTTATTAATTGTTTTACGGTAAAAAAAAAACCCTGTTAATTTAATATCTTTCATTAGTTTTTTTATACTCTTTTATTTTCAGCAAGCAACAAACAAATCACTTTTCTTCTTTTTAAAATAAGAAATCTATTCATTTTGACTTTCGATTTTTCACTAGTCACATCTACCTTTTAAACATCATGTCCCTTTATATCTTTACATCTTTTGTAAATATATGCTAATATTATGCAAATTTTACAAGAACGTTAGTATTATATATACATATATATCAATACAAAAAAAAAGCCGGAAAATAAATTGATTGTGAAATGCAACACTTTTTATTTGCATATTCTATGAGAAAATGCTTCCCAAAATGAGCAAGGTAATAGTGATAACAAAATGAAAAACATATATTTGTTATAGTGTGTGTACATATTGGTAACATATTTCATGTAATATTTTTAGTAATTCCAATTTATTATTTCTTTACAAAAAGTATTTTTTATGCGTATATAGTTTATATTTGATCTTGCAAATAATTAAAAAAAAAACGAAACTATGAAGAATTCATAGGATATATTCTTCTCAATATTTATGAGGTAATATCATTTATGTTGTTGTTAATAAAATGGTTTCGTTTTCTTTTTTACGAAAATATCTCTCATCTTTCAAAATCCTTTGAGAGATTTATTAAAAAAATTCACTTTTTAAAATAAATCAAACTGAAGTAATATTACATTTTATCAAATAGTACGGAGGAGATGGGGTCAAAAATATGCAGTAGCATTTAATTAAAATTTCATGCCTGTTATTTTGAATCAGAAGGATTCATCAAGCAACCAAGGGAGAGCTGAAAAAAAAGAAGGCTTTTTTAGTATCCTTAAGACTTAAAATGTCAGTATATTAACAAACACAAACGTGTGTGCGATCTTAGCGCCGAAAAGGCTGCATAGAACGTTGGCATTTCTATCCATTCTGCTTACAATATCAATAAGCCTATGAGGGTGAACCCAATGCCATAACCCCAAGAATATCACAAAACATCTGAATCAACTGTTTAGCTGTTTTCTGGACTGCCACTACCCCTGAAGTCAATCCCTTTGACTTTGCAGTCTTGAAGAAGGATATCTGCCAAACCTCTCAATCAAATTTGGATTTGCTCCCAGCTGCCATCACGACAGCATGGTACGCCATGAACACGACCTTTATCGTCGAAAGCTGTCAATCTGCTTGTCTGTGGTTGTTATTGCTCGTGAAGGAATATATATTGAACAAAAAATATACCTAAATACAGTATTTAAACATATTACAAATTGTTTTTAAGTCTTTAATTCTTGATTCTATAAAAATTACCCTTTTTGTAATTAAGTCATGCTACTGCAAGTTTTGGGTTCCAACTCTGTAGATAAATACATTTTTTGTAAACTGTATATAGAGTGCATCAATGGATTTGACATAGTATTAATTAATTGAATATAAATTAGGAGTCGAAGCCAGAACAGTCATGGCTTCCATTCCATCATATGTTTCTATGTCACAAAAAGTGGGCGGAGATGATAGCAACATACAGTACGATTCCCTTCTTAGTTCTCATGATGCCAAACGTAGATATTCAGAACGTCCTCCAGCAGATGCTTTAGAGGCCAAACATAGGGAAAAGCTTTTTCAATTAGCAAGGAAAGGAGCTTTATCTGACTCAGATCTTAGGTTAGAGCAGTGGCTTTTAGAAAAAAAGGGAGGTCGACTTATTCCTCCTAGAAAAAGTAGTCGGGCTCACAGTCACCAAGGAGTGGGTCTCCTGGCTCCCCAACTTACGCGCTCAAGCTCAAAACGATCCACCAAGAGTTCTTTAGCAGCCATTAATTCAAGGTATTGTATCAAAATGAGGAGTATAGTAATGATGCCTAATACCCAGTTTCAGCGATCCCCGTCGTCGTTCCTCTGAGAATCCTTCTCATTACCGCCCATCCAAAACTGTTTTATCCGATTTCGAAGCTGCAGAAATTCTAGAGGCTGTTTTGGATGCTCAAAAAGAAAACTACGCTGGGTCTCCGCCGCCAGAGAAGGAACGTCGACGCATTGTCATCATAGTTTCAGTGTTTGCATTACTTTTAACTTTTCTAGCGGCTGGAATGGTAGGAATCACATTTGGTCTTTCGCCGATCCTTGAAGAATTCCACGGTAAGATATATAACTAATATCAATCTCTATAAAAACATATATCATAATTAAAGAGTGAACACCAAGTAGAAAATTTGTAAATTCATATGATTTACATAGATAAAAATGTTGCCTCAAGGTTTCCTCTTATATTTTATGAATTATACTTGTCTTTTCAAGAGTTTTCATTTATTTAGAAAGGGTTTCCTGCCTCAAGTTGAAACACAATCATATCATAATTCATTATGATATTAAACTTTATTTACATACCCTTGGGAGTTTGTGCGTGATATCATGTTCAAACTTATTCATGAAGCACATTAAAAATTTTAATATATACAAATATACTACTGAGAATTTTCTAACTATTAGGGATGTAAGAATAGAAACCTTCCAAGCAAGCGTGAAGCACTCCAAAGTCATATTAATAGGCAAAATGTTTTATATATATTCTTTAAAGCTATTGTAGAGGACAAATTTACTAAATAATTAGTTTTGGGATTATGAATGCCACAAAATAAATATTATATAAGCTATGAGTGCTAATTTAGTTCTTATAGCAAACTTTTCAAATATAATAAATTAATACTGCTTTGCGATGTAAAAGTAATGTTATGTGAGCTTCTTTTTTCCCTTTCTTAATTATGAATTAAGACAACATTATTTTACAATTTGACTGTCTTTTTTTTTATATTTGGTCAACATACATATTTAACCTCAATCTTAATTAATAAAGACAGCCTTATGAAATTTAATCTCTAATAAGTACATTTAAATCTTTATGTATTATATTTTCCTTGCCTGCTACAAATTTACAAATTGTGGTTCACCTATTCATTGTTATTATTATCCATTACTGAGACAGTCTATGTTAATAAACAGTCAATAGGAAACAAATGATTATTTATATTCATGAAAGAAGAATATATTTTCTAGAAAATCTATACATATGTACGAACATTTGTAATCATATATAGAGGAAGTTGTTTTTAAAATCTATTTGTAAGCTCTTTTTATGATGATTAATGATGGGGAACCAAGCATTCATTCTTATAAATGTACTAAAAATGAAAACCATGAGTGCAATTTGATATTTCATAATTAAAACTCAAAACATACTTTTTATGGAGCATTTTCTTTAATATTTGTATTTTTGCCAATATGAACAACTAGCGGAAAGACTATCGATACGTTTTTTACCCATATTCAGAGATGTATCAAATATGTCTTGGGTCTACAAAAGCCCATTTTTACATCCTTTCATGGAGACACCGAGGACATCATAACTGGTTCAACCACTAATTGAATTAGAATTCTTCACAGAACTGCCCCTGGCTCTACTTTAATCTCAAACAAACTCAAGTCAAACATTGTCAAAGGGAACCTCAAGTCTCTCTCCATGAATAGACTCCTACTTCTCTGTACGGACACAGAATCCATTTAATCTATTAAGTTTGACAGTTTATCTAATAATAATTCATTGTAATCTATGCCAAAATAAATTTTAAGTTCTACCGCTGCAAGGAATTCTTCTAATATTCTATAGTACACCCCAGCTCACGGGTTGTGCAAGTGGACTTCTGGGGACGAGGTAAGGTAAATTTCTTTGCCTTCCCTTCCCTGAGCACCAAGGAACCTCCTAATATCCCAAAATCAAACCCTACCCACGAGTTGTGGGCAGATGGTTTCTGAGGCAGCTAAAATTCTTCCACTGTCACTTCCTTGAGTATCAAAGAACCCATTTAGTATCCAAAATATACTGCAGCTCTCAAGTGGTACAGGTTAAGTTCTAAAAATGCTATTCAAAGGCCATTTTGCCCTTGAAAGCAATTACTACAACCATTTTTGGAGCATTAAAACCTACAAGGAAAAATTTCACCAAATTTTGCCCATTATTGAAGGACAAACATATACAGACACACAGACATTCACATTTAATATATACCTTGATAGTTATTTTAAAGAAAATTAAGAAGTATATAATATATAATTCTAAATACTATTAAAAACGCAAATAAGGATCTTACCTTCAGTCTTTTTTCAACAATATTTGTAGTACTTATCTTGCATCAAGATAATTAATAAAACTTAACATTAGCGGATGTATCGTATTGAAATCAAAAAACCGATATATTGAAAAAATATTCAATATCTACATCGGACCGGTATCTGAAAAAGTTCTTAGAAATTTCGATATTTTCGCCAATAATTTATATGATATAATTAGAAAAAGAGGGAGAATTAAAATAAACTGTTTTTCGATTTTTGTAGCGAGGGAATGCTCAATACAAAAAGTACTTACAATTAGATAATTGAATGAGTTATGTACATCCTAAAGAGATGGCAATTTAATAATTCTACACCTGGGAGTGCATATTAAAATTACACTTTTATATTAATATTTTTATTAAAAAAGGGAGAAGTTAATAAGTGGCAGTACCAAAATTTGAATTGGTATTTCATAATTTTTCAAATACAAATTTAAACATAATTGTCCGAAAGCAATTCACACAAACTCATAAAATTGTATCAAAATTTTTGGTGTGGGATGAAGACTAGTTCAGAAAATTTTCATAATTGTTGTGTATCATCAATTATGAGGATAGCCTCATCAATGAGATACTTTTGATGACGTAATGACGTAGCAAGTACTATTTGAAAATTTCTTTTAGTTGGTCCATGGAATTGAACTTATTAATTCCTATTTGATCTAAAGTATAAATAATAAAGGTAGTGTTACCCATTTGCTAATATACAGAGTGTTAAGATCAAATTGGTCCCATTTTTCAAAAGTCTATAAAATATCACTGAAGCCCTCATAATTAAATGGATTGACTATAAAATTGGCTTTTCATATTTTATATATCAATGTAAAGAAATACCTCTTTTGATTTATCCAATTCATCACGGCCTGGAACCCTGCCCTGAAGGAGAGGAGGACATGACGGAGCAGTTCCTTGGCATATTTGTCATTGAGTGTTTGATGAAGGCAATAAGAGATTCCTTGACGGCAGTATATGTTCGATTTGTTTAAGATTCAACGTATCCCTAGACAAAATAATCCAATGAATTAAAATCCAGACTACTGAGGGGCCATATTTCCATCCAATGAAGCCATAGCAGTGTTCACTCAGATACTTCAGCGACCTTTATGAGTACCTTCTCCATCGTGGTCTATACTAAAACTGCATATGTGTGTACCTTTAAATAACCCCCCTACTCCTTATCAATTAAAAAAATCCATATAAATACAAGTATCTTATAGTTTACTTCATAAAATATATGCAAATGGATATTGTAATTATCTTTATAAGTAAGACTCTAACATCTTGCTTCATCGTGGTCAATGTTAAAACTGTACACTTTATTACTATTCACACGATCCTCTTGTATCATATACATATTATATAAGTACAGGTAATAATATAAATATATATATCTCTCTACATGTATGATATACCTTTATATATAACAATCCCTTTTTCACGAACGATCATATACTATATATAAAACATGATCCGCTTTTTCAAGTTGAGTTTCAATTTCATTTCACCATTAATATTTTCATATTCCGCCTTACTGTCCTCATTGTCCACTTTCCTTACAAAAAAAACGGAGAAACCTTGCTATTTCTCCAATACGTTATCCCATTCTTAAGACAAATTTGATAAGTAAAATTTTTCTGCTATATGACTTTCCCAATATTGTTCGACTTTTTGAAAGGAACTTTGAATCAGTGCCGTTCTCCAAACTTTTTGTACTGGTCAACACTTAAAATGTCTATAATAATACTTTTTGACTTATCTCTCTCTATATTTGCAATGCTTATAATTGCATTGTGATTGTCTAATGGTTTCACCATATTATAATGGAATGTATGAATATGGGATCTCAATTTTTTTTCCCATAAACGAATTGATTTAGTGAATATCCACAATGACGAGGTAAATTACGGTATTCCAAGAAACTGTCACGAAGTTCATTGGAGTTGATTGCTTGATTGCCGTCCTTCTTAGGTAAACTCTTCTTATATTTTACAGCTGCTTTCGCCATACCATGCCTTTAGAGGATAATATGTGCTTGAGGTTGACCAAATAATTCTATTTTTTTGAAGAATTTTATGAAATTTATTACAATTATAAACACTTCCATGATCCGATCATAAATTCTGAGGATATCCAAAATCTCTGAACCACCAGAAAACGTTTCTACAATTTGATCAATATTAGGATCATTTTTATAACCCTCAACGACTGTCTAGCCAGATAGAGCATCGACACATACAAGGTAGGACTTTTCTATCATATGAAAATAAAGCCGTAGAAATTGATTCAAAAATCATAGAAGAAATCACATCAGGCGATAAAACATTGACTTGCTCTTTGAATTACCCAAAACTTGCATTTCTCAATTATCATTTCGAGCTTCTTGTTGATTCCAGGCCAGAAAATTGATTTTCGTGCACGTCTCTATGTCTTAGTGATTCCCTTATAGCCTCAATGAAGTTTTCTAATCCATCTCTTTGATATTCTTTTGGAATAATAGTTTATGTTCGCGTCAAAACTAGTCCATTGTCAACCGTCAACTCATTCAAAATAGTCTTGGACAACTTCACAAATGGATTTGAAAATATGTTCTTGTTACTTAGACCACTTTTAACTAATCTTACTAAAATTTGATAGTCTTTATCAACTTTTGTTATTTTTATCTCTACTTTCTAGATCATCAAAAAGTGTTTTTTATAGAGCATCCACAACCAAATTATATTTTTATTTCTCCTAGGGAACATAAACTTAGTAATATTGGAGATCCTTCAATTATTTTTTAAACTTACAGGTTTTCAATTTGATTTTTATAATATTTATTGAATATGGTTTGATGGTTTGTTAGTGAATTATGATCATTTACTAATTCAAACTTTGGTAAATCCACTCAAATAAATGGGATTGCAAATTGAATCAAAATAGATTCCTACTTTACCCCTGCGTATGGTGATTCTCCATTGTAAACAAATCTTGAAGCATATTTAACTAATCTTCATCTTTCTTCATGTTTTTGTAAAAAAAAAAATGGAATGGAAGACTCTTCAAGATCATTACAATATCTAAATACATACATTTTATTAAGTCAAATATGTGATATTGCCACTTTTATGGATTTTTTTTTATTGCCAAGGAGTAAGGCATTATTTAAAGGTCCACACGTACTTCTGGTATCAAAATTCTTGTTTTGAATGTGTTCATCATGAGCAAAATGAATATTTCAAAATTTTAAATTTCATGATTATCTCTCGCCCTCCACTTTCTAGGTTGCTTTTGGGTTGACAGACAGCATATGTAAAGTATCAATGCAACGCAATAAGCAAATTTTTGATTACTTCCTTACATATAAATTATGTATATTTTGTACGTATCTAATAACTTTCTTTAATTTACACATCTTAAAATGAAATATTTCTACTGTCACGAAAACATACATTAATATTTAATTGGAGCAGAATGATTAATATTCCTCATTTCCACAGTATACATTCGTCCAACAAAATAGATTAAAAAAATGCACTATATATGACTGAAATGACTTTCTTATTGTATCATGTGTCTTTATCACACAAACGCACTACGTAAATGGTGTAGTAAAAGAAGAAGCATTATTTTTCCCATTGACGGATTTAGTAATTTGTGTTTCTCGCGTAGTATCAATAGGATTGATTAAAACTTCACAGCATTACAAAGATAAAATTTCATTATGAAACAAAACTTTTTCAAAGTTATGTGACCATTTGACGGAATATTGTTAAAGTGTACGTTTAAGATGGACAGTTGACACCAGTAAAAAGAAAATACGCCATATTTTACATTTTTTCTCAAACAAGGCGAAGAAGCAAAGTTACAAATGTGAATATTATTTACGGTCAGGTTATTGTAACAGCCAATCATGCCATATTTTGATTTTGTAAATCCGTTCCAGTAATTTGAATGTCAAATATGCACCATATATATATTATATCTGTAGTTGTAGTGGTGGATTAGAGTTTTACACGAACTGGAAAAAATTCAAAATTACTAAAGCTGATTTTTTTTAAAAGTTACTCCGACTCGATCCAAAATAATTTTTGTAACATTTGACTTTACTTGAACTCAAATATTTAAAACTTAGAACGTTCGAGAAATAATTAGTCGATAATAATTACAAGTATCACAATAAAGGACAATAAAAAACTATTAAACGCGCTCTTTTCTTATTAAAAGAAGAGTAGATGAAGTATTAAAAAAAACCACTTTCATAATATGTACAAGCTCTTAAAAAAATAATTGATATTTTGTCGAAACATGAATTAAACCCAACACAGAACTCAAACGTCAAATTTGACTGAACTCGAAGATTTTGAAAAGAATAACACCACTATTTTATTGTCATTTATAATATACTTACAAGTAGCAACAATAATTAAATGTTCTCTCTTCAAAAATGGAATAAAAATTATAACTGATTTCATATTTCTTTTATAAGAATTAATGAGCCATGGAGTACTTTAGTCTCTAAACACTCCGGGTCTATGCTTTACCTACACACTAAACCTCTGACATTACTAAAGTCACATTTATTATTTTAAATTAGCCGAGTTTTTAGGCATCGACTAACTGACAAACTTTAATTTTGTAATATAGAAAATAACTTCCCCAACAACTCCTTAGTACTACTATACGTTTTTAATGAGAAAACTCACACGTAGCTAATCAATACTTAAATGTGAACTCCTGAAGGATCAAATAATAGTATTAACTTTTTGATAAATTTCTATATGACGTGAAGTAGCCAGGAGTATTTTAAGTCTAAAAAGCGCTTTGTGGATATGCTTTACCTATAGACACTCGTTGCAAAAACTTCTCCTAAAGTAAAATTTATTATTTTTAATTTTTATACTACTAGTCTTAGTATCCGGCCTTGCCCAAAGTATTTAGAAGTCGACAAACAGACACTTTTTCGCTTTAAAATATAGAAGATAATTCTCAGTGTCAGTGTTAGACTCAGTTTTTCAAAAGTACACCCACATGAAGTTATTCAATGCTAAGATGTTCTCTCCTTAAGAATGAAAAAATAAAAATAACAGCAAGTGAAAAAAAGTTTAAGACGTGACGAGCAAGAGAGTATTTTAGAGAGCTACTTTTTTATCTTTAGCTACCCCCGCTGGTTGTTGAACCTCATGTAAAGTGATATTCACTATTTTATATAAGTTCTATTCTTTTTTTAATTCAATGCAGCATACAACAAGCCTACGATATTCATTAATATGAGTCATATTAATGAAATCCATTTAAGTTAAATTATGTGAGGAAATTCTTATTTCTTAGATTAAAATTGACTTTATTGATAACAAATAAAATTATTTATTACTTCATTGTTGGCTCTTAAGTTGAATCAATGTTATTTTTAAAGACTTTTTCACGAAAGTAACAAGATTATTTGCAAATGAACAGATTTTTTACTCGATTAAATCAAATTTTATCAACTCACTGAATACTCAAATTATATCAACTCACTAAATACTCAGATACTAACTCCTAACGACATTAGGTAAAACCCTCATTTCTTTAATTTAACATCATTTTAGATTGGGGAAGAATAAGTTGATGCTAATATAAATACCCGGGATTAAAATTTTGTGTTATTAATTAAGTGTATTTTTTTTAATAATATGAGCTTATCATTAGAAATAAATCCTCATATTACCTACAAATATCAAGACCTTGCTTCATTTATATAGAAAACTTTAAATTCTAATGATTTTAGTGTTCCCAGGAATCCATAATTGATTTCAAAAATGTATGATTTCTTCATTATTGACTTGACTGCATCCATATCTTTTGGTTTATTTGTGGATATTCTTATTATTGTTTCTGGAAGACAAAGATATATCAAACGTCTACAATCAAAATATTAACATTCATAATGTGACCTTGACTGATATAACTGATGCAAAAATTAAACAACCTTACTTCTACATAAATTTGTCAAAGAATGAGTCGGACATGGCTAGTTTTTTTTTTTTTTTTTAATGTGCTTGATATATTGTCCTGCAATTCTTTGGATGTTGACTCGAAATAACAAATAGTCCATTGATATAAAAAAAATGACAAATAACTGTGTTTCATAAAAATAAAAGGAAGTAATAGTAAATTATTTTTCTTTTCAAAATGCATATTTCTCTCCATTTGGTAATTTTATTAAAAACTAAGAAAGATTTGATATGAATGAAAAATCCTAGCCATGAACAAATTTTATTGAAGCTAAAACAAAAATATAATGTAATGATCTACTAAAGTAATTTGTGCGACTAAAAATTCAACAAGAGATAGATGGCAGTTAATTATTTCACCAGATATACAGTGATCCCACCTACAAAGTGAATATTCTTTTCTTAATCATTATCAACTAATTTATGAGTAGTGAATTTACTTTTCTACAACATATAACCTTTGATTTATATATACAAAAGCAAGATTTAGCAATTGATTTTTTCAAAAAGAACAACGTAGGATTTGTTGCAGAGTTTTGATTGAGAGTCCTCGTTGGAGAGAGAGAGTTGAATTAAGGATAAATATTTTGTAATTCTGACCTATTTCCTTATTTATTTCCTTCTTCCCCTCCCCCTTTGGAACAGCTGCTTGTATCTCATCTTTAAAAAATGTCACGACAACAAAACTGCTCTCCTACATCAGATATAATATATTATAAAGTATAATCCCATAATGTTCACTTATAATTAATTAGTGCAACCCTATCCGACCAATTAAAGGTAAACAAAAATAAAAAATTATGTAGAAGTAAGATGCATTCAAGCCTTTAGCAATGATCAGGAATATAAATTTTACGACAAGTCTGTTAAGAATAAATGTAGGAACATATTTGAATCATTATCTATTTGCTTACAGTATTATATTTATTATTGTTAAGCGATGATGGAGTATTCAGCAAAAAAAGATATTTTATAGAGGACGATCCTAAAAAAGTAATACACTCGGTTTTCATGATTATATATAAGTATTAGTGTTGAGACTTTGTCCGACCCCAATTTTTTTCTGGATAAGTCTTATTTAATTTTAGAGGGGGCAATATTTTGAAACCGTGAAGCGAGATAAACAAATTAATAACAGAACATTTTTTTTTCTTTTTTTTTACCAAAATGTCATATATACATTGCAATATGACCGTTTTCCGCCAGTTTAGGTTTAATATAAGATATATTTTCTAACAGAAAAAAGATATATTTTCATTCCATCAGCAATATATATACAGGTACAATAAATGTATACTTTTAACTTCTATCAAGGAAATAGCTTTCACTATATTTGGACATTTAACAAAGGCCTATCCTTGTTAAAAATAATGAATATATATAACCTTTTTGCTCTTTTTTATGTTGCTAAAAGGAAAGTTTTATTTATTTCTGTGTAAAAATTTGAAAATATTTTTTTCAAGGATATACATAGACAAAAAAATTGTAAAAAAATACAAACCCTATTATGATAATTTTTTTAAATAATATTTATTTAATAAACAAGCACAGAATCTAAATTATCTGAAGGAACATCAATTTTTATTAATATTGTGGGAGAAGTGTTAATTAATAAAAATAAGTTAATTCAATTTTAATATATAAAAAATATATATTTTGGCAGTACTGTGATGAAAAAAAATGTCTACCTGCAAATAAATTATAACTGTAGCCTATGTTCTACAGTTACTTTAACAATCTGAAACCCTTTACTAACCTCCAAATAAAACCAAATGACTATCAAAGCTTAGTCGTTTATTTTATTAGAAGTAGCCGAAGTAATCAACCTGAATGTTATGTGTATTGTCAATATCAAATGTACACATAATTGGATAACTGATCATAAGGAAACCGGTTTATGAAGTAAAAGAATTTATTATAAAAATGGTTAAATATTTTTGAAGGACACCAAACTTATATTCAATTAACGTGAGGAGTAATTATAATATTTGTAATTTACATATTGAAATTGAATTTTTCAATATTAATGACGTTTAATAATATTATTCAAATGACTATTTTATTTGTGATTTCCTATGTGGCCACTTTTTTTAGTACAAGGGATATGATAAAGCGTAGAACGGGAAATAATTGTTTTTGTTTCAACAAACGTCCAGGATGATCTTGACTTATACTAAAACGTCATTCATGTATATAATTAAACCAGGTTTGAAAAAGACGCATTACCTACTCTTTTTAAGAAAAATATTTTATTTGTGATAGTATATTTTTCCCTTTTCCTATTAATGTCTATTTAGTGTATACTTTTATGTAAATGCAAGTATAATATATAACCAAATGCTTAAAACTTGATTTTTACAATATAAATATATATGTGTTGGTTTATCTTTTAATTAAATTAATTTTTTTAGTCTAAAAAAAACTCAAAGACAAACAAATACTGAGATATACTTTCTTGATAAAATTTTTTATTCAAAATTTATCTATTTTTTGTGTAAATTGTTGTCAAACTCAAAATAAACTTATCAACAAATTAATTTTAATAACTCTAAATATTTCAAATACTTCCATAAAAAATAATGATTAAGCCGAAAAATCATGATTTTGTCTTAATTCATAGTACATTTAAAATTCGATTTGATGAAATAAATTAATTGGCTGTTAATTTTCCTTCCGTTATACCCAACGGTTAAAATTATTGAGTTCAGGTTGAAGGATTTGCTGTATGGTTATGTCGTTTAATAAGTCAAAATATTTATGAGGAAAAAGTATTATTCTCCGTATGTAACTAATAACTAAGTATTTGTGAACAATTTTTGCATCAATTTCCTTTCATAAAATGCCATTCGGGACTCTTCGTAATGTTCATTGTGATCAATATTAATAATACTACAAATAGTGTAATTGGAAGAAACATATATTGTCAACCCTCATTAAAAACAAATGAACATTATTGTATATTTATCTAAAATATATTACTAACAATATAATTTAATTATTGATGTCTTTTTTAAAATGAATTTTATGTTCACTGAGGAAACGGGGAAAATCTCATTTCCAACAAAAAAAATTATTTTTCATGTGATAAAAGATAATAAAGGATGAAATTTATGTCTGAGTATCCATGGAATAATATTAATTTTTAGACAGAGAGAGAGATAGATAGAAATATGGGGAAAACATTTATTTGTATATATTAAGGTGTCACAAAAAAAACAAAATGTTTTAGTATCATGAAATCTGTGTTGTTTTATTATAAGTTTTTTCTATATATAACTAACATAACAAAAATCATACAGATATCTTAAAAATTCAGCCAGCCCTGGAGGTGTAACGATTTACTCGATTTTAAACTAAAAAAATGTTACAAATTTTATGGTATATTCACAATAAAACTTTGTATTTCAGTGAATATGACTTATTTTACATGCTTAAGATGTGATCCCTTATCTTTTAAATTCTACACCCTATATGGAGAGGAAGGGTAAGCTTCCCACATCCCCTACCAGGGGAAGAATATCCCTCATTCCAAAAAATGGAAATGGAACAAAACTCAGCCAATTGATAACTTTGAAAATTTTGAACCAATCTTATAGGATATCTTCAGGTACTATTTCTAAGGAAATAAAACCTATTCTAAATTAGAAATGGGGGCGTGAGCAGAAAGGTTTTCGGAAGTACAGAAACATTGTGGATGTTAGTAAAAATGTTCAAGTATCTATGGATTCGTTAAAATATAGGGAAAAGTATAGTGCAGTCATTCCTATTGATTTTAGCAAAGCGTTTGACACAATTTCTTATTCCTTCATGCTAATCTGTGAAGAAGTACTTTTTCGATATTTTTTCAACCCCATATGTGATCTTCTTTATAATGGAACATCAACCATATCTATAAGTGGAATACAGAGTGAACCAATTGAGTTAGGAAAGAGATGTAGACTTGGATACCCAGTTCCTCCTCTCCTGTTTGTTGCAGCTATGGAATGATTGACATCCAATTTATTACGGAAGTACAGAGGTTTTGGCATCTCCTTCGTGAGAAATGTCATTTAGTGGATTGTATGCTAAGGGTCTCGCCCTCAAGGTGGAAACGAATTCAGAAGCTCAACTGTTGAATATATTTGATGTTCTCCTTACTTACTTCAGTAAGTTTCAAGTAAAATCATGATTGAAAATCATTGGGGACAAAACCTGAATTGTCCCTTTAGGACAATGGAAACCGTTACCTCTATGGTTATCAACACTTGTCAAGTGAGCAACAATGTGAAGATTTTGGGGACTGTATGGAACTCTGAAGGATCCTGTCCCTCCAATTGGTCGAACTTAATTTATTTTGCAAAGCGATCTTGCTTTGAATTGCGTAGATTTAACTTGAAAAAAATAATCGAACTGTACAATACCAAACATGTTTTGCAAATAATATATGTTGCGTCTGCCGTCCCATCAGTTGCTGAGAAAGCCATGAATAAGGAAGAAGTTTGGCTGAAAATACTTTTCCATAATAGATATATTACCACTTGTAAAAGACCACGCAATCAGTTAGGAGGGGGGTTATCTTTTCTCTCCGATATTCTTCTAAATATATATATGGGAAGTTATTTATTGATATTTGTAGAAGGCCTAAATTAGAATGGAGAAGATTTGTCACAAAATCGTCAATCTATGCTATTCTTACGTTTTCTTCTGTTATCTCTGATAATTTCATAATTGCAATATGTAGTTCATTTTCAGCTGAATTGTTTGGTATAAGACTCCAAGATTTGACACTAACAGTATCTTTGACATCATTCAACAGAATCAACATAATATACATTTTTTTAAAACCTTCCGGGACCTGCAGAGCTGGAGATGATTCTCTTAGTTGACCCAAAACCCAATTCCTATTTTAATAGTGGAAGATTATTTTTTGCTCTTCAGAGAACAGCAAAAATTCACCTACCCCTGGTTTCTTGGTATCTGAAATTTCATTATGGGGCTGTAAAGTCTTCTGAACCAGAAAACTTGTGTAAAAAGTATATATCGTTGTTTAGCCTGCCGGTATTTTATGAGAAGAAAAGACTTTGTTCACTCAAGGGAATTCTTGACGGTAGGAAATTTACTTCATGGTTACAGATCTCTAATAACATCATTGATTACTTCAAACCATGCAAGACAGTGGAAAAATGTTTAACAATACAGTGCATGTTTCTTATGAATGTTCGGATCTATTGATTGTCAGGACATTTTTGGAATTGAATTTGAAAGAAAAACAGTCGAATGTTTTTAAAAAATAATGACAAATATAATAACGAATTTTAGTTTGTACTGATACTTTTTTCTGTTTGAAAATGAAATTAAATCGGCAATGTGGAAATTAATGCAAAAATTTGCAGGTGCTCATACCGCTCCTCAACTAATACCAGCGTTGGCAGTTGCCCACATTGCACATATCCAGAACTGTCCTTCGAAGTAAGATATCGGAAGGGCTTCAAATCCTAAGCACTTTTTAGTGTGCAAATTTTTTGGTTGTTCTATATCTACACAGAATTGCTTGCAGTTAACTGAATGAAACGTTATGACAGCTGAGCTGCTTTCCTCCTAAACATTTTTGAAATGGAGATGTTACCTCACTGTCTTTTTTGACATACCAAAAATATTGACAATTTACAACCGTATCTCTAAGTCTAGTACCAATTTTGTTTTTGTTATGTTCTCAACAGTTTATGTAAGATAAAAATATCTTTATCGAAGAACCTATGTAGTAGCTATCTGATAATTTTTGCAACTCCTGGCTGGGGATTGTAGAGATATTCTTAATAGAGTTTTTTATGTTATGATACTCATATGTGGGAACAGTTAATGGCTGTATAGTGCAGTGACACGCTGAAATCAGGCAACTGTAGACCATATTTGACTATTAAAATGTGTTATTCTTTCAATTAGCTCAAATACTGGTTGTTTTTAAGTGATTGACCACTTTGATATTGCAACAAATAACCCTGTATAAGAATGAGGTTGTACATTATAATTTTTCAAATCATTTTTTTACTTAAACATTATGAAGATTATTACTTAAGACTATGATTTCCACTAGCTTCTATAAAAGTCTCTAGACGAGATCGGAATACCTTATTTTCTCCTCTAATGCTATTAAAAAAATGGATTTGAGGTTGGTGATGTCGCAGTCTCTACAGGTTTTGACTAAATATGCTACCAAATTGAAAAGTCCAAATGATTCATTTGAGGGGACTGGTGAGGCCATAATTTGTACCAGAAATGCATGTTTTTTGGGTCTACCACTCCTAAGCCGATCTAGATTTTAACCATCCTCCACAAGCTTTCTGACCATTACACTGTATTGTAGTTATCCTTTAGACTCTTAACAATGTCAGAGTTGCTATGGTTGGTACGATCAACGTTGTAATCTCTTACAATGTTGCTTCAATTTTTATTGAAATATCGAAATAACAATGTTACTGCACTTTTTCGTTAGAAAAAAAATCCAGTTTCAGCTGATGTAATTGAAAAAATGTGATTGAAATTTTACAAAACCTCTTTAATCGTCAATTAGGTGTTCAAAGACTTTTCGAACGCCTACTTCATACTAAAAATAAGTCCAGTATTTATATTCTCATTCGAAATTTATTTACCAAACATTTGTTTATTGAAATATTGATATTTTTTCCATTTGTACATACGTATATATGTTTTGGTTAAAACTTTTGAATATATGTATACCTAATCACCCAAGGGAAATCCAATATCTAAGAGTATAAATTACTCACGTTTTTTATCAAATGAATAAACTAATTTTTATATGGGTTGAAAAAAAAACTTTTTTTGTTAATTTTTATTTTTTCTCTTTATGGAATACGGCACTTTTTTGATTGAAGTGTACTTTTTAAAATCTAGATATTCTGAAAACTTTAGAAAAAATAAATAAGAATAATTAATGTTTAAAGTAGAAGTTTTTATTGAGTAGATAATGTATTTATGCATGAATAAAAATGTATTTTATGCAAAAAAGACATACATATATTTGTTTTTATATGCATATTTGTGTTCGTGTTAATATAAAAACATTCTATAAAAAAAAGATAAATTTTCACATTTCTCTTAACATCATAATGTATGTCAATTATGAGTTTGATGAGTTAAACTATTAGAAAATATAAAATATAGCTTAAAAACTTCATTTTTTATTCAATATTTTATTTCCTGAATCATAAATATAACGAGAATGGGCTCTCAGTAAAGCATAATCCTTCGACATTTTCTTAAGATGATACATCAAAGTAAAAAATGTACAATATTATATTTAATATATATATCACATTTTTTATAGAATTGTATTATTCATGTATGTGTGTTGTATCCCAAAAAGTGATAAAATCTTTCATTATTTTTCAAAAATATGAACTTGTTTCCTAAATTACTTATAATAATAACAATTTCCTCTAAAAATTATGTCTATATTTCTTTGTTGTAGTAAGGATGTCAGTATTCGGAGTGATGACTATTTTTGGTACAAGAAAATATTTCAGCTCTGTATATCACTTATTTCAAAAATGATTGTTGACTATGCATTTTGATCATTAGTATGACTTTGACCTTGGATTCTTGTTGCATGAAGTTGCTTTTTTTAAACCTACATGATGACAAAAATTAGAGCTCTGTATATAAGCTATTGTCGATTATGTAGTTTTACGTGTTGTGTTACCTTTACTTTGACCTCTCAAAATCTAATGGCTTCTTTTTGTGACCATAAATAATCTTCATTCCAAGGTAGATAAAAATTGATCCGTAACTTTTCCTGTAATCTTGGAACAAACAAATAGACAGAGGCTTAAGCATTCCAATTGTTCGACGGAGGTAATTTTATTTTTCTTTTCATTTAATTGTTACAATAAATGTTTGCTATTTTAATTACAACTGGCTGTTCTTTCAAAGAATTAATCAGAATAATTTGAATTTGGTACTCAAAATGTTGGGATAAATTGAGTAACCAAATAATGTTAAAAATATTTAAAAGCTTTTATTTGATTTATGCTCATCAGTTTAACCTTGAAATGACCTGTAATTAAAATTAATCAATTTATATTTCATTGTGATGATAAAATTTTGCTACGTTAAGTGCAATTTGCAACACTTACAAAGGATTAAGCAGAATAATTTGTGTTGCACACAAAATTATGTAATGAGTTGAGATACTTGGAAGTGTTAAATATAGGTTAAAGCTTTCTTTTAATTTATGAGACGTAATTTGATCTGAATATGGTTTTTCACATAAGATTGATTTTTATATAATTATTTTATTGTGACAATGAAGTTTTGCCTTTTTTAAATGCGATTTGAAGGGCCTCCAATAAGTTAATTAAAATAATTTGTACTTATAAATTGACAATTATTTATTAAAAAACAGTTATGTAGGCTTAATTTGGCAAAAAAGTCATTCTATACAGTTTACTAAAGCATAGATTCATATTAGTCTATCTAAAAATAAATAAGACAAATCATACAGATATAAAAAAGTGAATTATTTTTTCCCACCTAAGCAGTTAGCCACATTTTTCTTTTTAGTTGTAAATGTCTGTAAGCTTTTATGTATTATTATTTAAAATACATATATATATTGCATAAACAATTAAAGTGAGAGATCGAGTGGAATTATTTTTATTTACTATTTGTATAAATGCAATATTATTACTATATTTTTAAGTTCAAGGGGATTTGCTTTCAATACAACTCAAATATTATAACTAAACACATAGACGGTAGAACAGACAGGGGGAGGGGTGAAGATGGAGTTAAATTTACAGTTTTTTAAAGAAAATAACGATGAAAAGTTTTATGATTATTTTGAAATCAGTATATTGTTGACCCAGAGTGAAAACATACTAACTGGCAATGCATAAAAAAAACTTTAATAACTTTTTGGGGGTTACCATAGATAAATGTCTGGATTCTGTCATTTTTTTTTAATACCAAAAGTGAATATTTTTAAATATTTCAGAAGCTACAATATGCTAACTGCAATGTGGGTTGATATCATTTATTCAAAAAGAGTTATTTTTATAGAAGAATAAAGAATAATAGCTTATTAATAGACAACTTGACTATCAAAGTGTTGGAATTAAAGTATAACAAAAAGTTTGCAGTGGTTTTCATTTATTTTTAAATTTTTCAGTAAGGAAATATAACTATTTTATTTACTATTCGAAGGTTGAATTGTCTTTATAAAATAATAAAGGTATTGCAAAAATAATCTTTGTGAATGTTGTCTAACTACATGCCAATGAAATTTGTGTAGTTATTGGCATCTGACAGCTTTCTCTCTTAAATTAAGTTTTTCTTTTTTTAATTCTTTTTACAACTTTAGGACGGAAAATAGAAATAAATCATGTAAATGTCGCATTTTTATTTATTTCAAATACACTTTGGAGGCCACAAACCATAAATTTTTTGTTTATATGTTATTTTCATATGCTTCATACAATCAGAAACCTACCATTTCAATCAAAAGACATAATAAGATTATATTTTATTGAATACTCATAAAATCAACATTACTTTTGAAGTATTAGAATGGCGGAAGCAGTTTTAGAGGAGATAAATCCCCTCATTGATAAATGGGGCTTCAAAAACCACAAACCTTCAAAGAAATAGTTGCAGATGTCGATTGCTTAATAAATGAATACTTAAAAAACAAGGAGAAAAATGCTGCCGAAGATATCTACACAAACAGAAGTTTGTATTGTATTTGTAGATGACAATTTTGGGAAGTTTAATTAAATAAAGGTCTGTAACAATGGCTTCTAACTTAGTGGAACATCGCTCAGTTCTCAACATCAATAACATCGGTTGGAGTCAATCAACCACCAACAGTTCCTAAATAAAAGGCTGAAAGTGATTCCTTCATTAGTCAATTCCACTTCATCTCATGATGTAAAAAATATTTTAATGACTCGAACATTTGATAAGAATTTTTTTCTTTTCTTTTTTTTCTCTTTTCCGTTCTTCTTCCGATTCCTTCCTACCCTCATAGAGTTTTCTTAAAAAGTAGGCTATGAAGTGTGTTTATTTTGTTTGCTAGAGGTTTTAATCAATCAACAATATGAATTTATATATTATTTTTAATATTTCTTTTCACAGCGAATATTTCCATAAAGGGAATGCAAACATAAATCTCAATTTGTGCAAGTAGATAATATATGTTTAATAAATGATATACACAAAAAAAGAATCCATTTATTTTTCATTTTGTTTCAATATAAGTTTGACTCATTGCAATTGGCCTTAATTGGTGTACAGCTTACAACCGTTCTTTAATTTTCTGAAACAGCTGTATATGTCCAGGAAGGACATTGTTTGCTATTTTAGTAGCTAGCCAGACATGTTCAACGCCACTAAAAAAAATGAAAATAATCAACAAAATATTCATTCTACAATCGTGAAACGTGTATATTGCAATCCTTACTGGAAGAGACTAGTTGAGAGTGTAAACTTCTTAAAACTGGACAGATCATTTCTCTTGGAAGTCAGGCAGGGACAGTAAAAGTCTGAAGATTATTTTAATTCAACAACACAGCATGCAGGTCCAAAAATGAGGTCATATTACTAAATAGATTCACATTTTATAGCAAATTCGTGAAAAATCATTGATGATGAACCTTTGAAAAGGATCAGGGTCATTGCCAGTAATATGAAATGTTCTTAAAGGTTGATCAGAAAGTGTATTGCAGATGATTTGCGATACAAATCATACAAGAGGCGATGAGGTCAACTTCTGACATAAAATAACAGAGGCATTAAATTTAACTCAATTTAATGAACAAATTGAGCGCCTCAAAAAAATTGGTCTACCTAATATTTTCTTGAATGGAATTAATTTTTATGACTAAACTTTATTAAATATTTTGAGTTTTGTTGCACTATCCCTGAATGATCTTTTAATGTCTCTGAGTCAGTCGTTCTCAAATTTTATCGGTCGGAGGATAATTACAATACTATGGATATTTGCTGGCGCACTTTATATAGATTAGGACTAATCCATTATAATTAAGTTAAATATATAGAAAAATAACGAATTTAATAAAAGCATAATGAACTTATGTCTACTAAGTTTATTTATTTCTGTGTTAACGAGAAGCATAAGCTTGATGAGACTTGCAATTTCTTTAATTTACAACCTAATGTTTGAGAAAAAAAAACTCCTTTTCTCATGATTGCATTAAGGACGTCCTCTCTTTTTATACTTAATTTAACAAAGGATGAAAATCCCAGAACACAGCACTATAAAGTTGAAATGTTATGGCCAGTTGATTTTAGGATATTGGCAATTTTTTTTTTTTTTTTTTTGAAAGAACTAGAGAATGCTTAAAGAAAAAATCCTTTTTTTCTATTTTTTTCAACGCACGATGAAGAATGTTAAAAAATCTTCCAATTCATCTGTTAATGTTAACGTTAAATTATAATCTATTGCAGTTTCTACTTAATTCTTTATAATTCAGTTATATTTTGTAGTAGTATTTGATACTACTAATTATATATCATATTTTCTTCTTAAGTTAATAAATGTCCAACTATCAATGGACAAATTTCAGTTTTGTAATTTTTACATACCAAAGGAAAAATTTCGAGACTAACTTCCATGAATATTATTTGGCAAATCTCCTGCTTTCCCTTTAAACATTTTTTTAGTGGATATAAGGATATATGAGTATTCCACTTTCCCTTTCATGCTAGAGTTCAAAATATTGAGATGCTAAAAAATAGATACAAATTAATGTATTTTTGTAATCCCAAATGGACACTGGAAGAATTTAAAAAATAATATTGTATCATTGCTTAAAAAATAGGATAAGTTTTTTTAATAACTTGTTTAAACGGTTAAGTACCTGACCCCAAATTGATGTGCAAAAGACCCAATTGTGGTAAGACTCCATATTTGGACAAATATGTTCAAAGACTGGATTTAATTGCTTTTGTTTTTATAAAGTTTACAACAATAATGAAATGGTCCAAGACATATCTTAAATCATCTCCGAACGTGTTTGACATCAAGACCTCTTTATGAAGAAAGCAATCAATTAAAATAAGATTTTGGTTTTGTTTCATTATAAAATGTGGTATCTATTGGAACGTCTTTTTGTACTTGACTCTGGTGTTCTAAAAATGAGAAAGGGAAATTTCTTGGTATACCTTTCAAAGAAATTTCCACTATAATTATACTGTGCATTGCTACATTGGAGTTGATAGAAACATAGGGAGTCATAGACAAAATTTTAGTTATAGTACTTGATCCCACAATGAACAGCTGAGGAATCAATGTGGGTGGTTTAACAATATCATTGAATAAATACTACATAAAAAGGTGTTCTACTTTTATTGTAGTCATCACAAATCACCTTAGTGCAAACCCTCATAGAAAAAGTATTATCTGAGCAAATGCATACACAAAATTCTAAAAGGTAACTTCCATAGATCAATTTGTTATTCAGAATGTTAAAAACATTTTCACCCTTTGTAGTGAGACTTAACTATTTGCGAAAAAAAGAAACTCACTTGCACTCCAATCTTCTTTAATTAAACGAATTTGAATTGTACCTTGTTAGTATTGCTGGTTGACTCCTCAACTGTAAGTGCAAATCTGACCACGGGAATTTTTTACAACATATATTTTTCTAAAAATCAAAACATATTTCCAAAATGTGCTTGTTATTGGACAGAGATATTTTGCTTATTTTAAATGCTACCCTTAATTTCCTAACATCGTACTGACAGCTGTTGCAGAAGCCGGCAAAATAAGAGAATTACCCTAATATTATCAAACAACTTTTTACATTTAATTTAAATTCGTCAATTTCACCCTCCTCGAATAGCTGTTGATTCATTTTATGAGTCAATTAATCCTTAATAAAAACATTTAAATTGATAATTATTTAATTTGTGTGTTAGAGCCCGCTCCATAATTCAATATTATTGTTTGCGTCTCATTTGTGGGCTGGAGAGAATATTTATTTGAGGGACACTAACGAGTGCATCTGAAAAAGATGTATAGCTCACAATTTGAGAACCATAGCTCTAAGGAGACAGATTAAACATATACCACAGTTTTGTAACAAATTGCACAATTTCACAAATTCATTGTCGAATTTCTAAAAGAATTACTCATTCAAGAAAAAGAAACTACTACTTCAAAAATTTATTATTCCATTTTTTTTCTACAGCTTTCTAGTATATCAAAATAAAAATAGTACATTCGAATAAAAAATGCTTTATTGCATGATGAAGAAAAGTAGAAAATCGACTATATAATTGCAGATTTAGCCTTTTGATTATAGAATCATTATATTCATTCATAAAAATAATTTTAAATATTGTATTGGAAAAAGTATTTGCATGAGTGATTTGTCGACACGACTTAAGACATTATTTTTCTACTTAACTCAAAGTGTATCCTTAGGTTCTAAAAATTTAATATTTATTCTTATACTTCAGTATTCATAAAACAAGAATACTAATACTTGGTTCGTAATGTTAGACTGATTAATTCTAAAGTACTTCTTAGTACATTGACAGAAAAATATGAAAAATATTTTAATTTATTTTTTCACAATTAATATTTTTCTCATCGATTTTACAATGTACTTAAAAAGAATTATTCGACTACAAACGTATCCAGTTGCATCACTAAAGAAAGCTAAAATTGCTTAATTAATTTTTTTCCACTTGTTCAATGTGGCATTCTTAAAACTATCAATTTTGTTCTCTGGTACTTTACAATTTTAGAGAGCAACATTTCTACATTGGCTTCAATGTGATTCAAGTTGCGACGTCACGCATCAGTTTCACACCTTTTTCAGCCACATCATTGGTACCTTATACTGACTTCAAAAACTTCTGTACATTCTAAGAGCTATTATTATCACCTCAGGTATCAGTAGGAGTAGTAATGCGGTCAAATTTTACTGCAAAAGCATAACACAGAAAGTGGTACTCTAATCTTACCAGTTTGTGAGAACTGTTGATGATAGAAAACACTCGCTTGTTTTTTTTGTAACACTCAGGTCTCTCGATTTCAGATAGGTTAACTTTGAGCTTTTCCTTAGCAGATCTGTTCATGCTTTCATGTGAATTAAGATATGAATAGCACCAGTTTCTTGGTCAGATAAACACGGTGGGTGTTCATTTTCTAAAGAACAGAAGTTGCCACTTCATAGTCATACTACTTGTATTAAACTTTGAAAGAACAAGGTCACATAAAGTGTTATTAATTATTTATTGACCATATTTAAAGTAATTAATTATTTCTCTGTTTATGCGCTGAGTATGGTATTAATACTTGATTTGACTATTTACTTTATAAACAGTTTAGCTATAGTTTATAAAAAGGTAAAATATATTGACTTTAATACACTTCCGTCAAAAATATAATTGTTTCATGCAGAACTCAACCGATTAATTTTCAAATTTGAGGCCTTTGAGTATAATAACTAATAGGCTAACTATTGTGAATTATAAGAGATGTATTTCGATGTATGAAGGCGGTTTGAACAGTTACCCACTTAACATAGATACATGAATTTCTTTCTGATTTATTTATTTATTTTTTCCATATAGTCTCCTTGTTCTTCTACATACTTCTTCCAGCAATACTCGTATGCCTGTAACCCATCCAAATAGTACGCCTTGTTTTTCTCTGCAAAATAACTGTTCATAAGACACTTCTTATTGTTTGCACAATTAGCTTAGATACGTCAATATTTGACCAAACAAACCTATAAAATGTCTGTTTTTGTTTCATTAAGGGTTACACTTTCGAAAGAAAAAAAAATGACGGCTCAATACTCGATTTTGTCAATTTCCACAAAAACACTCACATCAACTCACTCAAAGGACTGTCGCATATTACTGCACGTCCAAAAGGCCTGAAACTATAGTGTTTTAGATGCTAGATAGATATAAATAGCTTTTAGTTACAACTGCTACCATTTCTACGATAGGGTTGCAAACTTTTCAAACCTCCCTCGTACATAAATTTCTGATGATTATCTTTTATCTCGATATGAATCGAGAAAAAATGAAGATATAATTTTGCCAATACAATAGATTATTATACTATACTTTATTAAAAAGGAAGATAAAGATTAATTATTTTTGCTTAAATTCCTTATAAGATTTAAAACATTCTTAACCATATATTAATTCATCACTTTTAGCTATGTCTTGCATAGTCATTTTTCGATAGGTATTTGTTTTGTTTTTTGTTCTTGTGTTACTTATTTTTAATTAAATTCATTTTTGTAAAAAGTGTCGTCAGTCCCACAGATGTAAACCATATTGCAAAACAAAGAACACATAAACAATATTTAGTTACTTAAAGAGTAATCCGTCGACTATGAAGATATTCTCAAACAAGAAGATCTTTGCTTGTTTTGGTTTTATTTTCCATCTTGAAGAAAGTAAGGAATGACGGTGACTTTCTTTATCACTTTTTCAACCAATCTCTCATTTTATATTCCTCCTATGTATAATTAAAAAAATTTCATTAGTTATCCAAGTCTCTAGAACTCTTTTATACCAGCCTCAGAATTCTAGACACATGAAAGACTCAAACCTTTAATTGCACCCTTTTTTCATTTCTGGATGGTGTTAGGTGCTTTGTTCTATTATTTACTTTATCCTACTTTTCTTTTACGGATAAAGGGAATTTTGTTAATGTTCCTCATTTGTATAATTTGGAGTTAACCCTTGATTATACAATCTATAATATGGAATATTCTAATAATCCTGAAGCTAATATTGCCAAGACAGGAATTAAAGGAAGGCTGTAAGAAAATTGATGTCATTTGATTAAACTTACTCCATAATTACTTTCATGAACGATTATTACAATTATTGATAATAATTAATGGAAGAGACAATTATTTGTTCGTTATCTAATAATATATGTACCAAATGCAGTCACCAAATTTTTTCACTGCGGGACCAATAACTTAAAGAATGATGAGGGTGGAGCATAACCATTCCGTTTTCTAACTTGTAGCACTGAAAGATTCATTGTCAGCAAACTTTCTCGAGAAAAAATTTATTTGAGTTTCTAAAGCACATTCCGAGAACTCATATTTCTCAGTATTAAATTTTACAGAAAACTTTAAATATGCAGATATATATTTAGTTTCATAGTGACGCCAAAGATTATAATCTTTCAAAACTGCAAGACTTACGCTAAATATTACGCAACTGGCTTTATTGTCCGTTTGTTTAAAAAAAAAAACTTTACCCCCTACTCTTCATTAAAACGTCACACTTGGTGTCCACTTCTCTTTTTTAGTAGCCATAATGAAGGGTGAAGAAAACGGGATCCAAAAAAGAAAGTATAGTATAGATGCTTAATTTTGGGATACTCAAATGAAGATGAAAAAAAGGAATATTGCTCCTGCTGGTGCTACATTTACATACACTGAATATATATTTCTAGAAATGGAAGGAATAGGACAAAAGTACTCTATGCATAAAATATAGTACAGCAATAGTAAATTCAGGGTAATTAGCAATCAGGATATTTTAGTATTCTAATTATAAAATTCATATTTAAATTTTATCACAAAGTTATGTGTTCCATACGTTTTATAAAGCAAATTCAAGGACCGTCGACAGGCAAGATGAATTTATGTCGTGGGCCAGATCTTACTCACATGCCTTAGTTTGGTGGCTCCTGAACTAAAAATCCTGAAATCACGAAAGATATTTTTCATAACTCCAGCTTGCCGTTGCGTACGAAATTGTATTAGTTGACATAAAAATGCACTATTGGACCCTATTGGGTCTCTACACTTTTTCTCTTATGATTAATACTTACAAAGAACTTTTGTTATTGAAAGTCAAGACTCCGGAAGAGTCGAAAAAAAAATTGGATTATTTGGATAACTATATAACCTGGACAATCTAAACCTCATCCATGATTAGTCATTTATTTCATACTTTAAAGTCTCTTTTGTGATTGAAAAAGAAGTGGAAGATGATTCTAGATACTTAAACATAATTTTCCTCTCTTTTATCGATTGTTTTGGTAGCAAAGCATATTGCATATAAAAAGTTACTATATTTTTTATCAAATCATCCTATAATTATATAATTGAACTGAATAGGTACATTAAGAAATTATATTGGAAAATATAGTGAGGAACAAAGAAATTTATCATTCTCCATCCACAAATCCATCATTGAAACTCGTGTGTTTAATCTTCTAAAGGTCAACTCCGCTTAAATTCCAACTTTATGTAAAGTCTTTTCTTGATAAGAGTCCTTTACTGGCATTAATGTCTATAACACACAAATCAATACTAAATAGTCTCTATAACAAATATCAATTTCATTTCTAAGTTTGAATTCGTCCTGTACTGAAAATATGGACAACTATACATCTTCACGTCTCACTCCAAATTTCATAGAGGATTTGTTGCAACGTTATAATTACAAGTCCTTTTTGGACTCAGAGTAGAATTGGGGATCAACAACGGAGTAATTCCAGCAAATGTTCTTGTTTATTTCATTTTCTCATTTCTCCTTGCCACAGCTGATTGTAGTTGATATAATGAAACGTAATGATCATTATTCTTTCTCTCCTTGAAAACATTCTTCAAATTGTCGGGGTTACCATATTGATTTTTGGTTTCTTTTTTCTTCAAAAGCATATTATACACTAGATTTTTATCATTAGTGATGTAATAAAGTATGAAAAAATAAAAAGATATATAACGTTTATACATTTCTAAAACTTATATAATTTTGCATACATAAAAGTATAAATTGATTATCTCTCTCAAAAAAAATACTAAATGACTAATATAGACGTTTTTCAAGAGTGTGGTTTTTCTTTTTAAATAATTATTTCGTAAGTTATATTTATATATAAGAATTATAGTGCTACTGAGAAGATTTTTTATTTTTATTATATCAACACAAGGCAGTAACCATTTATGTCAATTTTACTGCAATGAAAGATATAATTAATATTTTTGTATCCCTTGCATAGATTATATAAAATTCTTTCAAATTATTTTATAAAAGGAAAAAGTTTAGAACCGAATAACCTGCGATGTATGTTTATGAAAGTGTGCTAATCAAATTTAAATGACATAATTGTATTTCAAAAAATACCAAATTCTTGATATGTCTTCCGAATACAAACCCTGTGCGGCCATTACTTTATGCTTGTGTGGTGGGAGCACACCCAAAGAGGTTATTGAACCTATGAAGCTTTCCAAATCAACTGTTTTCGATGTTGATAAAACATTTGAGGACTAGGATGGGTCGGGAACAACTGCAAGGAACACTCATGTTTGTTTTGGGCTAATAACTGATAATAAATGTATGCACTACACGATTAAAATAAATGGACATTTGGCCACCTACCTCGCCGGATCTGAACCAATTGGACTACAAGATTTGGGAGAGAGAGTCTAATAAACGTGCATATAACAATATTGACTTCTTTTGCTCTTCCATTCTCCAGGCATTGACCAAAATGACCAAGGGGTGTCCCATCAAGGGCTGCGTCAGGTTCAGGGCCAGGTTTGAAGCTGTGGTTGAAGCTGGATGTAGTTTGTTTGAGATATTGACTTCACTATAGACTTATACATGTAAAAGCAAAAGATTAGTGAATAGCTTAACTAATTTTCGGAAATAAATTGTAATAATTATTCCTGAATTTTCCTGCTTTAATATCCCCACACTGTATTATTATTTGTAATTTCCTATAAGCATAGTTGCGCTCTTTAATAATAATAATCTGAAAATAAAAACACTTTTAATTTTTAAATATATAAAGAAACATAGTTGAAAAATAATCAAATTGTTCATCAGTACAAATTATTTGACCTCTAATATTTTGAAAGGATTTTTTTTTTTTTTTTTTTTTTGTCCGGGGGGGTATGGTATTTAAAACCCCTTCGAAAGAATATATGTTTGTATTCCAAGGAAAAGTAACAGAGAGTTAATAACCGTAAATAATCGAATGAATTAGAAAGCTGTATCCTGCTTAACTATTTGTCATTTAAGGTTATTCTAGATTCTACTTTATTATTAGAAGCAGCTAAACCTTACTTACCTCCTCTCTCATAGTATTTCAAATCCAATGCTATAAAATACTCTAAATCTGCATTGGGAAAAAAAAAATCTTCTGTATCTGACGAGTTTTTAAAATAGTTATAAATTAACCCTCTTTTAGTGAGCATCCGTTTTATAACACAGTTTGTAAATTTGTTAAAATCCTAAAAGTACTATTTTGAATATATGACGATAAAAAATAAATCTTCTTTTTATATGTTTGGTGTTACAGCAAAATATAATTTGTTTTTTTACTATAAAGATTTATATTTAATATTCATTAATTCAGACGAATTTGGGAAATCATATTAGTATCGGTCATTTTTTACGAGTTCGTATGTATAACATAAAATAATAGCTGCAATATTAAATTTTTGTACCTAAGGTTGTACACCTCAGTCCTTATATATGAAAAAAAGAAGAATCCAAGAAATAAAAAGAAAAAACATAGAATTTTATGTAAAACAGTCTAACAATTTCAAAAAACCTCGATTTATTATTTTTATATTTACGAATAAATCCTAAGTTAGGCATGATATAGACAAATAAAAAGATAGTTTAACATCGTAATTGATATTTTAGAAGCATACGGAAAATTATTCACAATAAAAGATACAGTAAAAGTAATTTGTTTTTAATTTTAAATATCGCTTTGTATAATTTCTAGTTCACTAAAAAGGTGTAAAGGACAATAAAATATCTCAAAAAGACTTAAAACCACTTTATAGAAACTTTTTTTTTCTTCAATAAATGCAAGTTTAATTTTATTATTTTCACCCAAGTTATTTAGAATAAATAAACGCCTTTAGAAATAAAATCCAATTCATTTAAATATTTTGTATCTTTTAGAATCAATGAGGTTTTTAAAAAGCTCTTTTAAGGACAATATGCATCGTATTGTTATATAATTCCCCATTCACATTATATATATTTATGCTATGGTCAATGATACAAATAAATCCCTGCCTCTATTTTATATTAAGAAACTTTTAAAGTTAGTTTCACTTTTTAGTAAATTATCAGTTTTGTACAACTAAATTTATTTTATTTGTACAAAAGACTCATTTTTTTCTAAGTTATAAGTAGATATAGTCTTTTATATAAAAACTTTCACTCATTTCAAATACATTATGGCATTCTTCATGTAAACTACATTGTGCATAAGTAAATTGCACCGTTTATGAAAGTAACATGTTAATCAACTTTTTGCAAAATGACATTTAAATAGTATCAGGAATATTTTGTTAATATAATCATACCTTATATTATTAATTATTATTTCCCAATATGTATACTCCTTCTCAACATATACCTTCACAGAGTCAATATTTGAGTGGGAAACTTTCCAGGCCTCGCTCTCCATGGAACCCCATGTTCCATTGCCCAGTGGATAGTAGTCCGGTGAAGAGGAGGGCGGAGGTACACAAGTTTGGAGGCCAGAAATCGCTGAGGTTTTCCTTGCACCAACCTTGAGGTGTTATTGCCGTATGGCAAGGTGCTGAGTCTTGTTGCCAACAGTAATGGCCTTCAGGGTAGTGTACATATCCATGGCTTCACAATCTCTATCATAGCCCCCTGACTTGAGGCTTCAATTTCAAAGAACATACGGTTCAACATGCCTTCACTGACAATTTTGTTGAGTATTACAGTTCCTGGAGAGACTCTTCCCACTGTTAATGAACTTACAAACAAGCTGAAAAGAGCAACTAACAATGTTTGCAACCTCCTTTACTGAGTGATGGGCGCGAAGAAAATCTGGAATCTGTTGCCTTTTTGCTATCCATTGCGTTGTTTCTTGACGTATTGCAACTAATAATACAGTATGAAAGCTGATAAATTTCGAAATATTTTTTTATAATAACCCAACATCGATTGGGAAAAATAAGGGTTTTCTGGAGCTGTAATTGGTGCAGTACGATTTGTTTACGCATACTGTACACTCCTCCTAGATGTCTAAATTGTATTCCTCACTATGGAGTACCGCCCAAAAAGATCAAAGATTGTAAGTGATAAACTCTTTTATCACCTCATATCTTTCATGTCATCATTAATTACAATATATGCTATTTGCATTCTGACTATAATTTTTTTTTATAAAATTATATTCAAATTAAAAAATGCTTTTAAAAAATAGTTAAATCTTATGTTATACATGAAGGGGAAAAAATTATCAATTTAGGTGATATAACAATATTTCATATGTTCTTTTAAAACAAAAATAATCGGAAAATATTTTTACAAACTTTTGAAACTTTGTTGTATAATTCAAAATAGTTAGTTATTACAAAATACTTTATTCTGATAAATATTGACTATTTTGTAAAATAATAGTCTTATACATTTTCTTAAATTGTGAAATTAACAACTTTAAAGGGTCAGTAAACCTTTAATTACTAATTTTATTTGAAGGAAAAAATATGTTTGCACTTTGTTTAGCAAACATTTCTTGGAAAAAAAAGAACAATAGTCTAATGTACAGTCATTATTAAGCGCTCAAATTAATTGCTTATTACTTGTCAAATTAATTTGGTTTTAGGGAAATATATTACTTCAGTCATTTATAATATAATTGCATAATGGTAGAACATGGTGTTTATGTCATTAAATTACTAAAACTATTTATCTTTCTTTCAAAAGATATGCACTTATTTTTAGTTATTATTTATATTATGAATACACAACTATTTAGATGCAATTTTGTCAATTATATTGAAAACAGAATGATATAGGAAAACAATGACAGTTGCAACATGAAACAGTTCCAAAATACCCTTAATTATGTTACGTAAAAAAACCATATCTTGAGTATTTTCACTGACATCCTAAATTGCAACATAAATAATGATGACACCGTCTTGAGGGGGAATATTTGATATTCTTACAATATAAAATGGACAATAAATCTTGATGAAACTTCTTCAAATGCTTTGCAAATTGTAAAATACTCTACACCTGCATTAAATACTATTTGATGTCAATGTTAAACAGTGATATTTGAATTAAATAAAAATAATAGGTAGGTATAGAAAAAATGTGGAAATCCTCGTGAGCATACATACAAAAAAGTATATCCTAGTAATTAGCAAGATATTCGTGTTTGTATGAATTATTTCTCCCTATTTTGACAACCCAAACTAAATAGCTAAATAGTGAACAAGGAATACTATAAGTTTTTTAATGATATCTGTCAGGAAATATGTCATCAACAGGATAGGGCAGCAAAGCGTGGACTCGAGAGATAGATTTAAAAATACATCAATACTTTTACCTTTTTAATAATAGGCAAAAAAAATAGTGTTATCAAATATGTAGACAAGCTTTTTGCAAAACTTTTTTTTACTCAATATGTCCACCTTCGTTATCAATCACAGCCTTTACAAATCCCGAAAAAGAAGTAAGCAAATCCTTGAATAATCAGAAGGTACTTTGTCGTCTATGAAAAACTCTTAGCCAGGAACTGTTGGAATTTTAGTCCTGGAGGAAAGAATGAAGTGATCTGGAGATATTCGTGGAATCAGTTTCATAACCAAAATATAACACTCACCTTCATTAAGGACTGTATTTGTTTCTTTTTTCAGGAAAATAAGTCTTTCATTCATTTAGAAATCCATGGTATTTAACAATATTATTTAAATATTAGGACACAAAATTATAGAGTTTCTGCTTATATACGTGCCAATTTATTTTCTACGTCATCAATAAACAAACGTAATTTACGAGTAAAGAAATGTAGAGATTATTAGTGGGAGACCTGAGTGGGGTTCAATCTGGCGAGGAAGGGGCCATAATCCATAATCGAGCCATGTTATCTGCGTATAACTTTTGGCACTCGGCGGAGGCATGAGAGGGGGAACCCTCCTGAGTCCACGCAAAGTTACCCCCTCTTAAAAGACAGGCTCCAAGAACACTAAACAATGTCCGTAATCTTAATCACATCGGCTCTTGCATCTAGGAGATCAGAAATGCACTGCATTTTTGCTTGTTGCTCGCTCATGATGATGAAATTACTAAATGATTAGGATAATTTATTTATGTAAAAAGAAAGATGGAAACAGAATATCAAAAAATAACCATTCCATAGAAATGAGAAAATAAATATTAATTAACAGTATACGTTTTGCTGCTTTATCCTGTGTAAAGGTTGTCAACATATACTTTACTTTTTGACATTCACAAGGATTTAGCCTATTTTTACATCCCTAGATACAACTTTTATTATTGAAACTTACAAATGAAAAGGCTAGATTTGTACAATTATTATTTATTTTAATTGACTAAGAACGAGGAAAACAGGAAAATTAGATATTTTTTTATTATTATTATTATTGTAATTTTCAAGTTATTATGACACTATGGAGATAAACTGGATAACAACAAAACTAATTTTTTTATAATTCATATTAGGTTATTATAGATAATAAACTAGCCAATAAACGTTAAAGCACTTATATTTTTCGGCCTTATTTTGACATTCATAGTTCCATGTTGTACTTAATATATTTGAGATATTGAATAAAAACTAATCTTGCAGGATAAAAGTAATTTTTATGTCCAACTTTTGTAATAAGTTTAATCTGTTTTTGCTACAACTTAAAGGATTTGAATTATATTTTGTTTTCCTATCAGTTGATTTATTAAATTTGTGCAAATTTAAAAATCCGGATTGTTAAATATTGGAATGTTCTATACAAGTGTTTCAATTATTATAGTATTACTTACACTTTTTTATTCTATTGTATATTTTTGCTCCATTAGAATACAAGGTGCAGGTATAATTAATAATCAGGCTAGGTCCTTAAAGAGGGTTGTTAAAACACATATTAAAGAGAAATGATTTAATATTTTATACTGGTTAGTGATGTACAATATCATCTTAGTGTATTTTTTAATAAAAATTAATACATTAATATAATCATGGTCTAGTAATTTATTCTTCAATCAAAATTATTTAATGTATTTTTTTTTAAATTTCTAACTTAAACTAAATTTATTTAATTATTACAGCCTTCACAAACGGCTGTTGCAAGTATATATGCCTACGAGAAGAGTTTTATTCCGATGCATTTTTGTAAAATCTACTCACTGTTATAATTTCTAAATTAATTAAATAAATATCGCAAAATGTATGTTGATGTTACATCTTTGAGTGTTTAAGTCAAACTAGCTAGGAGAGATAGGCTAGAACCAAAAAGTATTACAAATTTCCTGGATTTGTTCTATCTAGAAGTTAAACGGGACCAATTTTACTTTAATCAGTAAACATCTATGAGGTCTAAAAATAAGAATTAATCTTTGTGATGTAAAAAAAATGTTTTGTTAATGTCTTCCACCTATAAAGAAATTTCAATATTCGTTATTTTTGATTTTTTGTCAAAATAAGGTATAACTAGTTATATAAAAGCCAACCCATTTATTTACAATGAAAAAATGTCTTTTTGTTACGGTTCATGCTGACAAGAAGATCAGATAACAGAAAATTGGGCAAAAAGTTGTATGACCTTTATTAACACCTGCCATAAGCCCATAGAATCTGTACGAGCAAATACATAGGAGTCCGAAGTATAACATATCTAAATATTTCATCTGTTAGGCAAGTGCTTCCAATGGATAACATTTTCAGCCTAAATATAGCTGTTAAGCCTTCTTCAGAGATACTTTTGTGATATTATAAAGTATATTTACCTCTAAATGGTATTATTTTGATTACATCCTAAAATGAAATTGAACATAGTTATGTTTTTGCCACCAGGATTACAGCAAAAGTCACGGATGAATTTTAATTTTTGAGAGGTCAAGGTGACACATATCATAAAAAGTCATAATCGAACATCACTTTAGAACACAATGACATACATAGCTCTATGTTACTTTAGGCAGAGGTTTTGCGCTCTATCGATTTCCTATGCCAGTTATATTTGTTTTCGGCTTTATCTAGGCAAAGGAATTTTAGAATAGTTATTTGAAAAGTTTCTCAGATTTTTTGACTAATTCATTGTTTTTAGTTTTCCTTAGCAATTGATAAAATGAATTATTTTAGTGTAATATAGGAAAAATGGTTGCAGGAATATTTACAATACACTTTTTCACTCAGAAAGTTAACCTCCCACTAAGTTTGTCCCTAGACAAGTTCATCCCAAAGCAAGTTTCTTGCGAGGAAACTTCATCCCACTACAAGTTCATCCCGAGGAATAAACAAACTATTACATATGTTTATATAATCGTTTGAGAAGTTAAAATGATTGCGTTGTATAATTTGCTTTTACAAATTCAAAATATATTCATAAAATTTAAATCAAAAATTCAAGTTGATTTGACACATTTGCCACAAGCAGTGATAATAAAATGACTAATATATTATAACTAAACTCAATTTAGGGAAATAACAACATATGAAAGCTATTGAAAAGATTTGTTGAAATCGGTGGTTAATGATTAAATAAAGGTTTTTCTTCAATATAAGTCCTTATTTAAATTAGGAACTTATTTACTAAGATAATGATGAATATATGATTAAATGACTAAATGTTTGAATTAAAAAGAAGAAAAAAATACTAAATATTAGTTGATTTTTTTCATCCAAATATATTCCAAGCATATGAACTGTAGGTTATGAATTTCCCTCGGGATGAGTTTGTCTTGGGATGGTATTTCCTCGAGATCAACTTGCTTCAGTAAGAAAAAGAAAAGAGGGAGGATAACTTTTTGTGTTTGAAAAGATGCCGGTGAACTTTCTGTACACGACTAAAAATGATTACTTGCAGTGAGCGTTTTATTATTCAGAACATTTTCAAGGTTCAATAACAAGAAATGTCAAGTTTTTGAACTGATCTTAAATCTCATATAAAGTACACGGATATTACTTTATTAATGATAATAGATCAATATAACCAACAGGAAATAGTTTTATTCATTATTCATTCTGTGTACAACTTATATTAAACAAAATTAGTCATTAAAAATTAATTTAATGTAACATTTTCGTTATTAAATGCAAGTCTTCTTTCAATAGATTACTTTTCGTGAATATTTAATTATTTTTCATGCTCATATGTCTTAATTAAATAAAACAAGTTACATTCTATCTCATAATGGTCATATTAAGTAATAGAAACACGATAACTATATTATATAATTATGTGATGAAAATTGCTTCTTTTCTAGAGACCTTTCTCTTTCTAAGTATACTGTCGTAAAGAATATCAGACAATGGACATTACTTCTCTAACAGTTCAAAAAATAACAAATTTTTTTGAAAGGAAAAAAAATCATACAATAAATTTGTAAAATTTAGTACGAAGTAACTATTTTTAATTTTAATGGCTGGAAAAATTATTCTCAAGTCATTAATCCTCATGCAATTTTAATTCTTATTAATGATTTAATATGACAATATGTGCTCCATTTAATGAGAGTATATACATAATGCATATAATCTTGAACGGAAAAATATCGTTTTTATGAAAATAAAGTAATCAAAAATAAATGAGGCAATTTTTCAAGTATTTTTCATTAAATACTATTTATATAAAATACCTTTCATATTACTCTTAAATGAAGAGGATATTATTTTATATATAGAAAAAATGGAAATGTTTGTTAGGGTAAATTATTTGCAAAAAAGAAAAAAAAAAGCATTCCCATGGTAAATGCTTTTATATTTTTATATCCGAATAAAAAGGTTTATTTACTATATAACAAATTAGTATCAATTTTCCTAATTTTAATTTGTATTTCTGCCTCAAATAAAGGTACAAAAAAGAAAGCTGAAATATTCGGCAGTAATAATGTTGATATTTGTCAATTATTTTACTTTTCTTGTGTATCATTATATTACAAAGGTTATATTATTGTAAAGGGTATAAATGTCATGTACAGGGTCGACACAATAAATTGAGACTCGTATTAAGTAACTTTCTCGATGATATCGAAATGTTTTCAAGATTTTTTTTTTTAACTGTTCAGAAAGAATGTATTTTATTTTTTCAATAAGCATGATTAAATTTAAATTTAACAACAAAGATAGATGGAACAACGCCAAAGAGAAACCATTTTCGAGTTTCACCACGCCGGAAGAACAAATCCCGAAATAATCAGCCTTACCAAGTGCAGTAAGGCCACTGTATCCTGTTATCATTACTCCAGTTAAATTTCTTCCATTTTTTGGCCCTCAAGAATAGTCTTTCAATAGCACCAACCTAAAGTTCAGTCTAAGCCACACAACAATGTGGAATCTCTAATGGCAACTATTAAAAAGTTTGTAGACAACTTAGATAGAGATTAGGTGGTCTCAGCTTGAAGAGGTTCTGAAACAAGATAGAAGCACTTATCAAGGTGGAGTGTGAGCACATTGAATAAAACTATTTGTTCTTGTCTCTGCTTTATTAGTTGATTAATTATATTAAATTCGGAGGAAAAGCTTCAAGTTCTTTGTTATAGTCTTATTTAATTGAAAAAAAGTTTCATTGTAACATGTCTACCCTACAAATATTGTGTACTTATTTTTTTTAGAACATTGTGTGTTACATGGCCCTCGGCTACCGTAATTATGGCTTTTAACATAAATTTTTATTTTCATTGTGTTGACAAAAAAAAAAAAAGATTTGCATTATTTTTCTCTGAGTTCCACTTTTTTTAGGAATTGAAGCTTCATTTATTTTTTTTCAAAATCTTCAAAATGTATTAGGTCATTTGGTACTTTTTAATACAGGTTTTATATTTGACATTTTATCCTTGTTCAACCCTTAAATCCTTGAAATTGCGGAAAATCAGATAATACAAAATAAAATACTCTGGCATAGTTATTTGCTTTTAAAAAATTTTAAAATAATAATAATTACCAAATATTAATTGTTTATTGATTGTGTTTCTCCATGTTAACAACGGACAAAATTTAAAAAAACCGAAAATATATTTTAATAGTCACCTAATCTCTTGTATAAGTAGGAAAAAACTGGGCCTTGATGCATTCATCAGGGATCTAGATAAGGTCAAAGTTGGTTCCAATTGTATTGGAAGACCATGTATGAAAAAAAATACTTGACTTTAAATTCATTTATTATTTACTAACAATATCCTGTTCTTTCACGGGATTTGGGATTTTTTTTAATCCAGGGATACCCCCAACGAACATTTTTCTTCACATGAGAAATCCTAAGAGCTTTAATTTTAGTTCGTGGTTTTCTCATTTAAAAATATCTATTAATGTTGGTTGACTCAGCTCGAATGTCTACCTACTTATAAATAACGGAATAATAATTATAGTATGTCTAAATCATTGTTGTTGTTTTTTTTTTTTTGTCTTTTTCATCCGTTTGTATTGTAAAATTATTTATATTAGACTCTTTAAAGTTATTTAGAAGAAATAAGTCAATATAGATGAAAGAACAATATTTGTCGAGTACTGGATATATTGTTCATTATGTAACTGACTGATATGATCGCCAATGTTGTAAAACATTATGAACTCCACATAAAAACACTATTTACTCTTCCTTAAAAAATAAAATCGTCCAGTTATTCAATGTTTTATGCTTCAATAAGTAGCAACTTGTACAAATTTCACATAAAAGTAAAAGTTTATATAATCATTATTTAAAATGATTTTTTTTTTAAATATAGAGATGATAAAATTATCATTTGAACGACTTTTCAGCCTTTCAATCATTTATATTTCCGCAGGTTTAAAGTTAAAAATAATTAAATTAAAAAAATCTATTATTTCCTACATAGATGGCTTTTGTAATGTATATCATGCATTGTATTGTTGCAATCGGTTTACCCTACATGGCACTAAAAAGATAAGATTTAATACTGAAAACACTCTGTAACAGTTTTGTAATTGTTTGACTAAGTATTCTTTGAGAGTTCGTCAAAGTTGGACACTATCAAATATAAAAACGCCATATTTCACAATTTTTTCTTCGAACAACGCCAAAACGCAAGTCTTTTATTTACAACTTTATATTGAATAAAGGAAATATATTGAAAATCCTCTTCAAAGGATCTCAATAGTTGTATGTAGATGAAAGTAATATTTGAGTTATTTGATATATAGAATTTGTTAAAAAAAGTGTTTGTTTAAAATACATATATTTTTCTCCATAATTTATCTCATTTATAAATTCAAATTTTTGCCAAAAAAATGTTGAAAGGGATTGATTTTTTTAAAACGTATTGTTTTACGGTTGGCTATAGCCTATATCTCATTTATAAATTCAATTTTTTTTTGAAAAAAAATATTTAAAGGAATTAATTTTTTTTTTTAAATGTATTGTTTTATGGTTAACTTTAGCCTATAAAGCCTTTATGTTATTTATAAATTCAAATTTTTTTCCAAAAAAAATATTGAAAGGAATTAATTTTTTTTAATGTATTGTTTTACGGTTGGCTATAGCCTATATATGTATACCTACCAACAATGTTTGTATTTACATATAATATTTAAAAGGCAATAATTTTAAGCTTGATTTATTAGGGTAATAAATTTACTATAAAGGATTTTTAAAGTTTAAAACTGTATAACTTTACACCGTTGTTCAATGGCGTTCTTCTGTTAATATGTATGCATATAGGTATAAACAGTTTATATCAGAGATATGTTCTTGTTTTATATACTATAAAAATTTGCAATGCATATTCACGAAGAATTATTCTCACAATACAAGAAATAATATATTTATACAGGTATTTTTTCCACAAATTGAGTAAGTTTTATGTTCAAACTATGTAAAAATATTTTGATCCTTTGTGAAAGAAACATAAATAAGTAAATTCCTATAGGCTACAGAAAATATGTAGATAGAAAGCCAAGTATTATAAATGAAGTAAGGCCTCTTAACTTTGTTTCCTCCATTCCACTATTTGTCAAAAAAGTCACTTTTAGTGATATCATTAACATTTTTATTTACTTAATTATAAAGATGTACTTAGTACTATTTACCTGCATAAAGCCCAAAATTTGGACTCAGAGGATGTAATTTTTCATAATTCCTTCTATGAACTTATTAGTAATGTGACCTTAAACATCTGATCTCATCCTATTAAAAAAGTAGAAGGGACAAGGAATAAAATTGAACTGATTATTATATTGACCCTCAGTTATTGAATTGAGATATTAAACAGCCTGATATTTCAAAGAATGGTTCTTATTCCTTTAAATCTACAATTTATCGCTTATAATTTTTAGTGCTTCTGAAACATTAAATATAATTAAATAAAATTCTTTATTTATCTTGCGAATTCCTTATTATGGATTTATGTGTATACATATATATATATTTAATATAGGTTTAGATAAGATAATTAATTGTTTTGTTAAAGAGTTGTTCCTTTATAATTCCTTTTCCTTTATTGGATTTCAAAGTGATGACTGAACCATAAATATATTCGATGCAGCATCATCGAAACTGATGCATACTAATTTGATGCACAAAATTTGCATAAAATAATGAATATTTTGTATGAATTTTTATTAAAAATATAAGTTATTTGCTGTCACTATAAGAATAACAAATCATATCCTGTTATGACCCCAAAACTCATCTTGTTTAAGATTATATTGAAATAAGGATTTATTTTTTTCGATGCTGTATATTCATTAAAGTATTTTTAGGATTTTATTTTATAATTATGACTACACAATGGATGGAATAATTAAAAAAAATTAAATCACTTAATTATTATAACTGTTCAACTATTTATCAAGTAATTAAAATTAGTTATATTTTTGCGGTATTTTTTTACCCACTTCACTAACTATGTATTAAAATGGATGTTCACTAACGGAAGGTTAATTAAAACTAATGTGTCCTCTTTGACAAGTAATAAAAGTTTTAACATTCTGACGAGCAGATTGGCAGCTTTTCACGATTAAGGCTACCTTTTTAGCACTGACATTGGCAGAGAAGCAATTGTAAATGCGTTGCCTTTTTCGGTGTTGCTCCGACAAATTTTAAAATCCGAGACTTTGGATAAAAACAAAGATTGTTTTTTTTTCCTGTTCTTGTTCGGTTGTGTAATGAAACCTTTTAATTAAAAATAACGGGGATAAACATTGTAAGTAAATGTTACTGCAAGTTTTGATGCAACAGTATGTATCTTCATTTCCCTTTCCTTAGACAATATAAGTCATTATCAAGCAATTTTACAAATGGAAGTACTCAAACTTAAGAAACTTATGGGAAAAAATAGCAATGTTGCAACAGAGATATATACTCTTTTAGAAAATAAAACCAATAAATTATTTACCCTTCAAAATAATCAAATTGGATTTAAAACAAATCAAAAACATAACCCTTATTATTTTCCAATTCAAATACTTAAAAATGTTTTTTTTCTACATTTATGTTGTATTTTCCAAGGGTAAGATGATTTCAACTAAAATATCCGTTTACACTTAAAAACAAATAGTAACTCTATTATTATGTGAAATAATGGGGTGTTTTTTTTTTTAATTTAGCTCAAATCTATTTCTATGGTAAAAATTCCCAAAAAATTCAAATAAACAATTTTCAAATACTCGATTTGATACAAAAGACTAATTATACCTTTACTATCAACGTGTAAAGAATTTTACGAATTAGATATAAAGAGTTTAAGCTTTTTAGCTGACCCGTTAATTTTTAATCGGTAATATAAGGAAGGAATTTTCTTTTCCTGAGCAGTTGTCATTATTATCTAATTTCTGAGTAGTAAGAATCATTTCCTAAATAGTTTCAATTATATTCAAAATCTGATTGAACATTCGTGTGTACTCATAACATACGGAACGTGACCCTAAAAATCTGTTGCAGAGTTATAATCATAAGCCCTTGTTGGACTCAAAGTATAATTGGGGATCGACCTCAGAATAATTTCAGGAAATGTTCTTGTTTTTATCCTTCCTTTCTTGTCACAGCTGATTATAGCTGATCTAATGAAACGTCGTTAGCATTGTTCTTTCTTTTCACCGAAAAATTCTTCAAAATGTCATGGAATCGCCACAGCTCATGGACGTTAGTGCCCCGGTGATTCCTAGAGAAAGAAATATACTATACGTATATTGATTTCACGAAAAGATTCCTAGGTTGGATGGAGTAGTTGTAATACTAAAATGTTTACTTACACTTAACCAGTGCAACTCCATCTACCCAATTAAAGGAACATTAAAAAAAATTGGTAGGGTTACCATGTTGTTTTTGGTTTCTTTTTTTTTAACATGCCCATTCTACACTAGATTTTCATTATTTGTTATGACTGATGAACTTGAAAGTACTTTAGTCTCTGACCCTTAGCTAAACAAATGAGATGCTGATTGTAAAGTGGTAACAAAATTTCATTAGTATGACTATATTGTTATTTTTTTGATAAATAAATATATATATATATATATGCTATATATTAAGAGCACAATATACAGTGTGTACTGTATACACACTCAATTCAAGATGCAAAACGCCTGCAAGTTGTTATTATTTTAGATCAAAATTGACTTTTTATTTATTTAAAAATACTTACAGATAAACTATGTTTTATTAATATAGATTGGTAATATTAATAATTATGTTGCATATTTTGCCATTGACTCATAAATATCTAGCAAAAATTATAAAATTTGATTTGTGGGATCTACAAATTTTTGTTCCATAACAATGAAACTTAAACCATTTGATCATTATTTGATAAAAGTATTAGCCAAGTTTCTTTAAGGAATTAAAAACATAGTATAATAGTCACATGATTTAAGCTTGTCACTTCACCAAGTTGTCATATCCAGTTTCCCATTTCATAAAATAAAAACAGTAATGAGTGTGCATCTGCAAACTATTACATAGTTCTACAGAACATAAGTTTACTGTAGGATACAAATACATTAATAGACCCTACATTAATGGGTAAATAAATAAATATCTTTTCGTCAATAAAAATGAATGTTTACTCTATGTTTCTTCATTTCCTTCCATCACTTTCTGAGGATGAATGTTATCCCATTACTGCCCAGACGTAAATTGTATCCTTTACCGTTTTTTCAGCCATGATTTTCAACTTTTAAACTGCTTCAAAATACCAAAATCATGCCTAAGAGGTCATCTGTTCTAGGCGGTCAGTTTATTTTTCTTGATTGCTTAATTTTGGTTATTATTACAAATAATGGAGAAAATATTGAAAAGTTTAAATAATATGAATAATTAAAAATTTTAAATGACTTTAGGCAAGCCAACATGTATTTTTCTTTAGATAAAAGTAATCCAAGTCAAGGTCATCCAAATTTGCACTTTTTTGTTTATTTCAAATAAACAATATGCGTTCTAGCAAATTTTGGTATGCAGTTGAATTGTTTGACTGTATGTACTAAATATAAGACAGATAAGAGGAAAAATACAATTAATTTTGCAACACTTGTTGGTCTTTTGAAAACGTAGGTACAGAGTTCTCATCAAAATTAATAAAATAATTTTGATATAAATTTTGTTAATTGAAATTTGTTATTTTACACGTAAAGCTGAAATGTGTACTGTATAGATGATATCAAAATATATTTTTTTTCTTCAATGTGTAAAATTTCAAAACCTTAGGGTAATTGAGCTACCTCAAATATTTTTCTACAAATTTCAAAGTTAGCTTATGATATTTATTGACCCTGAGGACCTCATTTTTGAAATATTTTAAAAATAAGCTCCACCCTAGTGTACAAAAGTTCTATCTAAGCAAAGTTTTGTTATTTATCTTTAATTTCTCGCTTCTTGTTTGGGTATACGCTTCATTTAATAAAACTTGTGAAAGCATATATATATCTCTCTAATTGAATTTAGTTTTTCGCATTTGAGAATCAATAAATTCTATTTTTAACTGGTTTACATATGTAATTTATGCATTTATATAAACAATGACGTCATGCATTAAACAGTATTGGAAATAGTAGTATATTAGGGGTTCATTTAAGAATTCCCGCAACAAATAAGATTTGACATCATTTATGGCACATCAAACCATTGTCTCTAATTCTTCCTACTTATTCACATTAAAAGTTGGAATAGCTGAAGCATTCCAGTCTTCCAGTGTGTGCCCTTTTTAAATATTTTGAAACAGGAACATCTTCCTTCTCTGCTTTTCAATTATAAATATTATGTATTAATGGATTGGTGTCTCTCAAACTTGTGAGTAAAAATTCATACTATGATTATTGGATATTTCGGTCAAAGGTTTCATCAGGCCCTGCACTCAAAAGTGGTCTAGGACCATCTTTAGTTATATCAAAAATTATTTTCTGACACGGGATTGAGATTGGAGGTGGTTAAAGGCTGTCTTTAAGAACTTTAGGATTGAGGGCATGAGAAATTCTTTTATCAAACAAGATTATTTTATTTACTTCCGGGTGTATTTTACTTGTTTGCAAGATTTACTGTCCGACTTTTGTCTCCTAATCGGATTTCAGGGTCTTCTAGCCCTTTCTTCAAACTGTTCTTGTTTGGGACAGGTAAAAACCTGCTTGCTTACATCACAACTATTATACAATCCTTTGCATGACTGTTAATAATGAAACTATTAGATGAATGAAATAAATAAGAAGAAAAGAATGCATGTTATACAAGGTACATATATACATATTACTTCTTCTAAAACTATCCTTCCATTATGAAAAAAACATTATATACAAACAAATTGTAGAAATATTTTTTTAGTTCATTTATTTAACTAATAAATGTTTAAAATAACAAATATTTATCTCTTTGTACTTGTAGCACAATGAAAGAAGAAAAATAAATATTAAGAAATATTGTTAATTTTTTTAACTTAAATGTTACTTATTTTTTATTTTTTTTGTTCCACTGATTTTACAACAAAACGACTAAATTCTAGAGGTACCACCATAAAAAAAAGTTAGTGGTCACAAAATATGGATTAGAACCCTAATATTTATCCAAAAAACTCTACTATAGAGATTGTACATTGTTTTAATTATTCATATGACACGACACATGTGACTACTCCACAACTTAGTTATCTGTTTACTGAAGAGGAGAAAAACATCGCTCCTTCACTAGGAATAATTACTATAATTTAATCAAATTATACTACTACCAGTTTGTAATTTCTAAAGTTTAGTCTCTTTAATTATGGAAAAAAAAAATGAATTAAAGCTCAAATTTTTGAACATTAATTGATTGTTTTCCTTCAGCTTATTGGCTGGGTTTTTGGCACTGTAACACCTAAAACCATATTATGTACCAAATATTCCAGATCAATGTATGTCTGTGCGTTGACAAACCATTATTCACTTTATGTCTCCTATCCTTTTAGATTATATTTTTTTTATTTTAGATTTTACGACTTTGAAATAACTTTTAAGTGTTTAAAAAAAATTAAATTTACAAATTAAGATCAATGTTCAATGAGCTTCATGTGTTAAATGGTCTAAATTCTAATATTCTGATTATTTTCACTGAAATAAACATATATATCTTTTGTTGTAAAAAAATATGACCAACAAGAGCGGGATACTTTTTGTATAAAGTAACAAGTTCATGAAAAGAGCCAAGAAACTTTAATGATCTCTTGGTATATTATACTTGTAAGTCTTTTTCTGACTCAGAGTAGATTTGAGTATTGACATTGGAGTAATTTCAAACTATTTATTTTCTATTAAAGATACAGACTGTAATTTGTATATATTTCCTTCCTCTTCTTAAGGAATATCTAAGTTTAAAATAATAACTACTGTGTTACATTCTTCAAACTGTAAGAGTTATCATGTATTTTTCCTCTTTTTTTTTTTTGCAAATGAGTAGGTCATATTTGTTTATAACTTTATATATAGATATTATATGTTTAATATAAAAACAATAATTCTTTTATTTATAGAAATAATCTAATTTTAATGATCCTATAAAAAACTCAAGTCAGAATAATTTTCCTTTTTTAAGACTCTTTTAAATACTATAATTAATTTTAGTAGTACTTGATGCGTTAATTACGAATATGTAATTAGTTTGTTTTTTTATCAAATTTGTTTATTGAGAACTTTCCGTATGAATTTGTAAGTATTTTGTACCATTTAAAGTATTTTGGCCGATTTTGAAGTAAGACAAATAGTATTTTATGTACAATCATCTAATCCTGAGAAAAAGTAACTTCAATGTAGAAAATACTTTAATGTTTTTAATGTTTATGTTTGGTAAAAAAAAAACAATTGAAAATCGAGGTATGATTCTTTAAAAAAAGAACCTGAAGATATGGTATTTTTTCTCTTTTAAATTGAATTTTCTGAGGATTGGATTATCTGTATATATATATATATAATAGGATTTTTGTCTGTGTGTCCTATTGAAAGCCCACATTGAACATAGCAGGGTAAAAATTTTCATGGGTGCCTCTTTTGAACTTGGTCAAGCTAAGACAGGAATACAAATATATTTGGGGGCTGGGCATAAGTTAAGTTATTAATCAATTAGTGGCTTGGGTCTCAAAAAACAACTAAATGAATGTTCAGGTTTACTAAATTTATTCAAAATCAAAAAAGTTTTTGACAAAATAACAAATCTGTGAAAATTGCACTTAGGTTTTTTTTTTTTTTTTTTTTGGTACACAAAAATTGACTTCCTATTGAATTTTGGAATCGTAGACAAAATAAAATTTGTAGAAACTTGTTCAAAAATTATTTGCATAAAAATTTGGCGCATAAAAATTTACGTCGAACTGAAATGTTTGCCATTTTCTGAATAACCTGTCATTGTTTTTTAAATGTTTCTATTTTTTTTTCTTTTTTTTCAGCAAAGGTTTTTTTTCAATTTTTTAGGAAAAATGCAACCAAACGGTGAAGTTTGTACATTATTTTTATTTTACTCTAACATAAAAATGGTACCATTTTCAATTTCTGGAAGATTTGCAAAAATGAACCAGTTATCGAGGGTAATTTTTTGATAAGATTATTTTGTATAACTTTTTTTCTTGCAAGTAAGAAAAAAATCTTAATAGGTTTGTGTTTATCGTTACATTAACAATAAATTTTATGTTCTACTTCTTTGTGCAAAAGTAGTGCATAAAGCGTTTTTGCATATTTTTATTACAAATTATGATTTATAAAACAGAAAAAAAGGTAAACTTCTCATTTAGACAATTTTTTTCATGCAATTTTTCTTTTTAAAATTAACAAAAAAACATATATATTATTTATGAGAATCCTCGACCGCACCAAAAGGATTTAAATGTTAAGTAGAAATAACATTAACCAATGACCATACACATATTCAATGTGATTTTCAGCTGCCTCCTTAGCCCGAACCCCCCTAGTTTACCCCTTTACTAGTTGAATATAAAATATAAATGCACATTTAAAATGAACATATAATTTTAAAAATAATTTAGGAATTTTCATTTAGATTTTTTATTATTTCTTGCATTGAAATTATTTCAATTCAAAGGATAAAAATATTCAATTCAAAAACTAGATTTGAATTAATAATAAATAATAACTCCTAAATTTTGCAAGAAAAGCCAGAAAAAACTTGATTTAGAATAACACAAATCTTATAGGAAAAATCTTTGTTGAAAAAGGAACGAGGAACAAAATAAAAAAACACTCTGAGTTTTTAAAGATGGGATATTCTAAGACCCTTGTAAAATAAATGGGGTTTAAGTAATTTATTAAATACCCATTGTTTACAAACTTACATAGGGAATAATCTATAACCGATTAAATATAGTACAAAAGAGCGCATTATTGAAAATTAATTAAGGAAAAGCCTTTTGCATTTCCAAATGAAATAAAAATAAATACATACTAAAACATTAAATAGTAATTGATATAATTAAATAAAATTGAGCTCATTTTGTGTATTTTTTTGCTCATCATTAAAAAAAATGTTTAAATTACAATTTATTTTTCCATGTAACCTTTAACTGAAAGTAAAATAAATTTATATTTTCATATTATACTAAAGTTTACTTTCCACTATATAAATTATTTCTTCTAAAAAGAATTACTGACAAAATTTAAATGCTAATAGTTTTTTTTAATAATGATTATCTGAAATCACTTTGTCACTAAATATCTAAAAAAGTATTCCTCTAATTTTAGTAAATTACTAACTAAAAAAAAAGTTTTCCTATCATTGAACATATATCTTGAATTTCTAATAAAACTTTAATTTTTCTTTATTGGTTGTTTATATATTTTAGTACTATGTAATGCTATTATCATTATTCTATAATTTTTGATAAAATGCATAAAGTGATCCCATGAGGCAGTGCTCATAAAATACAAAGAGTAATTCTGAGAATTTGTTGAGGAGTTTTAAGAGTAAGTTCTTTTTGTATTCAGAGTAGAATTGAAGATCCATATGGGAGTAATTCATGCCTATGTTTTTGCCAGAGAGGGAATGGAATTTAATTGTACTTTTTGCTTTCGTAGCTCCTCTCAGATAATTTAATGAAATGTTATGACAGCCAAGCTTTTCAGATTCAAAATATGCTATGTTATTTTTAAATATCGCAAGGATATATATTATACAACTCAATTATATATATTCTCAAATGAGACTTAATTAAAAAATGAGAAGATAAATAAAATAATTTCAGCATTACTTTCTAAGTTGTTCAAAATATGTTTATGACATTTACTTTCCCATTTTTGAAGTGTCTCATTTATCAAATATATAATTTGGTAGCTACTTAGAAGTATTGTTTATTTAGATACTCTTCCTATTTGAAAATTTAATTAAAAAATAAATTGGGTAAACGTCGTTGAGCATATATTTGGGGGGTTTAATAACATAAAATCATTTATTGTTATAGTTTTGTATTTGACGTGTATGTAACATATTTCATGTGAAGGTGGATAACCACATCTACCTATCTTGTGTGTACACATAATATAATTCTATTAACTTTTCATATAATAAGTTTTAAATATACACAATTCTTCTACTAAAAATAAAAAAATTCATATTTTGGAGAACAAAAAAGTATGTTAGTAATATAAAATATACAGCTTAAGATAGTGATTGGTTATTGCTGTCAATATTTAAAAAAAAATACAAGTTATCAATGCACTTCAAAGAAAAAGTTTTGAAAAAAAAATACTTTTTAAGAATTTTCATCAATGTTTATGACTTTATCAATATTGTTATTTTAAATCGATAATAATTTTTACCAAAAAAATAGATACATAATTTTTTTTTAGTTATTTATTTGTAAAAATCTTGCTTCTATGACTAGGCTTAATTTCAGATGTATTTTTCCTCTCTGGCAAGTATGAGCGATTGTTTTTTTTATTCTTCAGATTGGTTATAATTCTATCCAGATGACGCAAATTGTTGGCAAGGCTGAGATTAAGTGGAAGGAAGTTTGTTTTTCAACAAAACAACGACCCAAACCATATATCCAAGCTTTGCAAAAACTTTTTGGAAACGAAGGAAGCCTCTCATATTTTATCTATTTTAAAATGGCCAGCTCAACCTCCTGATTTGAGCCCAATAGAGCTATAGTAGGAACAGCTAAACAGATAATTTCTGAAAGAGTGCTCCACAAGTAAGAATGAGCTGTGAAACATTTTGAAAATACTTGGAATGGTATTACACAGTAAGAATTCCCAAAGTCTGTAAAGTAGTTATAGTGGTAAAAAGAAGATTTTTTTAAGCTAAAATTTAAATTTGGTTTTTTACAAATCAATTTTTATACCCATATAATTTTTGATAAATAATCAGATATTAATGATTTACTTTTGATTATTATTATTTAAAATTACTAAAATACAAGTATTCTATCGTACAATAAAAATTCCAATTTCCAACCGTTATATTACTTTTAATTACAAATTATAACCATATAATTTTAATAGATCAAAGTGAAAATTAATATTTGGTGGTTGAAATGGCTTATATTGTAATTAAATAATGCAGTTGAGGACGAAGAAATTAAAACATGTACAATTTGCTGATACATATTGCAACTTGCAACATTGTAAGTTTTACAATGCATATCTATAAAATAAACTTATTTATATTAGGTTTTGATATTTTTGGGGCTAAGCCCCCTTCCCTAATGATTCAATTTAGCAACGCTCTGCTTATAGCTATAAAATTTTGCTTCATAATAAATAAGGAAAAGTAAAATACCTCGTGATTTTTAAATATATTTAAATATTTGTAATTAGAAAACGGGTACACGTTTTTGAACTTAACTTTAAGATTAAATCAAAAAAACCTTATAGTAAATCAATTAAAAAAGTAGTTTAAATAATACATAAAGTGATACGATTAATCCTTTCAGTGTATCGATTGATTTTTACAAATACAATTACAGCCTCATTTTATATTGATACGTCAAAAATTTAAAGATAAACGCTATCATATCACTTATTTGTCAGGTTAATTTAATATATGTTATAGGTATAACATGCATAATTTACAGTTCCCTCCGAGAGTCCGTGCCACTTATTTCAAGCGGCAATAAAGTAATGTACGTTAAAAGTTGTTCCTTTCTTGTTTCAAATATGATTTACGTGAATGTAAGATCTTTTATTTGCGATCCTGAATGTCTTCCTAGCTTAATGAACAAAGAATTTCTGGATGAGCTAAGAAAGAAAATTGTTTTGCAAATTGACGCTGGAGACTAGATCAGGGACATTACCGATTGTTTCTGTGTCTCCACATGCCTGATGTTCAAAGTAAAGAACAATTATAATGGCATAAATAACTCTTCTGTTCGTCTTCGGAATGGGAGGCTTCGTCCAGTGCGCACAGAAGTCAACATCAGTGCCGTTAAGGGGGGAACCCACCGTCAGATTGCCAGGGAGTTAAACATTGACTAAAATACAACAAACTGCATTTTGAGGTATGACCTAGCCATCAAATCAAGAACCTGTTCTAAAGTTCCCGGATTGAAATAACAACACCGCAAGAAATTACTTGATAGATGCAAGAAAATTCTTAGTAAACTGAGTTTTTCCCACCTAATTCACCGACCCTGAATCCTTTAAATAACTTTATGTAGAGCACTGTAGAGTTCAAGGCAACGAAGGAAGCCTAAAGGTATTTTTGCCTTAAGAGTAAAACAGCAAACTTAAGGCCACAGTGAAATACTTGTGTGACAAGTTTAGGTGGTGTATTGTATTGTTGGCATGTATTATTAGAAAAATTCCAAAATGAATAATTAAAAAAATATATTGGTATTGATTTTTTTTGGACTTTTGGTACACTCCACAATTGTCTAATACAGTCGTAATTTTCATATTGATCTAGACTCTAAAGTACCTCTTCAATTAAGTATAATTATCACTAGTCACTGTCCATGGAGCTCCGCTTTGCGTAAAAAATCTTGTGTACCTTTATGATAATGGTGTTTATAAGTTTTTCTTTATTTTCATGTAAAAGGCTATAAAATGGCTTATCTTCCATTATAAAAGTCGTAATGTTTATGTAGAAGATTTCCAACGGCTTTGTACAGAGGTCCAAGAGTGGTAAAATCAAATAAAAAATGGCTGCTTGATTCATCATCGATTCGACCAAAAGAACCTTTTAATTTTTCTCCAATAGAAAATTTGGCTTTTACCTCTAGGGTACCAGAAAGAATCCGGTACTTAAACCATTTCTCTGCTGGAGACAAAAGCGAACTTTAGAGAACATCCAGTCCTTTCTTGACGGGGAGGTTAATTTTCCTTCGATCCAAATAACTGATTAAAGAATTAATGTTGATTGTTTTTCCTCAGAGCAGAAGAAGTCGTAGATATTCATTAAAAACGATAAGGCACTGCAGGACTTGTAACCTGTACAAACTTCCCAAAAGTTACTCCGAAGCCTTTAAAAGACATTTTGTTATTTAGGCTACTGGAGACATACGTTTTGGCAGCAAAATTGACAAAAATGGTCCCAATTACAATTTCGTAAATTGAATCTCTGTTTGGGAATTCCCACTTAAGAGACTTTTCATGTGAAATGAGTGTTTGGCAAACATTCTCTGAATGTGCTTGCATTCTATTTTAATATTTTGGACAACTTATGGAGTACTATTCTGTGACCGGCTGTGGGGCATTCGAGTATTTCCTTTGAACCCAATATTTTTTCTACTTTTCTTTAGTCTACTAATAAACTACCGAGTGATTAGAGGAATACCCACCCCTCATTATCTGTGTAAAGAAAGAGAAGGGAAAGAAAAGAGTAGAAAAATTATCAAATTAATTGTTTGATAAATAACATTTGACACTATTTAAAATTTAAGAAAATTTCAATGGTTTAATTGGATTACAATACGGGGTAAGAAGCCGTCTATCTCACTAACGTGAGTAAAGTTGTGAAGTTTATTGCTTAGTCAATTTTACTATTGTAGCTAATTGAACACATGTACATATACTCTTCCTTATTCTCTTCCATACACAAACTATGGCTGACTCTGTTACTTTTTTTCAGTGCATAGGTGAAGTAGATGCAATGTGCAGTGATACATAAAATATATCCCAATGTTATTTAAAAATAAAAGAAACCAAAAATTACCATGACTCGGAGGAGAGTAGCATAGCTGTCATGACGTTTTATTAAATAAGCTGCAAGCAGCTTATAGAGGAAGGAAATAAACAACAATCCCACTCCGAATATAACAACGACAATTACTCCGTTATAGACCTTAAATTTATTGTTTGGGTATGATCACGATCCGAGATGAGCAATCTCAGTACCATCATTTGGAACTAAGTTGAGTCCATTGCCACGGGGTTAAAACTAAAGTCCTTGAAAAACGACTTATTTAAGGACTGAAACTTCAGAGAAAACTCATTTCAAAATTCCTACCTCTCAATTATTTATTCATAAAATACTATACCTCATAAAATAATAAATACAAATTAATATTCCGTAATTGTGAACAAGCTCAATAAAATATAACCATCGTAGTAGATGTATCATTTTTTGGATGGAGCATTTAACAGTATTTACAACTTTAAATCCTAATATATTGTTTAAAATTGTTGATTTAATTAAGCCAATGCCAAAACACTTATTGGTATATATATACAACACCATATCTATCATATGACAGACAACCCCTTCACTCTTGCCTCCCCCTACTCCTAGCTATCATGTTCGAGAATAAGAGAGAACAATGTTCAGTCATATTAGAGAATATTATATTAGTGAATAGCCTATATACGAGTTGTCGGACATACTTCCTCATTTTTTTTTGCACTTCCCCTCCCTTAGCTTACACTAGGAGAGATCGCCGCCATTTTGCTGGGCACAAATTGGAGATGTTTATTACTTTACGCACCACTGTGAATCTACAATATTTGTTTCTATCCTCCTTTTCCCTTGTTCAATATTCTCACGTCACACAAACAATAACACTACATTGTAGCTTGACATCAAATATGACGGGATTCATCAGCAGTAATGTTTATAACGTGAATAATAGTACTGTGTTCAGGTCCTTTGTTATCACCAGCACCTATGGATTCGGAAGATCAACAAATACATACACTCATAACTCCGAGCAAACCCTCAATGTCACTTCTGTGTTATTCATAAGCACACTCACCATTAATTACTTTATACTTAACTGTTCCCTTCTCAAGAATTAAATAACTATGATAAAAATTTAGTAAAATTAAAAAAACATGTTCAGATTGCTTACTAATGAAGCTGTCCCTACTTTCTAAATCATATTTTACACACTTATAGTGTCAAATTGTATTGTCAATTTATTTTCTTATGTAAATTGTAAACCTTATGACGTGTGCAAATGCTTTGGTACTTACTTTGAAGTACATATTTACTTTTAATTTCATAGGATAAAATTCCATGTCTAAAATTTTTATTTATATATAGGTATAAGAAAATTGGTGTAGTTCTATTATTTATGCATATACAATTTAATTTACTCAAAGATCAGGGGATACATTATTGTATGAGTTCAAATAAAAAACACTAGAATGTAAGTTAATAAAAGAATTCCTATTTATTTATTTAATATTATTTTCGTTAAAAAAAGTATTTTAGGCATAATAGAAAAAGATCAAAGGGTACACTAAGTAAAACAATTTAACTTTATAAAAAAGCTAAATAGAAGTTAGGGGGCAATTTCATTAAGCATAGTTATGTTTTTAAAAAAATAAAAAATTTATAGCCCAAAAAGTATTTCAAGAAAATATAAAAATTAGGACAATCTGAAATATAATTTGCTTGTTCCATTTTTTTTTCAAACACAATTGCATTTTTATTTATGAGATCAAGTACATCCACTCAAAAATGACTTACTTTCGGCATAGATATAGACAGACTATACTTTATTAATAAAGATAATAATATATGCTCAAACATGCTTTATAAAGTAGTTGATTTAAAAAATTGTCAACATCAAAGTTGATATTATAGCTATATGTTAAATATTTGCCAAAAGTTACATATTTGCAAAAAAAAAAAAAACTAAGGCATCGTTAGCACTTTTATGGGATGTGTAATTTGAAAAAAGCTTGAATGAATGAACCCCTGATTTTCTTTATTCCATTTTTTACACTTTATATATGAAAATTTTGATTAAAAACTGAAAAATAAATTAATAATTCATAGAAACTTTATTACAACAAATTATTCTGAATAAATGTTAGAGAAGTACGCTAAAACATTTCGGCGACAGAATATCATTTAAACAGAATTAGAAGTGGCTTAATACAGAGCTGTATATTCGAATCAAATGACCTTGATTTGATTTTGGCTCGTAAAACTTATAACTATAACTTGTGACTCAAGTGAAGCGCAGAAGATTTGACTAGTTACTTGACTTAGACATGTAAAAACATAATTTGTCACTCGAGTCAGACTTGAATAATAATGACATGCAATTGTGCAGACTAATTAACTTGTCAAAAAAGAAAAACATCCTGATACACTAAAGAGGGAGGAGGAAAGGCGGTATGAGATATGAAAAATGGAATCGGCCAACTCTGCCGAATATTTGGCCATGAGACTTTCTTACACAAGAAAGGAGAAGGTGCAAATTGTTATATTTCTTGTATCGGTGTTAACTTTGGTAATATATATATGGATATATTCGATATCTTATTTGAATTCGGAGATTTAAAAGTGGTTAATTTAAAATAAAGATACAACATTTTAAAAAGAACACCTAGTCTATGAGTTAAATAGTTTTAATCTTCCTTTTTTTAATTCTAACGATTATTTATTAATAACGCTGGAACAACCATACATTAATAGATCTACTAGTAATGAAAATATACATAGAAGATGATTTATATAGTTAGATATATGATCATTTAGATGAAGTTAAATCAATTCAACTGTTTTCCTTCCGATGATAACATATAAACAATTACACCGTATACAACAGCTGTACTAGACTTTTTCAAGATCATAATATTGATTCTCTGTTTTTCTACCCAAGACAAGCAGGGAAGTAAGAATCCTTGTTGCAACTCTTCTTATATGCTTTCGGAACACTGTTTCCGAGAAAAGAAGCAAAAGCATCGACAGCTGACAGCCAAGTACACTCTGAATTTCTGCGTTAGAGAGATAACGCCTGAAGTAAGACAAAGAAAAACATATTAATTCATCATCTCCTTTGAATAGATATTTTTGACCTCATCAAAAGTCATTAAGTCAGTGTGGAGTCTTTAAACAAAATTTCTAGAAAATGACTTGCCACTTGTAATGCAAATGGAGTTGAATTTGAACTGAAATGGCTTGTGACTGATTTGGTCCCTACTCTGGTTTTATAACATCTTTTATATAACTGTTTTTATGCTTAACATGTACATGTTTAATGTTCTAACATTATTAGTTTTTCAAAAAACAAAATGTAACGAACTATCAATACTACATAAATTATATCATTTTTATCGTCATTGTTTTTGTTGAATGCATTTCGAGGCTTTTAATAAAGATAATTTGTCTTTCCATAAAAAAATATTCTTTCTTTTTGTAGATAAATGATGATAAAATCAATTCTATTAATTAAATAATATTAAATATCTTGTCATCGGAAGAGCCAATGATTTAATTACCCAATTAACAAGATTTATCAATATTTATATAGTTCCTTTATTTCTATGCTGTTCATTGTTTATATTATATCGGTATTGAAATTCAATAATAATCATCATAGAATAAAACAATGTATTACTCATATTTCCGTAATTACAACATATATAGAGTAATTATTTTTACATATGCATATAATTGATGAAAACATTAATTAATTGATAATACTCACATATATATATATGAAGAAAACAAACGAACTGAATTGTAAATAATATGAACTCAGTTTCTGTCAATCAAATCAGAATTTTGGGATATAATATTTTTCAATTTTAAGAAAAAAGACTCATTTTGTTTATCTTATTTAAAAAATTTTACATTGAAAAGGCAGAAATAGAAATCCCTAAATGATTGCTTGTATATTTTGTGAAGAGGCATATGTATATTTTAATCTTCATGGGGTACTTTGAAGTACGCAAAGCCAGTAATGTTTCTCCTCTGAGTCTTCAAACAAAAGCTTCCACAGATGTAGTAAAGTATATTTATATCATTTGAAGACTTCTTTCGGTGTGATGCTGTTGCCATTGTTGAAGTAGTAACACCAGATACGGACAAAATTATTTTATTTTTCAGCTACCTTAATAAATTTTTGAATTTCCTATCCAACACCTATATCTTAGGTATTGTTTTATAAAACAAGAAACAGCAGAATAAATACAATAGATAACTCAATTCAATGTAAAACTCAATAATTAAATACTACTTTTGGACGAGTGTTGTGTAAATTGTTTTTTTTTTTAAATTTTGTAGCATAGAGGTAACGAAGTTATATTTTTCTAGTTTATGAAGATACTGAATTAAAAATAAACCATAAAATCCAGTTATTTTGTGACATTACTCAATTAAAGGATATATTTTAATTGAAATTCATGAAAATTAAATGTATAGCTCTAGTTCAAAAATGTAATTAGAAAGATGATATCATAAGATAAAATTTGAATTTAGTATTCTTAAATAAGTTACCACTGTTTTTAAATTAATGCAAAAAAATTTTGTTTCTTTTTATAAATCAGTTCAATACTTTTTTGCATGTGAAAAATATTTTTTGATTGAGCAAGTCATCATTTTTTAAAGAAAATAATTGATCTTATGACGTTAATTGTTTATTCACTTTTTGTATGTACACTCTGCTTTCATGAATAATTAATTAAAATTTATGTATTTAGTACTTAACTTGTTTATAAATTCCAAAACCACGTTATTTAAAATTATAAAGGAACCTTATAGCTGGAGGGAGGAGGATCTCCCCATGCATAATGTCTCACAAAGTTTCAAAAATATCTTCCGATTAATTAAATATTATTTTTTTTAAATATAAATAAAATATTTCTTTCATCTTAATTTATTACTAAATTCTTTCACAAAGTTACATAATGGCAACAGGATCTTTTTCACTATTTATCAAGCATAGGAAGCCAATAGTAATTCCCTCATTCCTAGCTTATTGGTTTTTTTCACTCATAGCTAGGATCAATGAAATGAATGATGTATAATACAACGTATAATACTTGAGTATTATACGTTCAACCCACACAACTCCTACTTTAAACTTAAAGTGTGTGGTCTCATTGAAAGATGTAAGGATAAATGTTGAAAATTTGAAATGACGTTGTTAGTAACAACGTCATTTCAGCTGTAGTAGTTTCCATAAATGACCGATAAGGAACAGTTCTAAGACTGACAAATTTAATCATGACAGACGAATAGGATTACAGTCTTTTTAGTTTTTAGATCAACCATCAATGATAACCATACATTAATTGTTTTCATTTATTTTTTACTTTAAACACTGAATTTTTCTTAAAATTCATACTTATTTTCAGAGGCCACCTCCGCTAAGCAGTTACTTCCTCAGTTTCCCTTGCCTGGCCATTAATACAGATTTCACTGTTTATCGAAAATACCTACGTTATAGTTTGGAAATCAATATATTTGTTTAAAAAAAATAAGTAACTTCTATTTGAATGTATATCACTCATATTAATTAAGTTTATGTCAATATGTATTTATACGAAATGCAAAATGCATTATACATATCGGAAATAATTAGTTAGTATTTCTACGAAAAGAAAATTATTTGATAGAAATATTGTATTACATATCTTCATCAACATAATATTAGTGTGCTTTATATAAAATCTAAAAAAAGGAAGAAATATTCTAACTACCTATAAAATTAATAAAATAGATTTATTTACATATGTAAAATGATATTTATGCTACATGTTAACCTTCCGTTAGTTTTTATTCCTTTCAATTTACATTTTATTATCAATAATTTTCAGTATGCTCTTTAAACATTAAATCTGCTTATATTAAATCTTTTATTTGTTGATGATTCATTCGTATATTTAGGGATTTTTAATTTAGGTTTAGTGAATTTAATTAATTGTTTTAATTTGATAAACTTGAAAGTGAAGGTTCAAGCTCGCCCGCTACAAATGGGGTAGATCAAGTAAAAAGTTACTACAAACCATAACATAAGTTCAATAGGCCTCTGATAACAATTTGTAAAATGTTTATGAAAAAAAAAAGTGCTTATTAGATTTTTTTTGTAGTAAAAGGTATACCTATATAAGAAAATCAGACCTGACCTCACAGAGTAAAGAAATTATCTCATTTCAATCTAACTACAGGCCTTTTATTTAGCAATAGCAATACATTCGACTATTTGAATCTAATATATGGATGTTTTTGTAAAGAATATATTACAAATAGCCTTATGAATTTATTTTATGTTGTAAAGGTTATTTCTGAGTTATTTTACTCCATTTGTAGCAGGTCCACTTGAGCCTTCGCTTACAAGTCTCAATTATTATATGACTCAGGCTTACAAAGACAGATAAAAAAATGATATAATTGCAGGAATTATAGTATTTAACGTAAGCAAATTGGCAAAATGATTACATCAGAATATTCCAAATATATATGCCAAATTGTTTGCAAATTTTATGACAAGAACAATATGGAGCAAAAATCAAAAATAAGATATATTTCCTATTTATTTTTTAACAGCATAAATAATTTAAATTATATATATTGCTAAATTATAGATTTTGTATGCAATTTCAGATACTCAAAAATACTAATTATAGTTTATAAACTATAATGGATTTATGAGCTTTAATATAACTATGATATGACCTTTAAAAAACAATCAATTTCTAATTCTAATGCTGGAGAAAAAAAATTAAAATCGCCTAACAACCTCATCTTTACCCCAAAAATTAATTTTATAAGTCTGAATATGTGGTTTTTTAACCAATTTTTAAATAAGTAAGGGAAAACTTGGGAATGTTGTGATCATTAAATGCTTTTTTTAGACAAAGCAATGCCTTTATAATATTTTAAATTAATAAAATGTTGTTTTAAGGTAATACTAAATATCTCAAAAATAGTAATACTTTCAAATGTTTATCTTAGTGTGTGTAGTATAGTGTCCTATTATTATAGAGATCTGTTGATTTGATTTTTTGATGTGTATTGATGAAAAACTAAGGATTTTTTGTGTTTTACAAGTAAATTTAATATTTTACTTTTTTTTTAATTATTTTAAATTTTTTTTCTAAGAAATTTAATTATTTCTGAATGACCATTTATTTTTGAAACTTTTCTCCAAAAATGTAATATTTTTCTAATAATTTCCGAATTTTTTTTCCTAAAAATTAAATTTTTTCTAAATAGCAGTAGATTTGGGTAATTTTTACAAAAATTTGATTTTTCATATTGCTATAAACTTTTGAACTTTTTTTCAATAAATTTTTTATTTGAATTTTATAAAAAACATATTATCTAAAATTTAATTTTTCAATTTTTTTCTTAGTTAGTTGCACTTTAGTAGTGAGCAATTCGCGTTTTCCGTCCCAATAAAATTTTGAAAAGATAGATTGACAAAATATTTTATAACTTTAAACTAATGTTCATTTAGTTTTACGTTTTTATTGATGCAATTAAGGAAAATCAGTTAATTGTTTCACTTCTTATAATTAAAAAAACGATTTATTCAATTCATTATTATATTTTGAAATTTACCAAAATTCTTTGAACACAAATAACACCACAGATAATTATGCTAGAGAGTAAATATTAGTATTATAGTATATTGTAGCTTGCAAAAATTTAAATTAGTACGTTTTGTTCAAACCAAGTAATTGAAACTGAATTAATTTGGAAAATCCTACATTTTTAAAACCTTTTTAGACTCACAAGAAACTAATTATTTTATCAATTAATCATCCAAAGATTCTCAGCATTTATATATAACGCATTTTTGCATTAAAAATTGTATATCTAACACTTAATGACGAAAAATTATTAATTCTAGATTCAAACTCAAAATTGTAATTCAATGAAATTTAAGTGCAATTCGAGTCCGATACGCCTTTAAAAAAATATCCGATTTACTTTAATTAAGGGATATTTTTTACGTGTTCGAGTCATGTATAAAGATCGACTTTATGCCAATTTCCAATAAATTTAACTTAATTGTTCTCAGTGCGGTTTGAGTACAAATCTAAAAATTCTAAGGCTGATTTTATACCATGAAATTTATAAAATGTTATAATGTATAACAGATACTATTCAATATGCTCCTGAAACTTAAATTTGATTATATATAATTCTTGGTTTTTCTCAATAATGCCTTATTTAGGATATTACCCCTTTTTAACAGAGGTTTAGTGAATTTGATTAACTGTTTAGTTTAAAAATCGTTTCTTTGTTTTTTATTTTTATTTCTTAGATTTTTCTTTTTTTCAATGTGACGACTAAGGCATACAACTATATTTATTTTACAAAATAATAATATTTAGTTCTATTTTTTTATATAACGCACGTAAAATTTGACTGGTATTAGTTTGATACCCAAAATTTCCAAAAAATAAATATTCAATGTTTTTACTAAAAGAGTAACAAGTTATATCTTTTTAAAACCCCGTGCAAATATTATTAAAACTATTTTAAAATAAAGATATTTATACAAGTATTTTATTTTCATTTTCATTCATTTTTACGACTGCAAAATGCACGAAGTAGTTAAAAAAATAATACAAATATAAATGACATAATGATTATAATCGTTCAATTGCTTATCCAGTATATTTCTCATGTACAGCATATGTTCATAGATATTAAAATATTAACACTTGATTATTATTATTTTTTTTCCAATCTTTTTTAGGTAAGTCAAGTCAAAAACTCAATGTTTTCTTCTACAGATTTTAAATTTAAATGGCTTTTGGTAATTAAATGCACATCTCTATTCCAAAAAAACTATGTATATTTTATTTTTTCTGTTATAACTTTTCGATTCATCACCTAAGTAAAAAGTTATAAAAGTGGATAAATTTGTAGATCCTTGGGAATAGAATAGCCTCATACATAATATACACTCATACTAATTTGTTCCTTTGATTAGTATAATAGAAAAATAGGTAAATACGAATAAATATATACAAAATCATTATGAATAAAAAAAATATTTTTGCATATATTATATCCGTCATTTCTCCAATATGCATATTGGTTAGAGTAAGCCTTAAACCTCAACTTTATCCAAACCAGCTTAAATTGGAGCAGTTTTATATAAATATATTAAAGTTTACCTATAGCTCAAAGCCAATACGATTTTGGGAAATATGACGAAAAACTATGAAAAATCACATTTTTTGTGTTTCTGAAAATGTTTTTTTGTTTTTTTAAATTATATCTATGAAAGATACAGATTTAAAATACACCCCTAAAATACTGTTTAGATGAATGAAAAAAGATGACCATAGTTATATAAATATGAAAAAAAGGTGCATGTTTTTAAATTTAAGAGTTAATTTTCTTTTCTTAAGCTGTTGTCATTATTATAGGAGTAAACTTCCTTTTCTACTACAGCACTTTTTTATATATAACAAACCAGGTTGAACATTTGTGTGTGCTCATGAAATACATAAAGTAAATTTGAGGATTTGTGCAGAATTATAATTTTAAGACATGTTGGACTCAGAGCAGAATTGATTATCAACATCGCAGTAATTCTTGCCAATCTCTTTGTTTACTTTCTTCTCTCTCTTCTCCCTCATTCCAGCTGAATGTAGCTGATCTAATAAAACTGCTGATTTACTTCAAAACATTCTTAAAAATTGTGAAGGTTATTATGTTGATTGTCGGTTGTTTTTTAAGATGTCCGAATCCTCCAGATTAAAATCTCTTAAGATTCTTATATTTATAGATGGATAAAATATATCTTAGAAAGCGGGAGTGTCATTATTATTTGTTTCTTGAAAAGCGATCTTGATCGAACATTTATGTATAAGGTCATAATTCGTGCATGTCCTCATAAAAATTGGGAATAACTCAAAGATTTTGCGTAGGAGTCTTAATTGTATGTCCTTGTTAGATTCAGAGTATAATTAAGGACCCACATTGGAGTAGTTCCAGGCTTTATGTTTTAGCAATATACGGAGATGAATTTTTGTTTATTTCCTTCCTCTTACAGCTACTAGAAGTTAATCTAATTAAATGTAATAAATGCTGTTTTTGTCCCAAACATTCTTCTAATCTTCAGGATTACCACGTGGATTTTTCTTCTTTTTTTTTTTTACATTCCAGTAAAACATATTTTATAGATTCCGCACAGCTAATACTGTAGATAAATGTAGACATTTTTAAAAACTGTCATTCACTTTTTCGTAGAAAATAGTTAGTTTTCAAAATAATGATCGAAATATATTCTAATCATTGTATTTTATTGTAAAATATATATTTTACTTCGAACACGTTCAAAAACCCAAAATATTATTTTTTTATAATGTTTCGTCCTATTTTTTAAAATTTCTTTGGGTTTGTAGTCATGGTAAATGTAAATATATTTTGATGAAATTGCGAAAATCGGTTCATTACATTCATATTCAGGTATATTTTTAAAATATTTGACCTGGCAACACGAAGCAATCTATAATAATTTTTCTCAAAATTGAGTGGGGATTACATTTTTAGGGATTATTCGACGAATAATGATCGTTTATTTGTGTTACCAAAATATTTTGATATTTTCAAGCAAAAATGCATTGTTGCAATTTGATGATTGATTGATTTTTTTAAAGAAAATATAGGGATAAATAAAAGTCCTATAAGTCTAACGAAGATTTTAATGTATGTTAACATTTTAGGTCTTTGTTAAAGATTTAAATACAAGCAGGATTATATTTTGAGGGGAGCTTGGTTTTAGTCAAGGTTATTCACAAAAATTTAAATTACAAATATCAAATTTTTTGAAAATAAATTATAAAATCCATGGCTCCTCACAGGAAATTATTTTTTTTAAGAACATTTGACAAAATAAATTTTTTGAAGTTTTTTTCCAAAATTCATAGTTATTCACAAAGAATTACATTTAATAGAAGAAAATTTCAAAAAACTACAGATGCTCAGAATTTTTTTGTTGAAAATAAACTTCAAAATTTCATAGGTTGTCACTGAAAATTAAATTTGTTGAAAAAAAAATTTCAAAAATTAAATTTCTTGGAAAAAAAATCAAAACTGTTATTGTAAATATTAAAATTTTGGAAAATTTCTTAATTAGAAGAGGGAACTACAGTCCCTCTCACCTACCCTTTGTGGACACCTCTTACAGGGGTTATAACCCTTTTAAATGCAGGGATACTAGTATCTCATAGATTGAATATTTGTCATTGCACTTGTTTATAACTTGAATTTTCTTTCTTTTTTATTGTTTGATAGCTAAGATACCAACTAAATTTAATACCTTACAACGATTCATCAAAAGTGAGCTATGAATATTTTGTATGCTCCTTAATAGCCTCATTTACCATATTTGAAAAAAAAAACAAAAAAAACTTTAAACCTTCATAACTTTTTATTTTTGAAGGAAATGATCTCGTTATCAAAAATATGTTTCTTTATATATTAAGACTCAGTATGTTTAAAACATTAATGATCCCTAATGTATTTATCTAAAATGAATTATGTTTCAACTTTTTGGTTATAAAGGTTTTTGGTACATTATATACTGGTATATTTTAGTTTTCCTTGTTGATCTCATTATATTTAAATTTATTATGTTGAATTAAATATAGATTTGTAAAACAAAGCCAATAAAGTATATATTTCAAGATAAGATAAATAAATGGAGCTTTTGTTGTATGTTTCACTTGTAATTTTCTTTGATGTTTTCTATATGATAGAAAATTTCGTATGAAAATATCACTTATAAAAAATTTAAATAATTGATTACGGAAAATAGTAAAAATGTTTGGTTTCTAATACCAAATAACTAAAAATTGTTTACAAAAGAATTATGTATAATTACTTTGTCAAATTGAATATGAAAATCAAGTACTCAAATATAAATTTAGCATGAAAAAATTAAAGTAACGCAGTTTTTTTCCGGAATTTCACCAATATATATTTTGGTGAATGTCTCTTTACCTATTATCCTATTAAGTGTAAGGGGCGTTATACTGCTAAAGATAAGAATTAAATTGTCAACTATCAAAAAGTAATCTTGTAACCATAAAGGCATTGGGAGTCTGTATTTATTAAGGGTATTTTGATCAAGATTGGAGATCTTGGGATTATTATCTGATTAGAGATGTCTCAGACTGGGTGTATATCGGGGATTATAAAGTTTATAATGTGATTGTGACTGCTCATGCTTTCTTTATAACTTTTTTATAGTAATACCTGTATTAATTGGTGTGTTTGGTAATTTGCTAGTTCCTTTCATATTATGAACTTTTGATTAATCATACCCAGGGGGAAACTATTGTCCCATAATTTACTTGGCAAACAGATTAATAGAAATATGTATAACATATATTATATGAAAATAGAGTAGAGTGGGTAGAGGTTACGTCATCTTATCACAATTATTCTGTTATAAATAAAAAGAAAAAAAGAGTTTTTATTGAATCTGGCTCAAGATACTACAAAACAAGATATATTGTAAAAATTTCATTGATGAAAGTTTGCAACTGTTTTGTATTTATTATAAATGTATATTGTATTAATATAATGTAGAGGTTTGGTAGAATCTCATATGATAAATACTCTGACATTTATATTCCCCTATATCAAATTTAACGAATATACATCATTTCAGATTTTACTCAACCTTTACATTTGATGAGATTGTGCTTTATGGTTTTGGATGGTGATCTACTTAATTATTCAAATAAAATATTTAATATTTTTCTTAGTCCTATTGCCTATTAATATTATTGATTATTAAAATAATATCTTTAATGAACGTGTAAACAGAAACAATTTCTCATATTTTATTATGGGAGCGTTTTTATTTATCGCCTTGACATCATATCTGCCTGGTGCAGTTAAAAAAATGAAGACTATCCTACCTTGTCTCTAAATATCTTGAATTAACTAACACAAAAATACCATATATATATTGTTGCCAGCTGACAAACCACTCATCTCACTTCATACGTAATGGCATCATAAAGATGTATACAATGTATAGCTGAGCTTATAACATAAAATTAATAGGCAATATTATATTACAGTATCGAATAAAATATTTCATAGGATTTTAATATTATTAAATATTTTTTTATTTCTAATTCATTTCAAAAATTGTGGATAAATAATGTGAGAATGATAGTCTGGGAATACCTAAGAGATAAATAGTAGTTGGTAGGAGTGATTTATTTGACCAGATGATTTCGGGTTTTTTGTCTTGTTTCTTTTTGGAAAAAAGGTGAAGAATTACACTAAAGGTATGGCTTGTGAAGAGTTCAACCTTTTTCTTCGTATTTCATTAAATTAATGCATACTTATTCCATATTGCATACACCTAATAATTTAATCAACATCAATTAAATTGGAGCTTAATAATGATTGATTGAAAGACAAACGTGAGCAAATAACAGTTTGTTTGTTCATTTGTATTGGTATAAAAATGGAAAACTTGAACACAATAGTATTAATATAAATAGTATTTCCATTATATAAAAAATTCCTACTTATTTATTTTCATGTCAGCTGTTATTCTTTTTATTTAGTATTTTATTAATGTCCATAACGTTCATCAAACTATATATTACTTTGCTACAAATACCCGTACTTTAAATATATATATATACAGGTCCATATTTTGGGGTTAATAAAGCAATTAACTAACTATTCATTAACTTATGATCTTTTTTCATTTTAAAAGAAAGGTGTTGGGAAAATATTTGTCTTTAAAACGTCTTTATCTTTACTGTATGTTTCATCTTGCAATCTTTCTTTCAAAAAGAAATAGAATATAGAATAAAGCCAATATGTAGTTACTAGATTAAAATAATATACTTTAAAAAAAAAATAATAATAATAATGTAGTCACCCTAACCATTTGAAAAAGGTATTGAAGGAGAGAAGCTTAGCTGTCATGAAGTTTCATTAGTTATTAATTACGAGTATCTATGAGATGATAAAAATATACACAAATCCCACTCCGTATCTAGCAAAGATATATGTTGGAATTACAACGATGTGGATCCTCAACTCTACTCGGAGTCCAACAAGACTTACACTTATAACTCCATAACAAATACTATGTGTTACTCTTTTATCTTTCACGCACTATAAATAAATTTATATGCATTGTTCTCTATTTAAAAATGAAAGAATAATGATCTCTGGAATTTATAAATGACAATTCATTTACAATTAAAAAAAGAGGGCGAGCCTATATTCTCATCTATAGAATTGTTATTAAATAATAGTTGAGAATTGCTATAACTTAACAATAAATTAATTCTAAATGAATCAAAAAACTTTCAGAAGACTGCTTAGGTAAAACAAGCTGACATATCAACCACTAACAACAAAATAAAGTATGAAAATATTCTATGTTATTGAGGTAACGTCATATTAAATACAGTATTGTCAAAAAGTCTTAAATCTCTAAGATTTGGCACTTAATATTTTAGTGGAAATGTTTATTTTATTTGTATCTGCTTTTTTAACGCAAGCTGGGTTCCATCCTTCTTTTCTGATTTAAAACGCACGCGATACAAGTTATTTTTTTAAGTCCATATGTATCATTTAAGAAAAACATTAGAAAATATCTCATTGTACTAATACACCACAGCTCAAAATATGTTTAGGATTTGAGAACTTCAATTAGCCTTAGTTCTGGGAAATATAGCATTAATAAGATTTTAAAAAGTGAAAATATTATTGGCATGCAAAAAATTGAACACTCAAAGTCAGATAGCAATCTGGAAAATGTCCGGCAAGTTAAATGAAACATTTGCAGGAATCCTAATGGCTAAAATGGCAAAGGAGATCAATGTGTCAAGGACTTCGATGATATGACTCATCCATAAGGAGCTAGGGATGGTTTCCCTCAAGTTTCGTTATGATCATAATGTTACAGATGAAGCGTTTTGAAGGCAGTCAAAATTTAAAAGACTTTAGCACTCAGATAGGGTTGATTATCATTTAAGATGTTAGAAAATGTGAAATGGATCAAAAATCAAGCAACAAAACGACCGAATCTTGGCCTACTCATCAAAAAGTATCTCCTTAGACCTCTGAACTGTTCCAAGGCGGCTTAATAGTCGACTCCTTATGGTTTGATCGGTGGTTTAAAGTAAAAAAGAAAGCCACCCCTTGATTTTTATGACGGTGGATCTCTATATGAGGATAAATGATTTCATATCATATGTTTTTCAGGGTGTGGTAATTTCAGTGTTTGTGACCAACTCATCAAAAAAGAAAAAAGTTGACCTTTCACCAATACGAAGCTCCAATACATACCACTATTCAATGCCAAGAGTGGCTTAAATCAAACATTCAATTTTGCTACAAAGTCTAAGTGCCCCTTCGAGTTCAGATTTCTTTTTTTTTTCTTTTTTTAAGAAAAGGAAATAGCAATGTTTCCAGAGATTGAAGCCCCTTCTTTTAACCTCCTAGTTTAATTTGTGTAGGGTTGTCTCAAGTCAAAGGTAAAAACCCACCATTTCTCAAATTTGGAACATCTCTATGCTACAATTGAGATAGAATTGACCAAACTTCCCAAAGATATGCTCCTTTCAGCTTGTGTGGAATTTCAATATAGTCAAAGGGAAGTAATTGATAAACGAAGCAGGTATTTCGAATTTGTATATATGTAAAAGAGACATCCCACACCATTGAGCCAAGGAAGCTGAAATTTTCCATGTGTCCCTCTTTTGAGATGGGACAGGCTAACAAGGGGGGGTGTCGAGTTTTTGGGAGGTCATATAAGAGGGGCTTATGCGATACCCAAAAACTTTTTTTTTTTGCTCAAGGAGACTAAATAGGTGGTTGAGTTATTTATCAATAAGTGATTGACGTTTCGAAAACAACTATACAAATAACTACGTTTTATAAATTTATTCAAAGTCAAAAAAGTTATGGGATAAAGAAAGAAATTGGTAAAAATTGCAATTTCGTTTATTTCAATTACAAGAAAATGGACTTACATGGGATTTTAAACTGAAATATTTGTCATTATCTGAATAATTTTTTCATTTTTCCTCGTTTTTTTCATTATGTCATTAAACGTCAATTTTCAGTTTTTTAAGAAAAAAAGCAACAAAATGATGCTTTTTGCGCAAACAAATGCCAACTCAGCATCTTAAATGGAGCTTTTTCAATTTCCAGGACTTTTCACTACATAATTTTTGCAATATTTGGAAAAATGAACCAGTTATCGTTTGTTATTTTTCAGACAACGTTATTTTTCATAACTTTTTTTTGTTTTTGCAAGTACGAAAATAATATTTGTAAGTGAGTGTTTCTTTTACAATTCCCGTAAATGTTCTTTTTTTGCAAAATTATTTTGGGGGGAGGGTGCTATATACACGACTATGTGGATTCCCTTACTTGACCGGATTGATATAGTATAATTGGAATATGTAGTGTAAAATTTAATCAATTTCCCACTCCACTGTTATTATAATAATAATAATTACCATAGCAAGAGAATTAGAATTATCAGGATCTGTCTCGACAATAACAAAACATTCATATTATAATTTTTAGTATAATTGAAAAATTCTGTATATGAAATTATTTTTTGAATAATTTTTCAATTATTTTAAGCATTGTCAATGAGATGTCCTGCTCCCTCCTTGGGCGTCCAACGCCGGATAACCCTTTGCTAGTAAATTATAAAATATTGATAAAAGTTCAAATAAATTTTATTAAAATATATTTTTTAAGGATAAAAAATATATGCATCTAAAATTCAGCTCATCACAGGAATTTTTAGGCTGAATTTAATAATGTAATGTAGTGTCTGACCAATGAAGTTTATAGTTAAACATGTACCCATATATTAACATAATTTGGTAAAGCTCACATAAGAACAGTATTTGTAAGAGCTTTATGTATATCCATAAAGTAAATGTTCTAGATTACTGTAATACTATTATTCATTTTAGTAATATGATAAATTATCAAAAAAAAAAATTCTCATTTACATTTCATAATCATGAATGGAGAAAGCATTTTATCATTGCATCAGTTTATTTAGAAATATTTTTAACCTTATAGCATTTTGCATTTATAAATAATTAATTTTTTTAAACAAAAAACAAATTATTATCATGGAGCTTAAAATATTTTTATTTCATTGCCTCCATTATAAACATTGCTATATCATTTTTGTGAAAAATAAATATATAAAGAGTTGGACAGCCAAACGTGGACTGTTAATTAATTTTATAAGTTTGAGATTCCAAATTGAGATGAACGTTAATGTGATAAAAAATGTTGGTAAGAGAAAAAAAGAAATTATCTTCTGTATATTAATATTAAGTGTATATATATCCATGTTTGTGTGAACATGGCCTTTATACATTCCCACACTGTTGAACCTAGGAGGCTGAAATTTTGTATCGGTCCCTTATTTGAGCTCAAAAAAGAGACACATGCTATACCCAAAATACAAAAACCGCTTTTTGAAGGTCAAGCAGACTAAATAAGGGTTTGAGTTATTTACCAAAAAGAGATTGGTGTTTCAAAAAAAAACTATACGAATAACTACGTTCTTTGAATTTATTTAACAATAAAAAAAGATATGGGTAAAAGTAGAAATCGGTAAAAATTGCAAATTCGTTTATTTCAGGTGCAAAAAAAAAAGAACTTCCAATGGAATGTAGGATTAGTAAATAGAATAACATTTGTAGAAATTTGTCTGGAAATTGTTTCGGATCTACATTTGCAAAAAAAATTGATGTTTAACTGAAATATATGTCCTTTTCTGTATAATCTTTTTATTTTTTTTCCATTATTTCATCAAACGTTAATTTTCATTTTATTTTAAATGCACGAAACGAAACGTTTTATAAAATTATATACAATTTTATAAATATATGTAATTGAAGGCAATAATTTTAATTTCCAGAACATTTTATAATATAATTTTTGCAATATTTGCAAAAAGGAACCAGTTATCGAGGTTTGTTTTTTTCCAGAATACTATTCTTCATAACTTTTTTGTTTTTCCAATTATGAAAGAAATATTCTTATGTATATGTTTCTTTTACAATTCCTAAAAATACTATTTACTATTTTTTTTTTTGCAAAAAAGGGTTTTGCAATTTTCTTCTCAAATTTCGTTATGTTTATGTGTAGTAATGCATCAATTATCTGGACATTTTAACAAACAAATTCATTACAACGTACTTATTATAAGGTTTTTGTTTCCATTCTGTAGGTAAAGTTAGTTATTTTTGTGAAAAATATTTTTTTCCCCAATTAAAATGAAGTCAAATTGACTTTTTGAAAAAGAAAAAAAAAGTTTTGTTATCTGTCATAAATAGAAATTACCTGTTGAAACAGCCTTTCACTTTTACTTAATTTTATCTCTAACTTATAATGAGATAATATGGATGATAACTAAGTAACTATAAACAATAATCTGTAAACCAAATATGTTACATTTGAATATTTTATTATGATTGATTGATAGTGAGTTTCAACATACCGTACGGAATTTTAATATTGTTCTAATTTAAAAAATTTAATGATCTTTATTAATAAACAAAAAAATCAACAATCTATCAGGATAATTTCATATTAAATTCTGAATTTCCAAAAACTACCCAAATTTTAAACAAAATTTAACTTGTTATAATTAATAACCTCAAAATGAACTATACACGAACAATTAATTCTAAATAGCAAATGACCTTCATTTTATATATAATATGTTATAATTTGGAGACTTATTGGAGATCGAATTTCAAAAAAAATGAAGAGAATTTGAACCAAAATATCGATTTCTTCAAAAGTGGACAGATAAATTTTCTTTTAACTCTTACGATCTAGAAATTAAAATAAATTAAACCGATTTTTAAAGGCTTGGGAATCATTTTTATTTGTTCAAACATATAGCTACAACACTGTCGTTCTATTGCTTAGTCAAGCCAGACCCATTTAATAGACCAAAGTATTAAATAGTCATAGAGTAGTTTTTTTTGTCTAAGTAAAAACATAAAAATTCCTCTTGGATCTCTGTGTTATTGTTGAAACATTTACAAACTGTATTGATCTTAGAGAAAGACTTAGTTATTTGTATTATGTAAGTTTTTTGACGTGAAAGTAATTAAACTAAAATATATGTTCATTTTCTTGCTTTTGAGTATTCAAAATATAAGCCTTCTTCATCAAAACTTATTTTAAAGTATTTCTTTAAAAAAAAACAATTTATGAATAACCAATACTTATTTTATTTCATATTCCTTATTAAAATTAAAGTTAAAATGGATTAAATTAAACTCAATTTAAGTTTTGAACACTTCTAGATAATTAATATTGAATAATAATTCCATATTAATTTTTTTCTATTTCTTTTCGTACAGAAGTCTACGTGATATAATATAGGTTAGATAGATACAAAAAAAAAAGAAACAGGATTAAATATTCTAAATGGTGAGTCCCATTTTAAAGTCTTCCAATAAAAGCATATTTAATGTCTCAATTTTTTTTCAATCAATCTTTTTGTAATAAATTACAGGGTTTTACTCTATTTTTAGTTTCATAAAGAAAGGAATGTCTGATATAATTACAAAAAAAGCTCAATTTAAAAACTAAGTTAAACCATTAAAACTATAAGTATAAACAGGTTAATCTAAAATTTCATATTGACAAATTTTTGAACAATTTCAATAGTACATTTTTAAAAACTATATATTTTTTTTAACTCATAAGACCTTGTTAATAGAAAATATATTTCAAAGATCAAATATAATTACAATTTCCAACAAACTCACACTTTTTTATGCACTAGAACAGAATACGCTCAACTTAGTAGAATTTGGTCTACTGATTCCAGATATGGCCCTATTTTATTTCTCCTACCCTCATGGCCTTCAGAAAAGACCATACATTTTTTGTCATTTTTGGCTATTTGTAAGGTTCAAAGTTGTTTTCAGCCCTCGGTGTTGAAGATAGGGTTAAATTATGTTAATATATTTTTAAGTTGATTGTTAAATAATTCTAAAATTAGTTTGAAAATGTCTGCATCATGGTTATAAATCGAGTTGTCTTTGTTTTACTTGGAAAATGGGTTTTTTATCATCCAGCTTCAAGACAAATATATTCAAAAAGTTGAAAATAATTCTATTGGATAGTTGCACAATAACTGGAACTGAACTCATATTTCCCCATCTTTGCTCTGAAGAGAGGAACTTAATGGGCTGATAGAGATACGCCTTTTTGATGCCTATGACACTGTGAATTGACGTCTATCAAACGTTTCTACGTCATGGAAAGATACGGCAGTTCTTTAGACTTAGACTACAGCTTCAGTGGTAAATTTTCTTATACGACTACTCCTGTGGGGTTTCTGAGATCATCATACCTTTTGTAATAAATTACAGTGTTTTCTTTATTTTTAGTTTTAAAAAAAAAGGAATGTCTGATATAATTAGAAAAAAAACTCAATTTAAACCGAAGTAGTTTAAAGTATGAACAGGTTAGTCTAAAATTTCATATTGACAAATTTTTGAACAATTTCAATAGTACATTTTAGTAAAGCTATTGATTTTTGATGTTTCCCCCAAAAAATTATAATGTGACTAATTACTTAAATACAGCAGTAAAGGTTTAACAAAACTAATTCCAATGCTTCAGTCTTTATGCGTCTTATACCTTCGAATTTACATTTTATCGCCTATACTTTTCAGTTTGTGCCTAAGACAATCAATTTGTTAATATGGCATTTGTTATTAATCTTGATAAGAACTTCTTGATGATATATTTACTTTGCTTTTCCTTGTAATTGTATTTTACAGCGTGAGTAAATGTAAAATGGAACCTGTTACTTTTTGTAATACAAACAACTTAATCAAAACTGATGAGTACTAATTTGATTCTCGATATTTGAATAATTGAAATATCCATGCAAAAAACAAAAATTTATGTTTTTATTATACGGATAACAAATTATATCTTGTTGAAACAACAAATTCATGTTATTAAGCCTATTTCAAAATAAGAAGATATTTTTTTCTGTATGTTCAATATTTGTTACATGTATTTTTAGCTTTTTAACTCATATAAACGTGTGCAAAAATGAAAGAAAAGTAATAAAAAATGATAAAAAATTTGAATGATGTAATCATTTAATCGTGTATATGTAATTAATTTTTTTTTTCCCCAATTCACTTAGTGTGTAACGAGACCGAATAAATATGTTTTTTTACAAAATATACTAGAATACAATATACATTTATGTGATATAACCAAAATTGCACTTTTTATCTTTTAATATCAATCCTGTGGAGTGTTTAAGTACAGTTAAAATGCCCTTAAACATTTTTTTCACTATATTAATTTGCAAATGGATGCAAAATACCAAAAATAAACTTTTACGAACAAAGCCTTCATCTTTCCTACAACTTTCTATTTTAAAGCATTCAAAACAGAAAACCCTTGTGAGAGTGAGGGGTGCTAAATTCATACATTTATATACATTTTTCAAAACATTGTTGTTCATATATATATTATAGTACAATATTTGTGGTCCAGCAACTTTAAGGAGAGCTGAAATGATTTTTCTCAAATTTGAGTGTAGATATCATTTATATTCTTCTTTGACAAACTATCTTGGGTTTATAGCAATAATGATTTTTAAGAAGAGATATAAAGAATTACATGAATTAAAATAAACCATACACGACAAAAATTGTAAATTAATCTCTGGAAAGTCGACATTTAAAAGCTGTAGCCTCGAAATTAAAAGAAAAACCAAATATATTTGCAAAATTTAAAGGAGAAATAACTTTGTTAAAAACTGAGGGCTTCATTTTTTTTTGGTCTCCCTGACTATATCCCTTACTGGAAGATTATAATAAACTGTCGAAACCTTTTCAGATCATAGTTCCAAAAAAATTATGTTATCAAAAGTGCAAATCTACGCAAAAAGCTTCTGAAAGTTAAATATAGATCTATTAGGCGATGAAATGACTTACACCAAAATCAAAAATATCATTCTTGACATTTTAGATATGTTGAGGAATTGAGAAATACAAACATCTTTACATGCTTTGAAGTTAGTTTTGCATTCTTCAGGACGATAATTTATGTAACTTGGGTTAAGGCTCAGTAAGGAAAGGAAATTGATAGATAATTATGTGGATGGAGATTGTGGTACTATTGAGGGAGCAAAATACAGGGTGAAAATGTTAACACACCAAGGAAGCCTAAACCTAGGAGAAAGAACAAGTCCCATTCGAGGTGTCCAGGGATCTAAAAAAAAAGGCATGAGGAAACAAGGTAACTCGTGAACTCATTCTGATCTTTTCTGATAAAAGACCTTTACATTTGAACCTATTTTCAACAGGCAGAATTATCTTTTGGGAATGGAGATGCAGCAGTAAAGCACCGATATGTCTTCCCCATCAAACACCCTGCTTCAGGGATGATGTGAAACCTGGTTGTATCCAATTTGAAGGCCATGATTCCTTTGTGGCTCTCTATAGGATACACAAGAAAGCTGACGAGTACGTCAAAATTCTGGACACTAAAGTTAGCCCATGAATCCAAACCATCGTTGGCAAATATCCCTGGGTGTTCCAACAAGATCGAACACCTTACTACACCTCAAATAAGAAAAATGACAAAAAAAAACAATAGTGGCTCCATGCCAACATGCACTTCTAGCAAAGGACTTCTGGCCACCGCAGAGCCCAGAACTCAACCTCTTCAAATATTCCATCTAGGCTCACGGGAGTCTAGAGCTGCAAAAGAACCCGGGCGCTGAAGATCTCCGTCAACAAAACCTTGGCCTCCAGAAGCGCCAAGTACATCCAGAGTGTCTTCAGCAGCTTCTACAACTACCTGGAGGGCACCATCAATCCTGAGCTCGGCTTCATTGACTAAAATATGTTCTTTGGGTTTCAATTAAAAATTAATAGTAAATCAACTTGTTTCTCAATTCACCTATGAGCTTGCCATAGACTTCAATACTTTTTCTATTAAAATGGGTAAATAACCACGGTTGGCCCTGTACATACAAAATATATTAAGAGCATAAGTTCTTTTTTTCACAAGGTAATAAAGCAAGGTTTTTTAAATCCAAAGGATGTATGTTTCTTAATTGTTTATTACTGGTTTAAAAATCACATCAGGTATGTGGCATTCCTTATTATCCTTACACTGAATAAACTGAACTCCAGTATTTATATACGAGGTGATTTTTTCATTTTATCTTTTTTGTTATCTTTACAAAAACTTTTCATTGAGAAGTTTTAGCTTGTTTTTTGTTTTGTTTTTTTAAAAGGATGCAAAATATAATTGGTAATATATATTTTTTATAATTCCAGATTATTAGTTGGTTAAATGATTCATAACTAGCTATATTAAAAAGGTATTAAAAAATTTTTTTTTTGATTAAAAAAATAAAAATTCAATTACCCATTCAAAAAAACTGCAATAAGTTAGACTTTTGGCTTGACATCGGATTTAATTAAATTAATTTTGGATCTGTTGCATTAGCGGACAAATAATTTTTTTTAATTTCAAATTATGAAAATAAATTGTCAAATAGTTTTTTTATCTATTAGAAACTGAAGTAATTAACTGATTTCCATAAATAGCACAGCTATTAGCTCCCGATTGGCTTATGGCATCCAAGAAAAGGTTTGAAAATTTCAAATTCTTCCCCAAAGAAATAATAACTGTTTAAGGCATTAAATGGGTGGGCTTTGGTTCCTCAAAAGTAAAAAGAAATTAGCTTTCATTTTACAGAACTAAAAACCAGAATCAATAGTTTTATCAAAGGCTAGCAGAATTTTAACCTTAAAAAAAGAATATCTACCTTTATATCGCTTTTGTTATTCCAAATATTTTGTATATTGGTATATCTTTACCAATATCGGCGGAGGATGCCATATTCGAGGAAAAATATTGGTTGGAGAATCTTTTTCATTGGAATTACATTTCAGCTTTAAATCGACCAAGAAATCGATTGGGTGGTGGGTTCAAATCTTTTGTGGATATAACCGAAAAAATTTATACGAAAGTTTTAGTTGATATAACAAAGAATCCCAACATGGAGTGGAGATATATGAAAACAATATGAATATGTTTACATGGAAATGAATTTATAAATGGATATATCGACGACTTTTACCCTTTGCTTGCTGCAACGCAAAGGGTTCTTTGAAAGGCGACTCCCATGTACGATTGTGGAATAACCGTGGATATTATTCATCAGAATCTTGAAAATAAACCATTTTTATAAGAAATTATGTGACCTTGTATTTTTGGAATGGGAGACACTTAAAAAAATCAGCTAATAATACATGATATTGGTATTCACTTGATTTGTTTTTTTAACGGGAAGTATAATTTTCCTCTCTTTAGACATGCCAAACTACACAAAGTGTCCGTTCCTTGGCATTTGAAAATGAATTTTTCTATTTCAGAAGAGGACTCTACGCCGTCGAGGTGTGATGTATGGATTAGATAATTAAATCTATCTAGTAATTGGATGCATAGGATGGTGTCCTTCGACTTCCTGAATAGCTGATGGAAGAAATTTCAGAGCTCAATTTCAAATATATCATTGCTAAATACTGCATGGAGTTAATCTGCATTTCTTTCATCTTATAGCTGCTAAAAACTAATTTAATGAAACACCATCCCAACTAATCTGCTCTCCTTCCAAATATTCCTCAAATTGTTAAAATGACCAAGTTAATTTTTTTAACATATCAGCACGTCGTATTATTTAAATATTAGTCATTCCTTTATGCTTAAACATGCCCTATATAATATTGATAAAAACTTTATAAATAAAACTGTTTAGATTTTAAACACAAAAAGTGACTCCCGCTTTCTAGGACATATTTTATACACCTCTAAAAGAAATATAATAATTTTTATACTTATATAATATGTACTATACACATATACACATCTGGTTGTTCTCTTTTGATAATCTATAAATAATATTATTTACAACATAAACGAGAAAAAACCAATAAAAGGATAATATTACATATATATATGTACAAAGAGAAGCTGCTTACTGAATATGACACATCTTTTATTTTTTACACTTTTATTTTTGTTTGACGATATAATACTATGATAGCGAAATATTTTAAAAAAAACGGAATAGAGGTGTTCGTAAAATACTAATAAATATTTCAAATGGTAATCTGCATGTTTAACTAAAACTGAGCAAAAAGTATAGATAAATAACTTTTTTGAGATTAGAAAAGAAAAGGAAAAGCAGTTGTTGTGTATGTTCCTTTTCCTCCCTCCTTATTTATCCTGAAAAGTTACAACTTACAAGTATAAGCATTTTAGCTTCAAATTACTTTCCAAGAAAAAAGGACAAACATATGTATATTATCATACTGTCAAATATACGTGTTTAAATGACGACAAAAAAATGCCGAATAACAAATTTATAAATAAAAATAACTCAAATAACGAAAAAATAAGCCAAGAACTATCTTAATCTAAAGCTTTTAACTTTTTAAAAATGTGAATAGTCTTATACTTAACCTTCAAGTAGAAGAATGAAATTTTAATTAGATCTCCCACAAAACCTCCAAATTTAGATGTGATCATCTCGGATTTTAATAGTAAAAGTAGTATAGCAAGTAGCTGATGCAATGAGAATCCCCTAATTCCCCCACTTTAATGGGTTTCGTGGAGAAACTGACACAGCTGAAACCTAGTTTCTTCACGATAAGAGCCTTGCAATAAAAAATATATAGCTTGCCGCCAAACTTTCTGCAATATAATTAAAATTATTTTTATGTTTCATGATATCTTACTAAGTAACCTAAGTTTACCTGTATGTATGAAAACCAGTCGCAGGGCTCACTGTATATAATTCATATACAATATAAAAATAGAGAGTCATCGATGGCATGTTATACTATGACATAACGTACCCCAGACAAAATAATCCATCAAATTAAAATCTCAACTGCTAGGGGTCCATATTTCCTTCCCAATCATGTTATAGCAGTACTCAACAGCAACTTTAGCAACTTATCTGAGAGTTCAGTCTCAAGAAGAAATGAAAAATCTTTTATACGGTCTAAATTGGGATGCCAGTCACATCTGAGAACTCTTGGTTTGAAATCTTTATCCTGTTGTAGAGAAAATTTATCGTCACGGCCCAACGCCGTTCTTCCTTCCTAAAAACAATTTTCTTTATATCTGGAGCAGCTGTCGCGTGATGCCCAATACTTTACAAAAAGTGTTTTTTCATACAACACAATTCCTGCCAGAAAAAAGAGGCACCATCAGACAGCTGCATCATAAAAAAATTGTCATTGCACGTAAGCCCCGATTTAATCTTAACAACCTATATATATACACATGATGTGTAAAATTTGTCATTCTGTACAAATTGTAACTTATATAAGCAAATTGTATTATTAATGGATCCATGGATGATTAATATATTAAATGACATTTATATTTAAAAATGTAACGACTAAAATAAAACATAATGTTACACAGTAAAAAGCTTAAATGTCCAGAGTTAAAGTACTCATAAATCATAAAAAATATGTAATTTTATAAATAAAAACTACTTTATAGTCTTAGTATATAGTTGGTAATTAGAATGAAAAATTTTTTTAATTAAGCTTAGCATTTCAAGACAAGTAAATTTGAGCTTGTATGTAGACAATATATATAAGTAACATTAACAAATGCAGCTAAGAAAACTAAATTTTTCAACAGCTGTACTGACACCATACGCTGTAGGTATGTAAAAAAAAGTAAATTTAGTTCATAAAAACAAATGTTAGATAATTATGAGGTACAATTCCCTTCATTTATTTACTATGAGCAGTGTTAATGATTTACAACTCTAGCTTGAGTTATTTATGTGCATAACTCACTCATAGAAGAGAAATAGAAAGTTTCAAATGACAATCTGAATAATTTTTATATTTTTAACTGTACAACATTTGTGGGTTTTTTAAGAACTCTAGATAGGGGTGTATAAAGTATGTCTTTGATAGTATGAGTGGCTTTTTTAGTTGTTAATCTCGACAGATTTTTTTATTTTATAAATCTGATATAAATCCTTGAATTTATGAAGGCATAACATCCAATTATGAAGTAATAACTACTGATTGTTCTCATGAAATACGGAGAGCAGCAATGATGGTATACTAGAGAGTTATAATTGTAATTCTTTGTCAGACTCGGAGAATAATTGAAAATGGGCATTGGAGTAATTCCAGAATATTTATCCGTGCTATATAGGAAGTGCAATTTGTGTTTATTTCTTTTCTATTACGACTGTGTGCGGTTTTTCTAATAAATTTCATTTGCTCTTCCCAAACATTCTTCAAATTGTCCGAATTCCGGGTTTCCTTTATTTTTCATACCAACAGGATATATTTAACGCATCCCTGTTTCTATGTTTAACTAAATAACCACGTTTGTGTTTCACTATGAAAGAGATAATAACACTAAGGAGTTGTAGTTATAACTGCATATTTTCGTTGTCTCAGATTAAAATTAAGGATTGATATCACAGTTATAAATGACCATATTGTTCTAGTTTTAGAGTGGATTTGTTTTAATTTTCCGTCTCCCTCTTAAAATATTTTTTAGTTTATCTAATCAAACGTCATAATATCTAAGATCTTTCCTTCTAAACAAGTTTTGGGGTATATATGTCATTTTTCAGTTTATTTTCCTTTCTTTTAAATGAGAATATATTCATTCCTATATTCAAATATCGTGTGATAATACTTTTACAAATCTAGAATTATAGCTATCATGAGATCTAAAGTTGATGATACAGAAAATGATATTTATCTTTAGGGAAGGGGAGGGGTTTGGCTGGATGTAAATATTTGTCAGAAATTTTCTAACTGGTATCCCATTTTTGGGGCCCTTTCAACTAAAATGCTTAAATGTTATTTACAGAAGAACATTTTTTTAAAGGATATTGCCATCACTTTCCCCCCCGCCTCAAAAAGAAAGCAAGGCCTTGTGGGAATAAAATGTACAAACTTTTTATAGTCAAAGTATAAATCTTTTTTATCTTGACGAAAAGTGGTATTATAATTTATATACAACATAATTTTGTAAATGCAGAGTGTACAAGCTATCTGTATTGCGATAATGATTTTCTTCCAAACGCAGTTTTCTCTCCGACCAGTTATCAAATTAAAAAAATAAATCCAAATTCTGAAAAGTTGATCACTTTATACAAAAAAATCGACTCCAGCCTCTATACATGGCCCAAAGTGCGACCAGGCATTCGCCACTTGGTCTTTTGGCAAATCCTGAAATTCATTCTGGATCCGACGTATAAGTGCATCTTTGGTGCTGCAGGAGGTTCATTTGGTTTGTCGTTTGATCATGTCCCTCACAAGAAAAACAATTGGATTCAGATCTGGAGAGTTAGGAGGCCAAAAGCCCGATGGAGTGAAGTCGTCAAAATTTTCTTGGAACCAATTGATACTTTTTTTCAGGTTTCACAAGAAGCCGAGTCCTGTTCCACAGGTAAGGCCTTCCATTTTGATCATTTTGACCTTGGTCTCTCATGTGACAAGGGTGGACACCAGAGTTGACTCTGAGGCCTTGTTCACGAATTCAGGCGTCCGGATCACGGATTTTTTTTTGATGAAATTCCAGGTAGTAGTGTGTCAGTCCTTATTTAGGACTAAACACTGCAGTCCCGTCTAGTTCACTTTAGGTCCAATGTAGTTCAGTACTGCATGAAAGATTTCATGGAGAACAGGAAACAAGACTTCAAGAATAGATTTGGTTTTGGCTTCATCTAGTTTTATTGATAAAACAACGAACGCAAGATATCTCCCCGAGCCCTCATCTGACCATAACATAAATTAAACAATTTAAAATGGCATGGGGGATCTTGGAGGAGGAAGATTTTCAACAAAGTCTTCAACGTAGGGTTACAGTAAATTTTGATCGTGAATTATTTGCTTCCAGGATAGCTTTGCGACTTAGTATTATTATTCAAGTGACTACCAGAAATTTCACCAACGAAGAAGAAAAGCAAGTAGAAAATTCAATGATAACTTAGACGTTATTCTGACACAAGGTTTTCCTTTTGTCAGGGCATATGAGGCAGATACAATAAGTTTTTATTATGCAGACTGTTAAGAAAATATTGCCTAATAAATTGTATAGTACGATTAGGGCTCTACTTTTTAATGGAGCTTCATCAATATCTTTATGTGGGTTACAGAGTAAATCAATTGAATTTAAGATAAGTTGCCGATAGGGAAGCCGTGTTTCCCCTTTACTTTTCCTTGTGGTAATTGAAGAACTTAGTAATATTATCAAAAGAAAATATGGTAGATTTGGTATTCAACTAGGATCCAGCAGGAAAATAATTGATCTGTATGCAGATGATGTGACTCATATGGTACAGCAGTGGTTCCCAACCTGTGGGTCGCTAATCGATTTTCACCCGAACGTGAATATTATATAAAACACGGTAACAAATGAAGACAGTTAAATAAATAAAATTATAAAACAAAATTAAGACAGTTATAGAAATTCATACTATGAAAATAAATGTAACGGTTCCTTAAGTCACTCAACACAACGTCTGAGACAGTATTGATCATGTTTTGTTTCTGTTTTGTTTTGGTTGCGCCACCATTGTCACTCCGTTTAAGTCACTCAACACAACGTCTAAGAAGGTATTGAACATAGGTTGTTTTGGTTGCACCACCGCTATCGCTCCTCCCATTAGTGTTGTTGTCGCACTTGCAGTGACACATTGTTAGCTTTATTCGAGTGATTCTTAACCCCAAAATGAGTGTACAAAGAGAAAATACAGCGATGATTTCTTGAAGTGGGGATTCACTGACATAGTTAATGCAGGTGTGGAAAGACTACACTGTGTAGTATGTTTGGAAGTTCTTGCCCATGAGTCTACGAAATCAGCTAAGCTTCACAGACATCTCGAAACCAAGCCTTGAAAGATAAAAGTATTGATTACTTTAAAGCACAAGTTGATGGCGTCAAAAGTCGCCGCCTTGACAGCAGTGGATTATTTCAAACTAAAATTTTGCCACCATTGAAGCTTCATAGACGGTTGCATTAAGAATAGCACAAGCAAAAAACCCACACAAAGTAGCTGAACATCTTATTTTTCCATGCAAAAAAGATATTATGCGTCTCATGATCGGTCATGAAGCAGTAAATAAATTATTACGTCTATCCGTGTCAAAAAATACGGTAAACCGAAGAATAACAGAGGATATTCCGAGGATATTTTATGCCATATTATTCAAGAATTAAAAGAAACTCCTCCTGGGCTGTTCAGCACACAGCTTGATGAAACTACTGATGTGACAAACTTTCACAACTTCTTGTGTATGTTCGTTCTTATAAAAATAAAGAAAGATATATTGATTTGAATGCCTCTGGAAATGGTCAACTACTACTGCTGATATTTTTGATTTAATTGATGATTTCTTCAAAGAACATTCAATGGAATGAGTGAAATTATGCAGAGTTTGTACTGACGGGACACCTGCAATGCTCATTTGTAAGTCCGGCTTCCAATCGTTAGTTAAAAAGGTGAGTCCAGAAGTAATGGGGTCTACTTGATTCATCGACAAAGTTTAGCTACCAAGACGTTGCCTGAACTATTCAAAGAATTGTTTAACCGAGTGATTAAAACCGTAAATGTTTTTAAATCAAGGCAACTTGCAACACGGCTCTTCAGAGTTTTATGTGAAGATTTGGGCTCAACCAATGAAGCACTAGTGTTTCACACAGAGGTAAGGTGGCTTTTGAAAGGAAATGCGTTGAAGAGATTTTCTGAATTGAGAGGAGAGCTGCAAATATTTTTGATTCTCAAAATGCAAGCGAATATGAATTGTTGTATAATATTTAATGATTATTGCCAAGATTGTGGTAAGATTTTTAATTCTGTTTATGCTTTTGCTAAGTCTTTTGACTATTATTGAGGAAGTTTGTTCAATGGAACTTAAAAGGTCATAAAAACACCTTAGCAACCCATATCTCGGCAATAATTATTTTTGGGCTTCCCAAAAATAAGTTACTTCCTTCGAAGAAGGCTTAAGCAATTGGGCTTGTCATACTTAACTCTATGTCTTATACTGCGAAAAAGTTGACCTTGAAGGAACCAACAGATGGCATGGAGTTAAGAGGCATACTTATTACGTCGGCGTCAAGATATATGGCTTTTGAATTGAAAATATCTACGATGATACATTGACATTTGATTTAGCGCTGGATATTGTACGGTATTTTTCGGAAAACTCAATCAAATTCAGTAAAATTTTGAATCACATTATCCCAGATATTCAATAGAGATAAAAATAGGTAAATCCTAAATACTTAGTTTTGGATTTTTGACTTTTTTCGTTATTTTATGTTTTTCTTTGTTTTTGGGTTTTTTGTTTATTTTATTCTTTTTAATGTTTATTTATAGTACAAATTTTTATTGTGTTTTTGTAACTAAAGATATATTTTCTCTTTGGGAACTAATGTTATTCATATTTTTACTAGATGTAATTTTCCAATTTATTATGATGTATTTTTTTAAATTATATCTTTTAATGTATTATAATTTTGTAGCTACCTTTATGTGCCTCAGTCCAGGCATTCAAGAAAAGAAGAATTCAAGAAATCCAAAGGAAAAACAAAAGAACGTCTTTTTAAGGAGTCTGTAAAATAATTTTACTAAACCTTGCTTAAAAATTAGCTAAATATACGAATAACCCCTAACAAAAGCATTATAAAGAAAAATAAAGAATCGAGTATAATCAGATTTAATGTTTCAGTAGAATACTGAGAAGTATTGACGATAAAATCTAGATTCAAAGGCATAAGAAACACTTTTATAAATCTAAGGGTGTATCATATCCTAGTTCACTAACGGACGGTTAATGAATAATGACACTAGTCTACAAAACATCAAATTTGTTTTCCTTTTAGAATGATATGATGTGTTTCTAATTGTATTTAGCAGGATAAACATGGATATGAACATTAAAATCGAGTAATTTTGAAGATTATTTTTTTGCATTTTCAGAAAGGAATTTTCTTAAATTTTGATCTCTTTTTGCTCAATAGGGTAGGTTAAAAAAAAACCTTATTAACTTTTTTAAAGGTTACATAAATGTCTACCATAATCAATTAATGCAAATTAATGTTTAATGCTATAATCTAATCTTAATTGGCCAAATAGGTAACTTTGATCTCCTTTCAAACTTTGAAAAAGATGCCCTACCTAAAGACGACCTCGTATAAAAATTAAATTTTGCTTAGGTAATTTTTATAACATATGACTACTCTTTCGATATAGCCATAATCAAAATTTGAAAAAAGGTTAAAATTAAACTGGGCTAATACACACTTGAGTGGTGCCACTTGATACATAGATGTTAAAGAATGATAGAAAGAAAGCAAATCCTTAAAGGTCCTAAAACTTCTTAATTAAAGGTATTGGATATTAAAAGTTTTTCTAATGTTTTTCTATGAGTTATTAGAACTTTAATTTAGGTACCTTTTTTGATTAATATACTGCCTTTAAAAACATATAAACAATTATATAAGGATAATTGTTTGACCTAGTCATTAGATAAAAAAAGTTATTGTTATTTATGAGGTAAAATTATAACATATTTCTTATATTTTTATGCTTCGATAGGATTGTTAATAATTTTATAAATGCCGTTTGTTTAGAAAGGTTGTTAAAAATGTTATAGCCACATATGCAACATATATAAGTTATTAAACATTGTCCATATCTTTATCTAAAACTTTTTTTTTCGTATTTGTCCAATGATGAAAAAAATTGAACATTATTTGTGTAGGAAAAGTAATACTAGTTTATTTGTGAGGCAATTCATCAAATACCCAATAAATGCTGTAGCCACCATGTATTGTCTCTACAAATCGACCAAAAAATATAGTATTTTAATTTACTTGTGAGGTCATATAAAATACTATCTCTGAAATTATACATATCACTAGAGTTGCAAATCCATAGCCTCTTTTGGTGTGCAAGTTTTTGTAATGGGCTGTAGCGGGAACAATATGTTTTTATCTTCCAAAACTGATATCACTGTTATTTAGTTCTTGAAAAGATAACATCTATATATAAAGTAATCACTAATGTGTGTACTCATGAAAGACAAAATGAAACTCTGAGGATTTGATTGGAAGTAATAAGCATCGAATTCGGAGTAGCTCTATTATATTTGTCTTTGCTATATATGGTGTGGGACTTATGTTTCATTCCTTCCTCTCAAAACTGCTTGCAGCTGATCTAATAAAACGTCATGACATCTAAGCTGCTCCACTATAAACATTCTTTTTTTTCTTTATTTATTGAACCATCCCACTGTAAAAATAAAAATAAAAAGTAAAAACCACATACACAACTTACATAAAATTTTGTTAAAGGCACAAAATAAAATTCCAACATTTAAAAATTGAAGCAGATTATAAGTTTTTGAAGATACTGACATTTCATAGTTATAATCCAATAATGTTATAATTATATTCACAACGTCTTCGTAAAATCAACTTAATATATGAGGAATTTTAAGTTACACTTATTGGACTCAAGGTAGAACTTAGGATCAAAAACGCTGTAATTCTTGTACTGGGTAGGGCAGCATAACGTGGACTGTTGATTAATGTTTATTTTTTCTTTGCTATCAAAAGGGTTAGTTATTATTTTTGGATATTCTGTTTACGCTGTTATTTTTACTTACACAAACTATATTAATCATTTAGTAATTTCATCATCATGAGCGTGTAACAAGCAAAAAGGCAGTGCATTTTAGATATTGTAGATGCTGGAGTTGATTTGATGAATATTGTCAACATTGTTAAGTGATTTAGGGTCCTGTTTTTCAAGTTGGATGAAAAATGGAGAAGACATCTCAGGATGTCAGAATGTGGCTGACATAAAATAAAGGGTGATACGAAGTTCTTGTTAAGTTTGGAGAAGAATATAAAGGAGGATCTCACCAAGTCGATGTATCGCCTCACCAACAACTTCTCTGTGGCTCCTAAGACCTTCAGGAGGGATATAAGCACAACTTGGGATTAGTTTCTTTTTCAAGGATTCCATGCCACTTTCTGATAGAGGGTATGAATTCAGGAGGCGTGAGAGGTTCATGAAAATCCTCAAATGGGTCAATAGTGAAAATTTTCTCGGACAAGAAGATTTTCACTATTGATGCATTCCGCAACTCGTGTAATGACCGCTGGCTTGTGAAAACCAAGGAAGATGTCCAAGGGATTTAACAAACCAAATATCCAGTCCAAACAATGGTACTCGCTGCTATGCCCTCTGATGGAGAAGATTTCTATTTTAAAGCTTGACAGAAAATCAGTAAAGAGCCCTATATATGTGCTTAGGTACACTATGTTTGAAGACCAACATACTGGAGTTTAACTACTTGTAGACTTAGAAAGGCGCCCCTCACACGTCTGCCAAGTGCCAAAAGTTCTGCACAGATAACATGGCTCTATTCTTGCCCAATTCTGATCCCCTTCCTCACCAGATTTGAACCCACTTGACTTTTCTATATGGGGTCCACCTAAATGTACACTCACTAAAGTACTCTATTGTGGCTGCATGGACAACTTTTCAGAGGATTTTGTTATTAACTCCTGCATAGTCGTCAGGCGACATGTAAAGACTGTGACTGATAATGAAGGTGGCGATATTGAGTTAAAAAAAGTTTTGCAAAAACCATGTCTACATGTTTTGATTAACATTTTTTTATTGCCTACTATTAAAAATATAAAATTATTGATGTATGTCATAATCCATCTCTCGAGTCCACATTTTGCTACCCTACCCTGTATAAATTCTTGCTCTTGGATATCTGTATATCTTTTTCCTCTCGTAGCTTGTAGCTTATTTTATGGAACATCATGACAGAAAAACTACTCTCCTTAAAAATATTCTTCAAATTTCCAAGATTTCCATATTTATTTATATAGCAAAAACAATCAAAGCTGTATTAAGCAATCAGCCAAAGAAAACTGAAAAAGCGACCGTTTAGTTTAAGTAACTTTGTTAACTAGGTTTCCTATTTAGTAAGAATTCTAAATTTGAAAAATAATTAAGTTGTTAAGTGCGGTAACGCCTTAAATCAGGTGGCTATTAAACTATTTAGTCCTCCATAACTCCTTTTAAATCCTAATGCAGGAACTTGTGTATTTTGTGTTTAGCCATCCATATAAAAAATGCTCATTAGGGGATTTTTCATTACATTACAAGAGCTAATTCCTGTAGTTTATAAATTTTCACAAGATTAATGATTAGATAATGGAATGTTGACTAAGAAATATGCAGCAAGTAATTTCATGTATGTAAAATAACAACATAAGGAAATTATTTTTATTATTATGTTTATTTCATATATATTTAAAAGATGTATTTCTAATATTTTATAAAAATACAATTTCCAATAATTATTAATTAAAGTCAATAAAATATATTTTTAAATACAATATTTCACAAACATTCATAAAATGTTCCGGAATGTTGAAATTTTTTAAAAAGAGGAAAAAAAGAAAGAAGAATAACATAAACAAAAGATATAATTCTCACAAAACTTTGAAATGGACTCACAACTAATTTTTTTAAAACAAATTTGTATTTTTATATATCAAATATTATATTTAAGAAAATTTATTTACATTTTTCAAGTAATACAAACTCAAAAAAAGACATTTTTCTCAAAAAATAAACAACTAGGAAACAAAATAAAAAAATTGAATTTATACATATCAAGGCAATTATAAAATGATTTGTAAAGAAAAATCATTTTTAGCATACCTATAATATATTTTTCGTATTGGGCTAGTTAAAAAATGTGTATCTACAAGGATTAGTGACTCCATTTTGTGGTGATCCTATAATTTTATGGGGTGTACTAGCAAATAGTCAACATTATTATCATTTTTTTCGATTTCAATTGCAATTTCATTATGTCATGCCTTTTAAAAGGAAGATCGAGGGAATCAAAGGAAGATACTTCCAACTTGATAATCTATCTCAAGAATTGTTCCAATTCCGATTTCGAATTCCACGAAGGACGACGGGAGGAGACTTCATCCGAGGAAAACTACCAGTCCTTATAAGGGAGTAGAGTGAACTCCTTCCTTGTGAATGAGTTACCAGGATCGAAACAATAAGGCAATCCGTTAGCGATGAGTAGATCATTTTAATACTTCTAAATGGGATCACTTAAAAAATACAAAAAATAATAAAAAAACCTAGCCAATGCTTATTTTTTAAATTATAATATTGAATATCTTTCTATAATATAAGCTCCGATATTTGTAATCACTATGTATTAAGAATAAGTTATAAGGTTCTAAAGAAAAGTATCGTTTTTCATTATTTCTCAGCCTAAAAATGCAAACATATCGAGTTCAGAACGACATTCAGAATAAATAAAACACTTTTTAGTACAATAAAAACATTTTACTGAAGTTTTAATAATCGTACTTTTTATTTGGGGATTGTTTTAAAAAATTATTCTGAAAAATAATACAAAAATCCTTTTTTTAAATTTTTATAGCAAAACTACATCAAATTTAAGCTAAGCCCACATTTAGGACATTTGGATGTTTTTATGTATTATCATTATACTCCAAGTGTTTCCAAAATAGTTAGTACAATATTTAATAAACAACTGGACAAAGAAAATTTCCTTTCTATTTCAAATAATGACGTAGTTGATGGAATTATTATTAAACCACAATATATAGTCTATAAATTACGTACTTATTTATTATAGATATTCTTGATTGTATCATATTTTATAAAAGTCTTTTTAATTTTTGTCTGTCTACATGTTTTAACAAATTATTTTTCAGGTAAATTATATTCGATTATAATTAGATTATAAATGTTTAAATACATGCCAAATAAAATTAAAAAGGGTGGCCTCGAATGACTATAATTGCAGATATTTCAGAGTGTAAATAACTTAGAGAAAAACTGAGATTATTTTTTGATTCTGCACTCAAAGATAAATTACTTTTATATCATGAGTTCATTAGTACAAAATAAGTGTTCCCCTGTGTAATTGATGTTGAAATCGAAATAATGTTTGTTATAATTTGACGTTTCAAGAGTATAATAAAAGGCTCTGCAATAAAACACAACACAAATATAATTTAATTTAATTTTTTATTATTTAATTTCTAAACATTATTTGTGCCTCATTAAATAAAAAAAGTCTAAAATAGCTTTAGTATAAATTTTTATATTACTACTACTAAAATAAAATATGTATAAAAAAACAAATAACTTTAAATATAACTTGTTGGAGTACTTTTAATATTCATTTAAATATGTGCATTAGTCTAGTAACTTTTTTTTATAAACTTAGTTTCATGGGTTATTTCTGAATTAGTTTTATGTACGTTTTATTTAGCTTCTATAACATCGTATTTTTAAGTGATTTGAAAAACAAATCTCAAATATACAATGATTTTTAATAAATGCTTAAAAGAGAACTTAGTATATATCTATAAATAACTTAATAAATATTTTTATACAAACTTAAAAATCACATTTAGACAAATATATATCCTTAATTTATGAGCTGAAATTATTCCTTGCAGGTTTAAAAAAAATAAGCTTTTATATTAAAATTATTGATCCATTTTCTACGACATACTTAAGTAAGACATCTGTAATCAGTAAAAGCAGAACCATAGAGATCAAGGAACTATTGCCCCCTCCCAAAAATAAACACTTTTGGGAAATGCTTATAGTTATCACAATAGAAGAATTTCCTCTTGTTACAAAAAAAAAATTTAAAGTCATATTTTATCAGAAAATTAAATCAATTTCCTTTTTTTTTTAATAATGTTATTCGTTTAAATTAAATATCATCTGAAAAAATGATACTCTCAATTTTTAAAAAATCTTTTTGTAAATTTGACAAAAAAATATTTTTCCATTAACAAAAAAAAATATTCTTTTCTGTCAAATTTGACACTTATATTAAAACAAAATTACTTATGATTAGAAATGCTTAACTGCAAGCCCTCATTAAAATAAAATGATATGGGCGCCCCTGATGGCGTTCCATTATATAATGTTCCCTAAACCCCCCGCCCTCCAACACACTTTAAAATACATTCCACACTCGATGTATGTGACCCACTTTTTTGTGTGCAATCCGCGATGCCTTTGGCTGCAAGGCTATTTCGCCTTAATATATAAATAAATTAGATTTTTACATCTTTATTGTTCGTTTTTGGTTGAAATTGATGTTCCCTTTAAATTTTCAATCAATGTATACAAGGTTAATTTCTTGAAATGCATTAAATGGTTATTTTCTGCTGAAAAGATAATAGAATTATGCCCCAAAATTTTAATACATACACTATACAAATCTTACAATGCAACGAATTTGAATCAGAGACAAAATAGGTAACAAAATTTGTAAAATAAGAAACAAAAAAATAAACAAACACGGCAAAAATTATAACATAAGAAGTGGCAATCACTTCTCCACTATTAATTATCATTAGACATGATGGATTGTTTACACTAAAAAAAGACTCATGGATTCACAAACTAGCAAAATATGAAGGAATAGTATAATTCCCTTATTCCAACAGAAAAAAATATTTAATTGATTTTCTATGAATAAATATTACATTTTTTGATTTTAAAATTCAAAATGAACATCAATTTTAACGAAAAACAAAAAATATCAACGTATAAACCTCATTTTTATATTAAGGAGTTTCGTGAAAAAGTACCGAACACCTGAGAAAACGCTTAAGAGTATAAAAAAAATATTAGTGCACGGTATTATATTTTCTTAAACTATTAAATTAGTTCACAAGTTTTTAAGATATAAAAACCTAACGCTACAAAATTGTAGTATTATTATATTAATCTATCATATAAATAAAGATGAATGTGGATAATGTATGATATTAAAAAAATCAAGTAAGGTTATTTCTGTAACTTTTAGGACAACATTCATTTATTTGCACTATAAGAAATCAATTTTGAAAATAGTCAAAAGGACAATATCCTAATGTGATAATGTATATAAAAGTATTTACTGTCTACTCCCAATTATTTCCAAAGTCAATCAACAAAAAAAAAAATACGCATAAAATAGTCCATTTCGTTACATAAGTTAAAAAAACATTGAATTTAAGAATTTTAAAAATATAACAAAACTAAATATGAAGGACACTGACATCATTAGTCCTGAATGAGTCGACATCTTACCTTTATTACAGAATTTTCATTACAAATACAATCCATAACTGAACCTTTATCAGGATCATCCCAATATTTAGATTCAATACACCTATAATACGATACAACAAACTTTTCACCACATTGTCTTTTGAAAAGCTTCTTTACTTCTCCGTTGTCCTAGAAAAAATTATAAATGTAAATTATTTGGACTTGTGAGAAGTGATACATAATACATATATGTCCTACTGGTCTTTAAAATAATAATTGAAAAAAAAAACAGAAAATTCACCTGGTCATCCTGTCAATTTGAGAAATGTTTGGGAAAAGAGCGGCTTAGTTGTCATCATTACGTTTTATTAGATTGGCTGCAAGTAGCCTGAGGGAAACAAAATAAATAAATATCTCACTATGTATGGTTATATCCAGGACACATAGACTAGAATTACTCCGATGTCAATCTTCATTTAAATTCCGATTCTAAAAGGACTCCTTGTGGAAAGGAACAACTTGGGAATATGGGCGGACATGTTAATTTATGAATAAGTACATGTAAATTTCTGGAACTTCATCAAATCCAGATTATTCAGAACCCTTCCATACTTACGATTTCTCTTGTAGATTTCATGCATGAATGAATACCTGCATCACATTGAATGGAATAGCCAATATGTGTTAAGTCTGGATTAGATTCATCACGATGATAACACTCAAAGCCATCAACTTTAATTATTAATTTCAGGCGATAAATTTAATTATTGTGTTATTTTTGGTTGTTTTTACCCGTACTGATGAGTCTCAGAGACATAAATATTAGAATAACCCTTCCCATACTAACTTTACGTATGAAAATATGATAAAAGTGGAAATCATCTTAACATATGTTTTGTTTATCAGTAAATCGAATGATCTCAGTTCGAATACGAATACGTCATACAACAGCTTACTATTTAGAATAGCTATTGATATTTTACTACTTAATATTCAAATATTTATGTTGTACTATTTGGAAAGTATTAAGTAATCCATGATGATTTGGATGGATCTTAACCACAAGACATTCTGATTTATCGATCTGTATCCAGCCATCCTTCCCTTTCCTAGTTATTTAAATTGTCGCCGTTTGGAGGATATACAATCCAAAGGACTTCTGATCCTCTCTTTGATTTAATGTTCTGTTGCAGTGATTCTTTGTGCCTGAGTTAATGAATTCCTTTACTTTTTTGAGTTGTTTACCATAATAATTCACTGATTTTAATCGAATTCCTTAACAGGTAGTGATTGGTGCAGATAGGTATTGGAATTTTTAGTTTCTTGACACCAGAATGTACGAATACATTTTTCATAAAGGATATCAGAAGGTTAGCTTAAGAAAATTATTGACGACTTCATTTGGATTTGGACTAAAGAGTTTCAATGAATGAGCTGTGTACATAGGAAAAGGACTCTCTATGTTTCTTACTTGTTGTTCTATTAGATTATTCTATATTTTTATGGAACTCCTTAGTTCTGAATGGAGGAATTTATGTATTCTTGAGCAATGAGACAGTGATTGACGAGGTCTCAGACCTTGATGTGAAGTGAGATATGCACAATAAAGGATCCTTCCATTAAAGGAAATGAGATCCACCGAGTGAGGTACAAAGAATTACTGCAACAGAACATTAAATCGAAGTCCTGTGGATTAGATATCCTCGAAATGGAAAAAAATTAAGCAATTAGGAGGTAGATGGATATATTTTATACAACAAAGACATACATAGTATTAAGAATATGTAAATATTTTGCAATAAAAATTAAATGATCATGCAAGAAACATAACAAACTGAGATCTTAATATGGCACATATCTTGAAAATAATAAATATAAAGTTCAATGTAAAATGATTATTGGAAGGATTTTCAAAACTCTACACGGCTGACAAAAATAAAAATAATGAAATAGCATTTGCATATCTGAATCAAAGGTGAAGCAATCATTAAGATAAATAAAATAAAATAACGAAGAGCACATCAATGGGTAATCTAAATTTTTCTGAATATCTTTAATGTTCTAATCTTTAATTTATTTGTCCAATTAATACTAAAACCATTGTATAACTATTTTGTCAAGTTATAAATATTGTCTTAAATAAAATAACTCTTATGAGAAATATTTTTTTGTCAAGTTGAAATTAGGCAGTCCTATTATTTTGTTTTTAAACAATCCAATTTTTGGATACATTATATTAAGAAAACTAAATAATACAAGGTGCAACGACTTAACTTTACTTTATTATTATGCGTGGCAATGAAGCTGTTGAAGTGATAGAGGCTTTGGGGTAATTTCATTGTAAAGAGTAGATTTTATAGTTCTCTTGACAATACAGTTACTCGAAAATATGTTTTGCCCAACAATGGTTTAACATAACATATTATGAAATATAACTATTATAATTGCTCGCTTGAGTTTTAATAGTGGGATTTATGACAATCAATTTATTGCTCTGATTTAAAATATTTAAAAAACGGGTTTTCTTTTAAAAATTCATTTCCATTATTCAAAATTTGCAAAATTGGTTGAACAAGAAAAACTAAACTGATGCCATCAGATACAGCATCCTGTAAAAATTTTATAATGGTGCAGTTTGTCCAAATTTGTCAATGGAATCAGATAAATTCAAGAAAACCCAACATTGTTAAGACATTGTTAGAACCACCATAAGCTAGTTATTTTTTGAACTAATTATCTGCAATTATCAAAGAAAATATGATGTGGTTAAAATTTTGTATATTTTTATATAAAATAAATATCCTTTAGATCCTTTGGTATTAAAATTTTATCAATTCAACAGTAGGGTACTCACTTATTTTAGATAATTTTAAAAACTGTAAGAAATTATATTTTAAATTTAAATTTATTTAAATGGCTACTACTATTATGAAACAAATATACAACTTTTTTGATTTATAAAACTTGCTTTATTGTCCTTTGGATAAAGTAAATGATGTTGCTGCACACTGTATTTTCAATAGACATAGGAAGAAAACTAAATAAAAAACAAAATGAATGATAAAAAGGACACCCTAGAGCTAAAAAAATAGGAAGTTCTAATTTGCATGCTATTGAAGACATTAATTTGAAGTCTTTTTGTTATTAATTATAGTCTGTCTTTCTAAAAAAAAATCGATGTAATTTCATATTATATATAAAAATTACCTACTTATGCTATCTTATTTTAGAATAGAATCACAGTTATTTCTTAGAAGAGTTTTAATGAATGGATTTTGAATATAAGTAATTAGGTTATCGACCATCATATAGATTTAATTAATAAGTAATTTCTTAAAGGTGAGCATTACATTTAAACTTGGTATTCAATAAACTGAGACAATCAACTAATCATTTGAACTCAATGACGAGGTCGATAAGTGACAACAACGCAATGCCGTGAACCAAAAAAGGACAATTTTTTTTTTTCGCCATCATTGCATAGATTCCCTTTGCATATGCATAAAATGTAGATACCCTTAAAAGGGGCATCATATTATTCTTTATAATATCAGAGATCGTTTGCATTTGCATACTTTGATCCACACATCTTCCAAATTTTCTTGATACTTTCCCTCTAGAAAATGATTGAATTACTTACTCATTACTTAATATATCAATAAAATCACTTACTCACCATAAAAGTTACCTTTAAGCATCTGGACCACATTGATCTATACAAGCTCCTTCTCTCTCAACTGATTCATCAAATGTTCATTCAAGTCCACATACTTCATAGAAAGAAAGATATGATGCTCAATATTGACTTCAAAGTTGAAATATAAATTCTGGGGATAGTTGGTAGTTATGAGATGAACATTTAGTTGATATAAATAAAACGTATACCCTATCTATCCTATTTAAACTGACACTTAAAAAAATTGTCGTAGTCACAGTTTTGTGATATGAATTTTAAGAAAAGTGAGGTTGTGTTATATTCTAATACTCATTTGCAACTGTTTTTATTTATATATATTAGCAGTATCTTCAAAGACGACAATATGGAAGGCAAGATAAATTTTGTGGTGGAAATACTGGAATACCAGAAGACCCTAACTGAGATAGTACATTATCTCAAGATTCTCCGGACAGAAAGATGAATATGACAGAGTTTACACTCTAAAATATCACTATATTTCCCATGTTTGTTTGGTTGGTTTTTTTGGGTTTTTGGGGGGCGGGGAGGGGGCATAAGATTGTTGCAAATTTGTTCAAAGAGAGACACAAGGTATAACATTTTTTTATGCATTTTAACATCAATAATTAGTTTTTAAGAGAACAAGTTATTATAAAGTAAAAAAACGAATCTAACTCGCTGAAATATTTGGCGGAATTTAAATCACTTTTCAATAATCAATAGACCCAATTTCCTCATTAGTCAAAACAAAGTATTAACTTGAAAACGAGTCATAAGGAAGCAAGATAATAAATTGAATTTTTGTACTAGTTATATGATTATTTGCTTTGACAAAAATGCAAACAAACAGCACCTCAATTTACAAACTATATTTTAAAGATTTATAATTATTTTTATTGAAAATAACATGTACTCCAAATTTCATCAAACTTTAAAAGAGATATAGAAGAGCTTGGAAAATCTAATATGGAAAGATTAAAAAAACCTAAGTTTTGAAAAATCCAAATGATAAAAAGAGGAGACCAATCATGAAACTTAGTAGAAAACGTTGATCTGTTTTGACAATTGAGAAACTTGAATTGCAATTCTCTCCTGTGCACATACAAACGGTGTTAGATCCTTTCTGACTCCCAGCCGTTATCTTGGATTCCATACAGTAGTCACCTTCTTCAAATTCTACTATGCCGCAACTTTTATCAATTTTCATTTTTCCATCTAGAAACATAAAGTGAAATATTTAAAGTACTCGTGTAATTCCTAATACCCTTTTCCCAGACCAGAGCCAGAGGACTTTTCTTTGGGAGGAGTTTAAATGTATTTTCTCAACTTTACGTCTGATATCTCATTTTTTACAACTTTGAAATAATAAGAAATCTTTATTTTAATTAAAATATTATTTAGTTTCTTTTTCAACAGAGGTGTCCAAAGTATTTACTCTACTTTTGTTTTACTTATTTGTAAAATTCTTTTCGCCGCCTATTTTCAACTGACTGTTATATTTTCTTTTAAGCCAGAGAATTTATACACAGGATTTATTAAATAATTTTTGGTCTTCCAAATGAAGGTCCAGGATTAGCAAGCAAACCGATCCTCAATTTGTACAAGACCGTAAATGCCGTGAAGAATATTATGTATCCAACAAAGTACGCCAGAAAGACGGTGTACAACGTTGAAAAACGGTTGCAAGGTGGCAGGAGCATGAAGCATGATCCGAGATTGATGGCACAAGGCTATAAAATGAGCTAAAAAAAAGGTAACCTTGCGCATTCTCCACCTTTCTTCGTTGCATGGACTCTTTTGTTAAAGTTAATGGTGGTTTTATAGAATAAAAAGTGTCCAGAAGGGGTCTTTACAAAAAAATATATTTTCTACTCAAGTATAAAAAGTATAAAAATTATGGAGCCTTTAAGTTTAGTGTAATTACTTCTAACCACATATGTAGACTGTTGATGACGGTTTTTTATAGTAATATTTTCATCTATTTCTAAAAAGTATTTTGTATGGAAAAATTGATATGTCTTATTGTTTAAAGAGGTTCTCATATTTCAATTTGATTTAAAAGCCTTTCTGAGCAATAATCCAAAACTTCTAAAAGACATCTCATTGGATGTCAGCCCCATACCCTCTCCCCTGGTACTGGCCCTCTTTCCCCTTATTTTATTTAATCTTACCGAGAAAGTGTGTAAATTTCAGGCAGGATGCAATGTTTGCCGGACACGTACGTTCTTCATTACAATCTTCCAACTTGCTCGCCTTTGTACAAGTTTTACATTTAATTCCATCAACTGCAATAAACAAAAACACCAAAATAGTTATCTCAGTGAAAGACAAAAATTACCTTGTGAAAGGTTGTGAAAGACCAGCACTAGCCCAATGGCATAAATGGCAAAAAATTTGGTCATGTTCAAAAACTGTACAAATTACTATTAATATTGAGAGGATGTTTCTTAGTTTAATATAACTATTCAACTTCACACTATTTCCGTCTTCAAAGTGTTTTTATATCACTCTATGGAAAAATGATATATAAATGATAAGTATTGTGGTTGTATTTGATTTCCCTTATCAGTGTGTCCTCATATAAAATTAGACAAGATAAGTCTACTTAATCAAGTGCAAATAGCTAAAAGTAAATAGTGAACATTTTATCAGTCACTTATTTCTAGTGGAAATGCTCACATCATTATTATTTTGTATACACTCTTTTTGTTGATCCTTTTATAAGTTTGTTATTCAGGAATGAATAATTTCCAATACTGTAATATTTCCAATACAATAATACTCAAAGTAGGGTTAAAAATAGGATTAAGCGAGGGCTGCTTTTACAAATTGAGGGGATTTGCCCCCCCGACCATGGAACATTTTAGACGGACAAATTCAAATGAAGATTTTTTATGAAAAAAATCAAATTATCTTTTTAAAAATAGATTAAAATATTATTTATCTAATGAAAATGAAAAACGTCATTAAACTAAATGACAACAAATTGTAATAAAAGTGAAACAGAAAGGTCATTAAAAAATAAAATATTACATTTTAAACTAGAATGTGCACTCAATAGAGCGTAAACCTCCACTTGTAGTTATTTTTCATTGATGAAAAAAATTTTCTTCTCTTTGTCAAAGTCAAAAATGGGTAATTTTGAACATGTTTAATTGAATGATAATTATATATATTGCATTTATAGTTTAACTTGCATTTTATGTAAAGGTTGGATTTGTGTAAAGAAAAAAAAGTCTACCAATTAAAAAAGAAAAAACAGTTGATAAGTATGGTCTTCATCGTTTTTGTAAATTATTAATAAGTTGTGGGGTATTAACATTTCCCTCTTAAAGAAGAATTCTCCCCTCTCTTTTGTTTAAATTGATTTAAAAATACATAATAAATTATATATGTATGAGTTTAATCATAATATTTTTCATGCACCAATACTATTTTAAAGGATCAAGGTTCTTCTCTTTACAGGAGTAATTTATTTCTTCCCTTCAAAATCATACTAATATCTCATAATATATCTCACTCTTGCGTTATCATAGCACTCATAAAAAAATGGAATCACTAGTAATACATATGTATGCATGATGTGATACAGACTGGAAAGAAGTCTATCATTGTTTTTCAACAATATGTATTTCATTTCAAAGATTATCATAATAATAACATTTTGCTGACGAGATGATGTTTACATTCCTTTGTTAATGGAGGGTGTATGCATGCTGAGTCAGCACAAATTCTTTGGTCTGCAGATGATTCCAGCTGTGTATCTCAATTTATTTAAAAATGATAGTCGAATATGAGTTTTGATCTTTCGTATGACTTGGACCTTTATTGTTTTACCTGCGACTTTTTTTCTTCTAAATAAAACATTTTTATTACACAAATTTGAGTTCCGTACATTAATTTGTTCCAAAGTTATTATCGAATATGTAATTTCAACGTGTTGAGCTACCTTGACAATTGATCTTGATCACTCAAAATTTTATGAGCTATTGTTGTGACCATGTATAATCATAATAACAAATATCATTTAAACCACTCTGTATAAAAAACTTTGCTTTTGTCCAAACCGGATGTTTATTATTTTGGGGGGAATTATTGACTTCATCAAAATTTATTTTTACATTTTGAATGGGAAATTTTGTGATAAAAGAATAAACCTCAATAATTTTTTCATATAAAATGCAAAGCATTTCCAACAGCATAATAAAGTTATATCCAAAAGCAAACTATTTGTTCTCTATTTCTTTAAGTAAATTACCATTTTACATTATCCATGAAAACGATAAGTCTCTTTTCTAGCAAATCCTGAAATAGAAGAAATCTTTTAAAAATATACTTATATATGATGTTAAAATTACAAATAGAGTTTTATTATTAAAAGATATGGCTTTCATTGTGAAAAAAATTATACAGGGTTGGGCAGCAAATGTGCCCTCCAGAATTCTTCAAAAATAAAAAGTAATTTTAATTAAACATGTAAACAAGGCCTTTGTAAACTTGATCACTTAATATTCCCACCTACAGGATCAATGACAGCCTTTACACGTTGCTCGAAGATCTTGGAGGAGTTAATGACAAACTCCATAGATAAGTTGTCCTAAGTATCCCCATCCCACTATCCCTGTCCGACTATGGTGGCCTTAATTGAGTTTAAATTTGGGTGTGGACTTTTATTGGTTCCCTTCCCAAAATTGCCCCCCCCCCACAGAAAAGTCTGGCAGGTTCAAATTTGGTGAGGAAGGGGGTACAACTCTTTGCTTCATAGTACTCGAGCCTCCTGGACTTTATGGTTTCTATCAAAAGGCTAAGTGGGGTCGTCGTTCATAAAAAAATTCCAATTTGCCTCTCACAGCCCTTTTGATGGTCTAGCAGCCTCAGATAAGTCATTTGCATGACGATTCAACGATTTGGTGGGTTATTTTTGATCTTCTTCTCCAAAATGGACAGGAACTACAAATCCCTTTTTAAATTGTACCCTCCTCTTCCTGCTTTCCTGGGAGGTATTCTACAGCATTCTTCATATTGCCTGCTTTGAAAACCAGGCCCTGGAGTACTTCAGAATGTATATTATCCTTGCCACCTCAACTTCAGCATCTGTGAGATCTGAGATGCACTGCCTTTTAGTTTTTGCACATTCATCAGTTGACGAAATGCTTATTACATTTTGTTTATGCAAAAAGCATGGCTGCACCAGAATATTACAAAGTACTATCTAACCTTTTTATATTAATGAGAAAGATAACATTAATTAACAGTCTACGTTATATGGCCCAACCCTGTATATTAATATTTAATTAGCCCAATTGACAGATTGAAATCACTATTTATCATGTCAATAAATACTAAAACAATAACAAAAGGAAGGCTGATAAGGTTACATACACTGAAAGATGCAAAGAAAAATGGAAAAAAATAGAAGAGTTTGAATTTCGGGCAAGTTAATCCAGGCAATTTGGTAGTTCTGATTTATAAATTAGTAAGTGTCATTAGTGATTTAGAAGCAATTGGATATAGGCTTCTTTATCTAACCATCATTTCTATAATTTGCATATCTTAGCCGCATGCCTCCTACTTTAATCTTTATCTGATTGTATCTGGTCCCTTAGGATGAGGTTCTCATGTCTCATTCGATGGATATTATCTACATTAATAGAGACGTTGTTCATTGTACTGATGCCAATCTCACGTCAAGGTTCTGATAGCTACTTCTACGTCGTGGATCATCGTCTGTAGGGTCAAGAATACATGATTTGTTGTGGATGGTGTAAGGAATTATCTTATATTCCGAATACTACTGTAAGAAGTAATAACTTAGGGGTACCATAAAGAGACAGTGTATTCGAATAAAAGAGCCTGTGAGAGTTTCTCACCCTTCATGAATAGCTCCTTTATTGAAACTCTCACTTCAATTCCTACTTAAGTCAACTCTACTTCGTCTCCTACTCTCAGAAAATTTGGCCATTCACTGTATTTGTTGTAAAAAAGGAAAAAATCAAATCTGATATCCATATAATTCATGAAATTGGTTCGTACTGTATGGTCTGTAGTCTGAATGTATAATTATTGATCCTGTATTAGACAGCTCAAGCATCACTTTTGACTCCATGATTACTTCTGAATATCTTCTTATTGAAAAAGATATAAGACGATCCTGGACTCTGAAAGATAATGAGAAATTTCATTTTATATATATATACAAGTTAATTTCGCTATTATGATCATATATTCTAGTTTATGGGAACTGTTAAGAGATTTTGTAAAACATAATATATAACTGACTTCTGAACTTCAATGGAATTAGATTGAAAAATCTAACTCCATTTGAATTTCAAAACTTAGATAATTGGGAATCCTCTCCTTAAACTATAAATTGCATGTCGCTAATTTTGAATATAACTCTCCTGAATGAATATATATCCACACAAATAAATTCTTTACCGACTATTATGTTTCCCATAACAGTTTTTAGAGTGTGTTGTTTAATTGAAGAAAATAATTAAAATTGGAATAAAATAATAATGTATTATTACTGTTTTAGTATTTATTGGACAAAATATAGTCAATTTAGATCATTAAAGATATTTTGTATAATATTTTTACATTCTCCGTGAAGTTTCTGCAATATGTTTACTATTTTGGGGGTTTCTCTCTGCTGTTATTATTGAGTTGGTATCTTTTTGTGTCATTCAGAGAAAATAAGTTGTAAGAGCCTTCTTATTCATAGTTGAAAATTATTATTGATCATGTATATACATACATTGGATCAAGAAAAGAGATCACAACTATAATATTCCAATATACATATATGGCTGGTCCCCAAAGTTGTAGATATTGTCACCGTAGGATCAATATAAAGCTGGACAATGGTTCCTTTTTACAAATGTTACATTTGAGGGTCTAATATCCTATATAATTAAAATAATTTATGTATGTGTGTGATGCATGTCTCAGTTAGCAACAAAAAAAGGAAGAACGTATATTAAATTCTAATTAAAAACACTTAGTAAAATTAATTTGACGAAGCAGAGCATAAGAAAGTGTGAATTTTCCCAGTTTGCCAACTTGTCATTGCTCAACATTTTAAATTCATTATTGCAGATTTAAAAAAAAGTTTTAATTACATTTTGAATATGCATCATGGATTACTTCACATCTGTATAAACTATTCACTTATTAAATTATTCAACCATTATTGTTTTGATTTAATTAGTTATTTTAAATATTTAGCAACTAAATACAAATGAACATATATCTCGGTTAGAAAGTGATTATTCTTCTTAGACACAAAATATGCCATCCACTTGTTTGGTTCCTTGTCCGCTAGTGAAGCATTTGTTTGAAAGCTAAAATATAATAATACAAGAACTTCATTACATAAACTTCTAATATCAAATATGAAAAATCATAACAAATAGAAATCAACTATATGGAAAAAAAAAAAAAACATATGATGAAAATATTTTATTTACATTTTATGCAATTATAATTGTATTTATAGATATTAAATGAGTTGATAACTCTAAAAAAATCATTTTAAACATGAATATTCTGGACCAGAAAGTAGATGGATTAACTGATAACTAATACGACATGGACTTTTTTACTAAATCTATTATATAACACTAGCCAATAATTATAGGGGTATGGGTATAGAGTTATACATTTGGAATTTATAATATAATTGAAGAATAGAAGAAAAAAACCTTCCTTAATGGAAGGAAAAAATAGTAGAATATAATCAGGGTTGCCAATAGCTGATTATATTGCCAGATATACAAAAGACTCATATTCCAACGGACTCCCAAGTAGTCTCTTGTCTTATACGAGAGGTGTTAGAAAGAATTATGTTGTGTTCTTACTTTAACGACTTTTAAATATTAAATAAATGTTAAATAAGTTCACTAAATAACACATTAATAGTGTTTGAAATACTGATTTATTTAATCATATTGGTGTGAATAGGAAGAAAAGCAATTTTTTAACATAAATTAAATTATTAAATTGTGAATTAGAGTGAGCTGTTTTTACATTCTTTGTGGAGTCATTTTTTAACATTAAATATTTATTTTCCTTATACGGATTATAGATAGAATTCTTTATTTCTATATCATATTAATCTTTAAAATTTTAGTAGTATGGTTTTTAGAACAAATTTAAAGTAGAATATTCTGTTGGTCCATGTTGGCAATGACAAAAATGTCAGTTCTTTTTACGGTAATGCCCTATTCCATATGTAATGAGACATTTAGAATAAATCCCTTTTCTTCAACATACACATTTCAATTGTTTTGTAGTCATTTTGAGGGCTTTGGAATATTTCATAGTTGTGTGGAGATTATGCGTTCTACAACTCACACAACTTATTAAATAAATGTCTGTTTAAATTAAATTTTACAAACTTTATAAATAGCTGCTTTTTCCTCCGGTGTTGAATTAATAGAAATAGATTTTTGGAGTAATTTCCAAGGTTCCAAATTCTCAACCGATATCGGATAAGAATGTTGATTTTATTTCAATTTTTCTAGATTTGATGGTATTTGATTTGAATCAATTGACTTTTATTTCTATATTCACTCATCCATTTGAGGATTCTCTTTTTCTATCTCCTTTATCCATAATGGACGGAGAGTTTTAATCTCTTTTTTTCGACGGTTGCTTCTTCCTCCGAGGTTAATTTGTTGAAGTTATGGTCTAGAAATTTATCTTAGGGTTCAGGTCCTTCAAGAGATCTTGGAGTTAAATGATTTCCTTCATCTATTTTTATTTTTAATATTTGTCAATAATATATAAAGAAAATATAAGTTAGAATGATTATTTCAGCTTTCAAACAAAATAATTTTAAGAATTAATATTTTTTATCTCATTGATGGTATTTCAATTGAATAGATAGACAACTTTCAAAATGTTGCTCAATAAGTTATATTTATTCGTTTATGTTTAACACAACTCTCGATATAATCAAAAAATATATATTGGTAAACAATATGCTCTTTAAGTTACAAGGTCCTCACGTATGGTTTTATAATTAGCTCTTTTAGCTTCAAATACCACACTACAATCCCTTCTTATTATATATTCAAAGGAGTTTGTCTGAATCTGTGTGGTGTCACATTGAGTATTTTATGCTTCAAAATCAACGCGTTTGGTTTGATAATGAGCCCTTTCAGCTTCAAATATGACCTTACATTCCCTTCTTCTAATACACTCAAAGAAGGTTGTTCGTTTGGGTGAGTTCTTACAATGAGCCCCTTGTGTTGGTTTTTTTTCTTTCAATATACTCTAGGAAGCAAGATTGAATGTATGGGGTGTTACAATGAGCCCTTCAAGTTTCAAATACCGCCGCGTCTGGTTTTATAATGATCCTTTCGTGTCTCAAAGTCCACGCCCTTCAATCAATCTTCCGAAAATATATCGAAATCCTAAAATGTCAATTGAATCCCTGAATATTTCGAGAAACCGCCATCTAACTTAGGTTCTAAGTTGGGCGAAGGACAGTGTGAGGATTTAGGCATCCCTCAATCACCAAGGACAATGAAATTAATGGAATTCATTACTTACTCTATAATAAAACAATAGAAAATAATTATAGGTGTATCAGTATATTGTTATATATTTGAAACTAATAATTAATAGAAGAATAGAAAATACTTTAATGAAGATTCCTAGGTAAGATGGAATAAATGTAATCTAATAATGTTTACTTATACTCCATCTGACAAATGAAGGAAAATTTAAAAATATATAAAGTCTACAGAAAACAACGATCAACAAGTGATCTAAGGACTAAAAAAGTTGAATAACCTCTCTTAAACAGGAAGGAATCATTCCATACTCTTAAAATTTAAAAATATAGCGTTTACATGACCTCATAAGTGAATAGGCAGTGCCTTAAACTGGAGGAAATATAATAACCTACGTTTTTACATTTAGTACGTTCTTTTTAGTTTGGTGGTAACATTGTTTGTTCAATTGTGACGTCAGTGAAAATGCACTATTGAACTAGTGTCATCATAAAATTAATTTTTCATTAAGAAAATATCCAATGGTTTATTTGAAAGATTCGAATCATATTTTACAAAATAAAAATCAAGTGTTGCATTCAAACTCTTAAATCAAATTATTTTATTTTTCATTAAATTAAGTACAAATATATTATCTATGTTAAATATGAACTATAAATCAAGTTTTTTGAAAGAAAAAATATATATAAATAAAATAAATCTAATTTTTAATGCAGAGGATCAGGAATAATTATAGACAAGTTTTTATAAAATATTTTTTAGTAGGAATGAGGAAAATGCAATAATCATAACAGTAAATAAATTCATTCCCATCCAAGAGGCACCATTACATTTATCTCCAGTACATAAACAGCGTTCAAAATCCCCTTTATTGGGTCCATCGGTAAAACGAGAGTTAATGCATTCATCATTTTTTTCATAATCTATACTATGACATCCTTTAGAGATCAAATGTTTTCCATCTGAAAAATAATACGTATTAAATCATGATTGTTATTTGTCAAATTATGGGTATTCAGTTAATTTGAACAATTCCTTACTTTTATAGTAGAGTTCTTTTTTGCAAGATACGACGTCAGAACCACAGTCTATAGAGTTTCTACATTGTTTTTCACTCTCAACTCCAGTACATGAAAAACATTGAACTGCATCAGACATTGGAATAGCAGCCAAGGCACAAAAAAGAAGGAAAAGCTTAAACATTTTGAAGGATGAGAATAAACTGAAATATAATTTTCTTAGCGCTACAAAAATAAAAACCTTGGCACCTGGGAATATATTTTCTACGCATTTATTTTAGCGAAGAATTAATCATTACATTGTAGGCATTTCTCTTAGAAACACACAGGTTTGAAAGTGAGGCCAAACCCATTTATCAATAGCTATAGTTGAATCATTTTTTTAGGAGGGCTATTTGTAATAATATAGGTTTATGATGATAAATATTGAGGAAGATCCTAAATAAGGAAATTACATAACAAATGGTACGTCTTTCTTTCTCAGTGGCGTACGTATAGCTTATGTAGGCTATCTTAGGCCAAAATAACTAAGTTTTATTGGAATAAAACCCCTTTTTTTAAATTTGATAAAGGAAAATGGTGACATTCTTATTTATAGAAATATACTTAATAAATTATTTATTACAAGGATAAGATTATAATTTTCCTCGTTCGATAAAAACAAAATTAGTATTACAAATCTAGCCATTTTATTGTGATTGTTAATACTATTTTAAATAATTAAATTAAATGTTACTGATTTTCTTAGGCATCATGTTCTTTTCAAGACAGATGTTTAGTCCTTTTTAAAGGAATAAACTCAAGTTTCGTCTGCAAGATTTTTGGAAATTTGTCAAGTTAATTTAATAAATAGATATATATATATTCATGACGTCACTTTTGTTCTGTTATGTAATATATGACGTCAGTGATAACAACCCCTTCATCTCAAAAGCAATTTTCAAAAGTCAACATAAAGTAGCTCTATTTAACAACCTAAACGATTTTTTTAAAATGGATTTTCTCCTAAACTAATCATCTAATATAACAAAAACCCATGCCAAATTATAGCTGCATGAAAAAATTATTATTAAACAGTATATTCGCCTTTGGCGTCAATAGTGGCATCAACTTAACTTCGGAAATGGGGGTTGGTCATTATGATAGTTTCCATTGGAAGATTCCAGTATTCCTCTTGGATCCTGGACATCCGCTCCGATATTTTTTTTCAGGTGGATCTGTTAGTGTCTCACTCAACTCCTATGCCTTGGGGTTGAGGCCCGGTGAGCTTGGAGGGCTAACACTATGTACAACAAGGACAAAAAAATACTGATATTTGCAGAAATCATGATCCCTCAAGCAGTTTGACCTCATCTTCTGATCAGTACGTTTTTCTACTGATTCATAATCACCTCCAAACTCTTCCAGTTTCTTCACGAATATATAAACCAAGGGTAGGCAACCTGTGAGACATGGAATCCTAACTTCAACATTTCTATCCAATGAGTGTGCCACTATCAACAATTATGGTAAAAAATACACAAACTACGGGAATATGGTCTAATTTTCGCGTACCAGTGAATATGCCTCTGCTTGTCAACTGTGGCACGTGTGCTATTGGTTGCCGACCCTGATATAAACAAAGTGCCTTTCTAGGTTTAGGAAGTTTGTAAACTAAAAATCGTCTTGTTCTGCACGGATCGCAACAATATTTTATTTTATTTATTTTGACAAAATAAAAAACAAACTTGCTTTAAGGAAGGGTTTAGACCTGCATCTGTTTTACAATAATTATATTACATCTTTTTCTACAAACCCATAACAAAAGAGTTAGCAACATGGAATTTATTTTGGAAATGTCCCCCCCAACCAAATATTAATGGTAATCTTTTTAATAAACCATCTAATGGAAATCACACAAAGTCCGTCATAATGTATTGCTGGGAATTATATGAATTTATTTCATCTGAAATTCATTTAGCTGGATCGGAAATGGTTTGAGTGAAGATGGTTATTCTAATAATTGCATCTAGTTTGGCGATGTCCTCATAATTAGTCTTATAAAAAGTAAGTAAGTTTCAAATTTCACTGCATGTATTTATTCGCTCTGCGACCACCAAATGAATTATTTCATTGATTAAAATCTTATTTGATGTATTTGCTAATTGTAATTTCAAGTCTGATTTAATTATTACTCTAAAACCAATTACTGTACAACTTAAAATGAATTAACAGTAGTACTCAATCAAGAATTAAATACAAAAATATAGCTATTAAATCAAAGTATTAATTAATTATCTTCTCAAAAAGAGAGTTATCATTTCATTAATATTGTATTTTGTGCAAAATACCTTAATCTGAATAATTTATGTAAAAAAATAAACAGCTCCATCAAGAGACACTTTTTTCTCCATTATAATATAAATATGATGGCACTGTAAAATAATTGACAATCTGATAACTATGTCATGGATATTCCCTCAAAAATGTGTTCCTCCAAGGAAGTTTCATAAGAGGTCCTTTCTCGATACTCAATAATATGTAAGATTTTATACGATTACAAGATAGATCTGAAAGGAATAGAAAGATATCTACTATAATATAATATTATAGTTGTATCCCCCTAATAAAACACGCAGAGTATTTATTTCAATACAGATAAAAACTTTTGACATCAAATAAAAGTTCTTCAGAATTATGAGTTACGTATCTAAGGGCATTCATATTAGACCAAACTCCTGGGCATTGAAGGGCAAGCTTATTTTTTGAGCAATTAAGTAGATTTTTTTAATAAATAAGATTGATTCCCCGTTTCTCAAAGTTTTTTAGGGTATGTGTTGTTGATTCAAAAAATAACCATAAAACTTAATAGTCCAAAAAAGCGAATGATTGTCCTAAGATAGGGGAAAATGTAAAAATGTTATCTATCTAAAAGTTTTACTAAATTCTGGAGTTATTTGAAGAATTAATAAAGTAATTCGAAGTAAAATATATAATAAGGGTAGGTCTTAGTTCTATACAAAAAATATCTCCTTCTTCGACCAAATTTAATCATTTATTGATAATTGCTTTTGAAACACTCTTTCAAGTTTCCTCTTCCAAAAATGAAATTTTCCGGAAAAATATTTCACCATACGCTCCACAGCTCCATAATTAATTACTTAAATCACTAATAAGAGTTTTCAATGCACGATGGGATAATTTACCCCTTATGAACAAGAAATATTTTTTATCTTGTGTGTTCTACTTAATGAGCCATCGTAAAAAAGTTATTGATAATTTTCCATCTTTATAATTCTTGAATATATACAAACTATTAAAATATGAAGACTTGAGAGAAAAACTGAGTAATTTTAAACCAAATGGTGACAAACTATTTTCAAAGGAACAAACTAACCCTATTATTTTTATGTGAGTAATAAACTTCCTATTTTTGATTTGTTTTGTTGCATTCCTCCAACGAAAATGATTTTCTTTATAAAATTTCCTCTTTTGTTTTTTTATTAAAATTGTCTAAATTAAAATAATTACTAGCAAAGTGAGAATCACTGTCTAAGCTGTCAAAAACATTTAAAATTATAAAGACTTTAATGAAGATTCCTAGGTAAGATGGAATAAATGTAATACAATAATGTTTACTTATACCCCATCTGACAAATGGAGGAAGATTTAAAAATATATAAGGTCTACAGAAAACAACGATCAACAAGAGGTCTAAGGACTAAATAAGTTTAAGAACCTCTCTTATACAGCAAGGACTCATTCCGTACTCATAAAATTTAAAAATATAGCGTTTACGTGACCTCATAAATGAATAGACAGCACCTTAAACTGGAGGAAATATAATAACCTACGTTTTTAAATTTAGTACATTCTTTTCAGTTTGATGGTAACATTGTTTGTTCAATTGTGACGTCAGTGAAAATGCGCTATTGGACTAGTACCATCATAAAACTAATTTTTTATTAAAAAAATATCCAATGGTTTATTTGAAAGATTCGTTTCATATTCTACAAGATAAGAATCAAGTGTTTCATTCAAACTCTTAAATCAAATTATTTTATTTTTCATTAAATTAAGTACAAATATATTATCTATGTTAAATATGAATTATAAATGAAGTTTTTGAAAGAAAAAATATATATAAATAGAATAAATCTAATTTTTAATGCAGAGGATCAGGAATAATTATAGATAAGTATTTATAAAATATTTTTTAGTAGAAATGAGGAAAATGCAATAATCATAGCAGTAAATAAATTCATTCCCATCGAAGAGGCACCATTACATTTATCTCCAGTACATAAACAGCGTTCAAAATCCCCTTTATTGGGTCCATCGGTAAAACGAGAGTTAATGCATTCATCATTTTTTTCATAATCTATACTATGACATCCTTTAGAGATCAAATGTTTTCCATCTGAAAAAATAATACGTATTAAATCATGATTGTTAATTGTCTAATTATGGGTATTTATTTAATTGATAAAATCCTTACTTTTATAGTAGAGTTCTTTTTTGCAAGATACAACGTTGGAACCACAGTTTATTGAACTCATACATTGTTTTTCACTTTCAACTCCAGTACATGAAAAGCAGTGCACTGCATCAGACAAAGGAATAGCAGCCAAGGCACAAAAAAGAAGAAAAAGCTTGAACATTTCGAAAGATGAGAATCAACTGAAATGTAATTTTCTTAGTGCTACAAAAATAAAAACCTTGGCAACTGGGAATATATTTTATACGCATTTAACTCAGCGTACAATTACTCATTACTGTGAAGGCAATTTCTCTTAGAAACACACAGGTTTGTAAGTGTGCCCAAAGTTGTACATCCCACTTACCAAGAGCTACAATTGTATCATTCCTTTTAGGTTAGGTAAGGATTTTATAATTATAGCAATGATGATTATAAGATCCTTCTTAAAGTAGTTGCATAATAAATGGTAGGTTAATATTTTTTTAAATGAACTGAAATAAAATATTTTAACCATTGTTTATGCCGGTTATCTTGGGCCAAGATAATCAAATTTTATAAGAATAAAAATATTTTTTTAATTTTGATAAAGGAAAATGTTGAACTATTATACATTCTGATTTATGGTAATATAGTTAATAAATTATTTATTACAAGGATAAGATATTGTGTCATAATTTTTCTTGTCACTTATCGATAAAAACAAAATAAATTTTATAAATATAGCCATTTCGTAATCTCATCTTCTGATCAGTACGTTCTTCTACTGATTCATAATCACCTCCAAACTCTTCCAGTTTCTTCACGAATATCTAAACCAGGGGTAGGTAACCTTTGAGACATGGAGTCCCAACTTCAACAATTCTAACCAATGAGTGTGCCACTATCAACAATTATGGTAAAAAATACACACAAACTACGGGAATATGTTCTAATTTGCGCGTGGCAGTGAATATACCTCCGCTTGTCAGCTGTGGCATGCGTGCCATAGGTTGTCGACCCCTGATCTAAGCAAAGGGCCTTTCTAGGTTTAGGAAGTTTGCAATCTAAATATTGGCTTGCCCACTATGGATCGCAACAAGCTTATTCTGTCTTCTCACAAACAACGTTCTACATGAGCATACACAGCAGTCGCAGGTGCTCAAATTTCGTTGTTAAGCAACAGCTGCATGTTTTACGAAATCTACAGACGCTACACGAGAGAACAAGGGTGCTGAAAATAATTCAAATTATTTTTAGTGTTAATTTATTTCAAAAAAGTGAGAAATTGTCGTCCCTTGATCCCTCTTTTTTCCTGCGCATAAGCATGCTAACGACAATTTATTTGAATTGTAAGGAGCTCAATTTCACAGAGATAAACACCACAACATACTATTGTTTAAACTTTACCTTTTTTGCTCGAAAATTTTTAATAAAGGGACGCAACTCCTCTCACGCAAAAAGTACAAGTATGTATTTTGTAATAGTGACAAATCATGGCTTATGAGTAATTTATAAATGCATCTCATTACATGTAGCTATTTGTTCATTAAGAAAATTTCATTTCCATGACTTTTGTATCAAATACAGTGATGATCATCTTTGATAGTATGCAGTATGACCATAATTAGCCTTGAGGATTTGTAGATGTTTTATAATTGTAAATCCTTGTTGGACTCAGAGTAGAATTGAGGATCGTCATCGGAGTAATTGCTGTTATTGTCCTTCTTTATTCATTTTCCCCATCTCCTTTGTCACAGTTGATTGTAGCAATTAAAACTCATGACAGGTGTGCTGATCTCCTCCAAAAAAACCTTCCAATTGTCAGGGTTACCATATTAATTTTCGGTTTCTATTTTGTAACAGTCTTAAAATACACACAGTTTTCATCAATAATTATATACATCCATTTGACCAATTATGACTAAACCTTTTCGGAATAAATATACATTGTTGTACTTTCTTTTAATCAAATCCCTAGAATGCCCTTAATATTATTGTCTACAAATAAGTATTTTGTATACTTACGTTGCACAAATATGGGCAAGTCATAATTCTTTAGTGGGGTATCAAGCCAGTTTCTCATATTATAATAATTGTACATATTTTCATCCAACGTATACTTTTCAGAAAAAATAATGTTATCAACGAGTATGTACAATTGCATGTCTAAAGTAACTTTATAATTTGAAAGAAGTTTATTTTTGATAATATTATTCTTTTTTTTAAATATTCCTCTGAAATTATGATATCGAATTATTAAATAAGATTTTGAATGGATGAAAAGGATTTGTTGTAGGTTGGTCACAAAACCTAAGTGATATCAGCGTTTCAATACCACAATTTCCACACTTTTTTGATTAAAAAAATTCAGGCAAAAAATGGCTTAAAGAAATTTGCCCATATATACAGGGCGTTCAAAGGTTTATGCTTTGAGTTTAAAGAGGGGGAGTGTAAAATACAGTGAGGACCGAACATAAAAATATCTGAAACGCCCTCAATATTGATAACATACCTATTTATTACCATTACAATTTGTCAACTTCTTCACGTCATAACTCTATGTATTTTATTCCTCTGTTCTTATTATAAATTACAATTTTATGCATGTTTTTATAAGCTATAATTAATATATGAGGATGGTCATGGAGCTAGCTCAGAAACTTTAAGGCTATCGATATTCAAGTAATTTTATGATTTAATAACTTAGTAAGATATCGTATATCAATTCACCGATACCACTGAGTCACTATAGGGACGTTTGACGTACAAGAATATCCCCTACAGAGCCTTCTATCTCCTCAAAACTTGATAGGATCTCATATTATATATACTATGGTAAAGACGAATTTCTCTGTGACATAATTTTCTTGTGATATAAACATTGCTTTGAGCTTAGGTTGTTCAGATATCATAATGTTTTCAGTAATAAATAACGTTGTCCATCCTGTTTAGTTTTGCTACAAAACTATCGTCGTGCATATGCAGACCTGTCGTGTCGGACTTTTAACAGATTGTACTGATATACCGAACATCACTAATTTATTTTGTTTCAAAGAAATATAATCTATATTATTACATTGAATAGGTATATACAATGCACACCCATGACTAAATTAATCAAATATAATGACGAGACGAAACGAAACGAAATGTATGGAAACAAATGTTACAAGACGGATCATTTCGTATTGCGCAGGGAGGATCATATTATATTTGAATAAAAATGTTTAATGGAATTTAGATGATAACTTTTCTCTTGCAAAGGGGATTCAAATTCATTCTCAGGTTATGGTAGAGACGATTTTTATACACATAAACAAAAAATACATCTAATTTTATCATTTATGTTTACTTTTATTAACACATTGGCTGAAAATTCCCGAATTTCACAAAGAAAATACCTCCCCTTTCTTTGATTTTTTTATTCGCTTTATGAAGCAGAGTCCCCATAATTCTTTTCAAGCTCTTGCTTAGCTTGAACAGTACATTTTCTTATCAAGAAGCAGAGTAAAATTAAAACGCGAAATTCTTTTTGATCCATTGTTTTGGAAATAACAAACCCTAGAACAGATTGTCTTGAAAATTTGACAGATGTCTTTAGAAGATTTGGTTCTAACTGAAATGAGGTGGAAAACAAATAGAGCCATATTTGTTTCAAGTCCGATACTTTTTGGTCTGTGGTTGGTCATATTTTTTTCTAAAATAATATCAAATCATATTGACAAAATAATTTACAAATACAGACGACACAAATTGTGACGCAATAAAGACTAGGTTAATTAAACATTCCCTCAAAAACTGAAGACTCACAACAGGACATCATCAATGAGTTCCAATACTATCTGGAGTTGGACAAAGCTCCGTCATTCAATCTCGTTTAGGAGAAAGTGTATTTTTTCTGCTTAAAATTTAAATGACAAAACCTAAATGAGTGTATACAATGATTGCTCTATTTTCAATTCATCAGCATTAGATAATGTAGATAAAGCCACATGTAACAATGAGTGTCTCTTCTAACTAAACAGAGTTTATTATATAAAAAACAACATTTTTTTATTTAATAAAAAACCTTGGCTTAAGCAAGTGTTTAAACCTCTGTTTGTTCTACAGACACTCCATTAAATCTGTTTCTACAAGCCCATAACAAAATAAATTACCAATATGGAATTTGTACAGGAAATGCCCCCCTCTTACTTATGTTAATTAGTTTTCCTTTAATAAAACATTTAGCATGTTACGTAATAAAACAGAAACAAAGTCGTTCAAGATTATTAATAGTTATTTTGTTCATGCTATTTAGATTTTTTAAGCAGAAAAAATACACTTTCCCCTAAAATTAAGTTGAGCTTTGCTCAGCTCCAGATATTAGAACTCTTAGAATTAGTAGATAAATGAAGGGTGTTGTGGTGCCTGTAGGCTGAAACTCCCATTTTTAATTGTTATTTTTAAGCCAAAGAACACAAATATGAACATTAAAACTTGCGAGGAATGTACGTTTGGCCTTCAAAGCGTTCTAAAAAAAATCAAATATTTAGAGTAAAGATACGATTCAGTGCCATATTTTGACATCCAAGATCTATATACATGAAAATCAAAGTAAATAACAAATTGAAATTCAGCATTTGAAAAATGAATTATTTTTTATATTTTAATTACAATAAATAAAAATTGCATATAACCATTAAAAATCGAGTAAAATGAAGGGCCTTACTTAGAAACTAATATATTTTTCAAGTGCTTATATCCTAACTGAAGTATTAAAATAGACCTCACAATTTAATTTTAAAAAAACTGCATTGAAAAAGGTCGATTTTGATTTACTTTTGGTCAATTTTGTTTTTAATATTTATTACGGAATTTTCATAAAATAAGCTAGTTAGATTGTATTAAATATCGATTACAATAATATTTCTTGATGTTTTTAAAACTCTTAATGTGTTTTTCAACAGTAATATATCCTAATATTATTTAAAAAAATAGATGTAAGGGGATTAAAACAAGTTTATAGATGCTTCACATTCAAATAAATTGATTAATTGATAGATATATTACTGATTCAATTTTCGTACCCGGAATAATATTGTAATATATTGTCACGCATCCTAAGTATTTTATTTTGTTAAATTTCTTAATAAATATTGGGAATGTATTTAATTTTGGTACTATTTGATATCTTCGATACAAATAATTGTATGTCTATAATCTATATGCTTGAATGGAATTCAAATGAAGAGTTTCCTCACAATTTGGTCTGTGTTATTTTGGCGTAAACATTGTATTTATGTGAAGGTTTGAGCATAAATATTTTATATCCATTTGTGTTCACTAAGATTGGAACAAATAATAAAAATGATTAATAATATTACATAACAAAATTAAGCAATCTCGACAGTTTCCTGATTAATTTCATATGTTAAATATTTACTGTATAAAAAGGAAGACTTTATTTAAATGGAATGACTAACTATTTTTCCTCCCTATCGTAAAGAATCAATACACTGTGTCCATTGAATACCTATATCAATCTGATAAGGTTATGTTGTATGTGTGTGATTCACATTTTGCTTATCTTTCTTTGAACAATGATTAAAGACTATATCAAAAGCAAATAAATGAATCATGTAGTAAAATTAATTGTACCTATTTGCACTAATTTGAGTCATCGTAAAATAAACTTATTTTTAATTAAAATGAAATCATGTAATTCGATAAAATATATATTGAAGCTACTCAACACATATTATAGTATTGTGTGGCTTTTAAGAGATTTACGTAATTCAAATCGTATTTATAACATTTTGAAAAGGATTGTAGTATAATCTATAATAAATAATTATGAACTATGAAATTATAATTATATTATTGAACAAAAATCCAGACAAGGAGCAAATCAACTTCATATACACATACAAGACAATATTTCATAGACATATTTGAGTAAATTTTAGTCTTTACAATCAAATTTGAGGGATTCTTTAAGATACTCAAAAGTTTTAATAATACATTGAAACCTTTATTTGATTTAATTGACTCATATTGGCCCCGATATATCCATGACAGGGCCTTTTTAAAGGGTAAATAAGATTAATTTGTTGATAGAAATTGACAATAGTTTTGCGACGAATAAAAATGTGATTCACACTCAATTTATGTAAAAAGTATAGACATACTACATTTATATAATAGTAGAAAATTATAATACATATTCTTTTAATTTATAAAGAAAGTAAAGTAATAGATATAACGGAACATTGTTTTGATAAAAAGTCACGCAACCTTTGGCTGTAAAATATTGTTGGAAAAACATGCAATGATTTTAAATATGACATCTTAATTTAAACGCCTTCTTTTTATAATTTATAAGAATGATGGGATGATTTTAATAAAATCCCGATGCCCATTTGTATTCTTTAATATTTTCAAATAATAGTTAAAAAAATAATATTTTCCTATAAATTTCTAAATATTACAATTTATAAAATAAATCGCCTTCCTTAATTTAATGTAAATAATATTTATAGTGCCGCGAGCTGAATTTCGTTGCATAAGTATTTTCGAGTTTCTAAAAAAGACACTTGAGGAATTACGAGCTTTATTATTCACTCGCTTGAATATTCGTTACTCGCTTGAACACTCGTTACTCGCTTGAACACTCGTTACTCAGCCTAGAGGTAGGTTCACTGAAGTGTTTACGCACTCATTTAGAACGCATAATTTCTCCCTTTTCTTATTATTATCCTCGATTCCACCTTTACTGCAATAGCTCCTTCTATATTTTGAGGACTTTTTGACAAAGCCTCTCCTTTTTTTAAATAATTTTAAGTATTTTCTTCTTCTTCAAGAAAAAAAAAAGAAAAACATAAGGAAATTAGATACAAGAAAGATACCGATAAAATTAGGACAGTTTCATCGGTACACTGTTCGAATTAGTGTAATTTACTCTCAAGGTCAAACCATATAGTTATAAGGCCATTACTACCGTTATGTCATGGAAAAACAAATACATTACTTAATCAGTTAAGATCAATGGAAGTTTAATTATGATTTTTCGCCGGGACTTTAAGGAAGCTTTTCGTCGCTCTTCGTTATATCCATCCAGCGAGCAAGCACTATATACATGGAGAGTTCACGCATTTTCTGGTAACACATAGGCTGGTATTAACAATCCACTTTAATATTTCTACGTGGTTAAAAAAAAAAATCATTGATTGTATGAGATTATGGTCATGGGTAGTGATTTGATTGATTATACGACCAAACGACATCATATTTGGGAATCTATCTCATGTATTCATGAAGAACGTTCGTTTGCTAAGAAGAATCCCTCTATTCGTCTCCTAGTCTCAGTTTTCCTATTTCTTCAGAAAGAGTTCCAAGGTGGATTTCGAGTGACTCTCATCATCTTCACTTAGATGCTAATGTAAAAGGTGTGCAAACCTCGGAATAGGTTTCCTTAGTGATTAAGGAACGATCAAAGAAGAAAGTGAAGAGTTTTTATCGATTTGAATGAGGATTGGATTGGACAAACGACAAAATCATTATTTCTATTTGAAATAATTACTTTCTCCTCCTAAATAAAGGCAACGGTAACATCTATCAAGAATTCATTTGCAAACTTTTCATAAAAATAAAATTAATATGCTAATTGGTACCCGGCTGATCTTTTCTGCAATGGAAGAAAATATTGAAGTTTTAATATTTTGTTGTAAATTACAAAGTATTTTTGAATTCGACGCTCTGGACTCATACTTATCATTTATTCTTAATTTTTAATCATGGAGTGTTAATATTTAGTACATACATGATGATCTCCAGATGGTCCTTTTAATTGTCCTAATAATTTTATAATATTGAAATTTATTTATTTAGGATATAATTGTTTTTTTTTCAGTTAAAAGTATAATTGCAATTATTTATTTTATAATAGATGGGGTTTGGCTAATTTTAGATTAGAGGATTCAAGTTTATTCGGTTACTTGTTAGAATATTATTACAATATCAAAGATTTGAGATCATTTTTAGTTACATTTTATTTACTAACTATTCGTACAATTGTATAATTTAGAAAGATGAAGTGCATCAGGAAAGGGATGTTGAGGATTCAAACAGTTCTTCAAGCTGGTGGCTGGTAAAATTAAATTCAATTTTAACCTTATTTTTAGGATGCAAAAGTATATTTTTTGCACTTTAGAAAAAATAGTTTTAATTTCCGGCCAAACTCCCCTCCCCTTACCATAAAATAAAAAATTTCTTATAAATACTCATTTAATTAAATTTCACTATATTCTTGTGATTTTTTTTCCTACATTTTTATGAAGTATTTATATTATCGAGGAATCAAAATACAATTTATAATGCAGTGTCCACTCTACCTCCTGGCCCATTGGGGTTTTAAAATAGTTAATAGTTATACCTAAATTATTTTTTGGCTGAGACATAAGCTCAAATTTATATATCGCGTTTCTGACGACCACCAAGCACCGAGTAGACTCAAACATTTTGACTATTGTATCACCAGTATTTTAATCCTGTTTTTAACTGTAATTATGAAGTTATCCAAATATTTAGAATCTATATAAGATGTTTGTCTAATATGATGAAAATATCAATGACGGTTGATTTAGGAAAAAAAAAGAAATTCAATCTTGTATAAAATATGAGGAAGAAAGAAAATCGATCCAATGAGCAAAACTGAAGAAAAAATCGGTCCATAAAGTGAGGCCTAAAAAAATCAGTATATCAACCAAGACCAATTACTATCGGTTCAAAATGTGAGACTGGAAAATATCTATCCACTGTCTAAGACATCATTATGTACCGAAAAATCCGTCTAGAAAAAAATAACTTAAGATGGAATCGAAAAAAAAAATTGTTGGTGGACAGAAAACAGGAAAAAGCTACTCTGTTTTTTAGGACATATTTAATACACCTCTGATTATCAAAAATTTATTGAGGCAGTAATTTTTCTTGCAAGACAAAACTGTTTAATCCTAATACAATGTCACCTAATAAGTGTTGGTATTTTTATGATAAAAAATAATATGTTTTCTAAGTTTTTGAAACTTCTTAGTTAACAAGTTTTTTTTTGTTTTTTTTAAGGGGCTGTATGTATTCTGTATAATAATGGCAGCGATGATTAAATTAAAGAACGTATTCATGAACTTTATACTTAAATATGTTGTAGTATATTTGAGCTTGAAATAATTATATTTCACTGCAGGAAACGTACTTTGAGAGAAAGTGTAACTATCTACATACATATGTATAGGGTTGTAAATCGTAAGTACTTTCGTTGTATACAAAAAAATAAATGAATAATTACGATGGTAAGTCTTACAATTTGAAGAAAGTCTACCTTAGCTTCTATGACATTTAATAAGATCAGCTGCAAGCAGCTATAATAGATAGAAAATAAACATGAGTCCTACTCCTATCAAGCATTGGTAGGAATTACGTGGTTGTCGTTCCTCAATTTTACTTTGAGTCCATCACTTATACCTATTTGGTGTAGAAAAAGTAATGGGACCTTCTAAAAATACCATTTGAAAAGGTGCTGTTGATTAAATCTTTAAGTTCCGATTATATTTGAATAGATGAGATTCTTAGCCCTTGATTGCCGTTCATGTTGGTGACAATTGATATGTTATATGTCGCGATAGAGGTAAGAAGAGCCATCAGAGGCAATTTAATCCGGGCTGGGAGGACCATCTCGGACATCATGAAGGCTTAAACGTCAGCAAGGTCACAGTTTGTTGGATCAAAAATTGTTTGGTTTATCGGGACAACCTTAAGGCCATACCCATGAGTGGAAGACCCACCAAATTAAACCTAACGATGAAGATGTCATAGTACACCAAGAAGAAGAATGTGCATCACTCTACCTTGAGCTAGGCCATCCAAAAGGCTGGAGGATGGTCGCTGAGGAGAATTGAGAGGTCTCTCCTATCTCAACGTCAAAAACCGTGTCAATAATCCTTGAATTATCGGAAGTACAACAGCAACCGGGTAGTTTTTTTCTCTGATGAAAAGACCTTCACCATTGAGCCCGTCTACAACAAGCAAAATGATCGGGTGGTAGTATACTTTGGTAAGGCTGACAACAGCATCATGTCAGTCACAATGAGCAATCCTCCGGCCTCCAGGATAATCTTGGGTTGCGGAATCAACTGTAGAAAAATGCCTCCAATTTGGTTTTCTGTTGGATACAGGCTACCCGCAGCTGACTACTGGATTATGTTGAAGGAAAATACAGTCCCATAGATCACCAAGATCATGAAGAAGTCCAACAATGTCACGTACGTATTTTAGTAGGACGGGCTCCAACCCATACTACTAATATTAAACAGGAGTGGATGGATAGCAACATGAACCTTTGGTCTAAGAACCTTTGCCCTCACAGAGCCCAGCTCTGAAACCACTGGATTACTCCATTTGGTGGCAAATTGAGAAGAAGGGATACAAAGTCCGCCACCCAAATATTGACCATGAAGACCTCCATTAACCAGCAGTGGATGATCATGAAAAAAGACTACGTTGTCCATGTATGCAAGGGGTTCCGGGATTGGTTGAGGACTTTCATTGAGGCTGATGGTGGCAAGATTCATAATTAATATGCATAGTTATAGTAAAAAATGTTAAAAAGTAAAAATTTCAAAGTACAACATCATCCTCATCAATTATTAGCATTTTAATTACTACTTAGAGCTAGGTCTCAGTACTTTTTCTAGACCCGGTCCATATTGATACTATATAATGTCATATTTTTAATACATTATAGGGCCAATTATATCTTTCGAGATTGCTTCTTAGTATTTTAATGACGAAAGGAAAATGTTCAAAAGAGACAACCGATCATATTTTGTGGGATTTTAAATCTTTATTTAAAATTTATTAGGGCTTTATTAAAATGGTTAGTACATTATTCAATAAACAACTGGGTAAAAAGATTTCTTCTTCACTTCAAATAATGAGAGAGTTGATGTAATTATAAATAAAACGCAATATATAGTCTATAAATGACGGACAGTAAAATAACACAATCTCTTTGGAATTTCACATATTGCTTATCTTTATGCGAATATTCTATTGATGAATTAAACTTCTTTTATCTTTTTAGTTCATCGTCCAATTGATGTTATTTCTTAATTATTTATTTTAAAATAATCTTGACTGTGCCATATTTTATAATGGTCTTTTTAATTTTCGTTTGTCAACATGTTTTTACGAATTATTTTTCGAGTATATTGTGTTATATTACAATAAGATTGTAAATGTTTAAATGCGTGCCAATCAAGGCCAATAAAAAAATACATTATAAGGTCAGTTATATTTATTGAAACTAGGAATGGAGTGTTATATTTTTGATAGACAGTAGGGTTTAAGTAATGTTGTGTCGATCCTTATTGAAAACTGAAAACGCCAGTGCCGTCCAGTTTACTCTCGGTCCAGTCCAGTTCAGTCCTAAAACCTTATAAAGATATTATTAACTTGATGACGTCACAAAACTTTATTTCTTCTTTTATTTCATCAGTTCTAGTACCAATATTCCGAAGGACCGGTCCGAAGACTAGACTAAACTAAAAAAAAAGGGATTGAATATCAAGGTCATATTATTTTCCACAATTTTTAATACGACAACCCATACCTTAAAAAAGTTTGAGACACGGGGAATCGATCTTGTTGTATGAAAAAAATTACCTTAATAGCCTAGCCCTCTAGAACCTATGAACTTGGTCTGATCTGAGTTAAACATAGCCGTACGTAGGTAACTTTAAATTTTAAACAACTTTCATTCTATGTCTAAAGTATGTATCTGTCTCTGTTTTTGAAATAAATGCGTTTGTATTGTTGTTATTCTAAGCGGGATGTACGTCACACATAAATTATTTTAATACAATGTAGGATATTATTGCAAATGTATAATAGATGCAATTTCATCAAAAACTTATGAAATCTAATTAGATTACCAAAATTCGCCTTCACAAATTGTCAGAAATTTATATGAAAAATAAATTTTGATATTTTTACTATAAAAAATGACAAATTATATCTTATTGAACCCCCAAACTCATATTGTTGATAATTTTTTTTTTAAATTATTTTTTCTCGAAGCAATCTATTTTATATTTATGATTTTAAAAAGGATGGAATAGTTAAAAAATGATACATAATTTACATGTTGTATTTTTTATAACTTTTCAACTGTTTATCATATAATTAAATATGTTTTATTTTGGGGTTAATTTTTTTAAACAGTACACTAACAACATTATAAAAAGGATGTTTAGTAACAAAGGGTTGACGGTTGCAAATTTTAGTTTCAAAGAAAATAGTGGATAAAAAAAATGATCACACAATTTGTCTTTTTATAAAATATTAAATGCATCATATTATACTAACTAAATTAATATATGCACTCTTAATTACAAAGTTGAAATGGGATATATAATCATAATTAGATGAACATCAAAGAACACATCTCCTAGAAGCACTTCATTTATAGTTAAAGAATCAAAGAGACGACTCTATACACTTGATTAATTATTCAGGATAAGGAATATTTGTTTGTGTTCAATCAACTTTTTTTTCTCACTGATTCTATGAACATTATAATTTTGAGTTCATGATCATCTCATATGAAAAAATTATTTTTTCATTCCTTGTGATCTATTTAGTTCAAAATATATGTGAAATATACAAACTATGTCACTTTTTCAGCACAGTTTAATCCCAATTCATCGACAGCTGATATCATCGCAGTTTTTTTTTAGAAATGAATTTTCTCCTATAATAATTATCCAATTTTGGTAAAAATCAATCCCAAATGAACCAGCACCGATTATTTTTAAATTATTCAGTATAATCGCTTTTGGTGTCAGTAAAAGATTCGACTCGAAACAAATCTTTTAGCGGATTCTGAAATTCCTCCTATCCTGGACATTGGCCTGTTTTTGTGTACAGGAGGATCTGTTAGTGTGTCACTCAACTGTGTTCCACACTAAAAAAGTCCATGAATTGAGGACTTGTGAGCCTAGAGACCAAACACTGGCCAAGAAAGTAAAAAAAAAAAAATATGACAACTAGGTCAACGTTTTATTTTACAGTCAACCTCCACACTCTTCCAGCTCATTCCAACGTTCCAGATAAAGGACTTGTGTAAGCAGTTTTCAATCTCAATATTGTCTCACTTGATGCAGATCGCAACAAGGACACTTTGACTTTTCCCAGATTGTAGAGTAAATACCGGGCCGTGCAAAATTATTTACCGATTTTTGTTCAGAACATATCGCGGACAATAATGACATTTCGAATGACTTGAGAAACAATTATTCATACATTTTTAGAATAATAAAATAGTTTGTGATCAAATTTAATCAATGTAGACACCATTTGACTCAATGACACACGTCAGTCTCCACGTGCCCTAGATACAGAAATCTAGTGGGTTCATATCTGGGCTCTGATGGGGCCAGTAGTCCTTGGGTCAAAAGTTCATGTTGTCCTTGAGCCACTCCTGAGCTTTCTTGGAAGCGTGGGCGGGTGCTCCGAAGGAGAGTTGCCGACTATTGATTTGATCCACGGAAGGACCTTGGCTTCATGGTCTTCCCGTTGGAGGCCACGACACACAACATCATTACCGAAGCAGGGTGCTTTGTTGTTGCCACATAGCGGTGCTTATCTTGCACATCTCCAAAGCTCACAACACGGTCATTTTGCCTGTTGAAAATAGGATCGACCGTAAAAGTTTTCTCATTTGAAAAAATGATGATGCGTCCAGATGAGCTCTTGATATCATTCAAGATTTTCTGGCACGCTCAAGTCTGACTTCTCGTTGACGTTCAGTTAGCAGAGGGCGTTCAGTACGCCTCAGGGACTTTCCTCCAGCCCTTTTCAATGCCCTTGAAATAGTTGATCTCGACGTTCCCATCTTTCTGAACATGTCGGCAATGGACCCGTTGGAAGTCCTCTTGAACACTGCATTTACTTGCCTTGTTGAGACAGTGGGCTTCCTGCCAGCCCCAGGGGAATGCTTGAGATCACTCCCAGCCTCCAAGGGATTGGAAACGTTGTAAATTGGCTTCAACGAGGCCCCAACCTGTTCTTTAATGTTGTTATGAGGCACTCCCTCTCGGAGGAGGGCTGTAATTTCGATCCTCTCTGTTTCCTGATTGGGCATGGTCTCACGTGTGGAAGTTGTTACACTCTCACAGGAAGGATTTTTTGTTTATTTTAACAGTAACAATACGAAACAATCAGATTGGTTGCCACCAAATCTCTTAACAGTATATTTACACCCTCGGTAAATCATTTTGCACGGCCCGGTATATGGCTGTTTGGTGTCATTTACTAACGCCCAAAACAGCAAACAACGTCCTCCCTGCTCATGTGCTCAAAGTGCGTTGTTAAACAACTGTCGGACACTAAATGAATATGAAGGTGTTATTCTACTATTATAAAAAGTAAACGGTATTTCTTTATTAGCTCTCAATTTTTCTGCTTCTTCTCTGATTATCATGATATTAACATTCTATAAATTTTTTTAAAAGTTGCATTATAAAGCCCTCAATTAAATTTGGACCCGTTGGAATCAAATGTTATGCTAAAATGTTTATTTAAAAGATGCATTAACATAACTTCTTTTATCTAAAAGGCAATAACACAAGTTTTATAAATCAAAAAAGCTTTATTTTGCTTACATAATGATGTTATATATTTAAAATTTTGTCTTACATAGTATTGTAAATCATATTAAATAGATGACGTCAACCATCTTATTTTCCAAACACCGAATAAAACCAACTGTGGTATTTTAAAATCTAGTCTTTTTTTATTATCATTAAGAATTTTCAATAAAAGAGTCAGAGGGATAGTTTTTAACAACAAAGAGATGCAAAACTTAGTTTGCAATATATCTTATTTTTTTAAATGTCGATGATTAGTTGATTAAACAATTAGTTATTAATGGTTTTGCAAAGATAGTAAAAAATTTGGTTGTTCCGGGAAAACCCGGGTTCCTATTGCTTGATTGAAACAATCTGCACTAATTAGTAATTCTTACATGACACTAAATCTGATGGCAATAATATTAGCTCTTTTTTAATGTTATTATTTGTTTAGTTAGATTTTCATAAATACTTATTATTATTTTTTAACTAGTATTAGTTTTTCCTTTTTTTTAATCAAATGTATTTTGGGAATATTAACTATCTATGGCAAACGCACGTTTCTCACAACTCCAACACATTATAGAGACTGAATGTATTTCTCAAAAAAACTTTTTAATCTCGCCTCTTAAATGAAACCATGTCAAACCCCGTGTTTACCCCTCTACATCCTAATTGCCACAAATAATATTATTGGAACCTATATAATTGAGGTGGTTTCACAAGAAATCCATTATTTTTCCAATAGATAGCTACAATAATGTGTATTTCTCATTGTATAAGAGGGGTCATTTTATTCTAGATGGTGTTAGAAAGATAAAATTTTGTAATAAAACATTTCTTTTACTTTTTGTGATTGTTTGACTCAGTATTGTTTGACCGGTCGCCAAAATATGGACACCAGTAGAGTGGAAATACGCCATATTTATAGTTTTTCTTCTACAATTGGTAAACCACAAGTCAGGCTGCTGAAAATATGAATAATATTTATTGTCGTAATAATGTAATAGCCAGTGAGATGAAATTTTGTTCTTGCCAATTCTGTTTCAGTAATTTTGATGTCAAAAGTGCTCTGGCATGCCTATTGTCAAAAATGTGGATAAAATAATAAAAATCCGTAAAATCCGACCGTTATGTAAGCACTGTTTTGATTGCCAATGAGATAAACATAAAAAGAAAAGAAACTTTAAAAAAATCATAATAATTACGGGATTTTTTTTACTCATAGATGAATTCTTTTTTGGCTTAAATTCATGTGTATAAAATGAGTCTGCCCTATGTAATTGAATATCCCAAAACTCTCTTGACTCATAAAAAATAGGCAACGATAAATGTATGTACTTTTGTTATATACTTAAGTAGTTACTTTGATCATACATTTGTACATAATCAAGTTCGGAAAAGGTAACAAGTAATGGTACACACATTTAAATTAATTTGCTCATGATTAAATGACGAAAGAAAATTATTTATAATCACATCAATGTACATTTGTTCTACTGGAAGCATACACATCTTTAGAGTTTTACAAAGTACTAGCATGTATCTATATTATAGATTTTATTTCAAATTATTTTATTAATACATACTAAGACAAACTCGCTAATCATATTACAAATTCCCTATAATTCGTACTTATTAAAGATACATAAATTTAATATAATACAATATTATAGTACAGTAGAATGTACCCGTATTATAGATTTTAATTCGAATTATTTTATTAATACATACTAACAAACTCGCTCATCTTCTTCATAATTCCCTTTTTTTATATTAGTAATTTTTAATTTAATTTTTGTGTATTTTCAAACCTACAACCGACACCTTAAAAATATTGAGACGCGGGGAATCGATCTTGTTTTATGAAAAAAAATCAACTTAATAGCGAAAAATCAAACTTGCCCTCCAGAACCCAGAAATATGGTCTCCTCAGAATTAAACATGGTCTTAAGTATGTAACTCAGAATTATGCACAACTTTTATTTTAAGACAAAAGTATGTATATGCCGCCATTTGTGAAATCCTTGGTTATGCGTTTTTATCTGCATAACTTACAATAATAATATTACATTATAGTAGATAGTATGTACCCGTATTATACTAAGAAAAACTTGCTAATCTACGTGACATATATACATATACCTACTATAATAGTATATTATAGACAGTATATATCTAATAATCTTCTGGGAGTAAAAAGCCACAAGGCAGCACATATCTGATATCCTAGATGTTGAAGTTGAATTGCTAGTATCATGGACATTGAATGTGGATCCATCGAAATAAAAAAAAGTTATATTTCTAATCTCTTAAAATGAATCATGTAAAGATATAGAAATTGTTTGAACTATAACAGATAGTCGAGAATATAAATTTTCTCCTACGTGGAGTCTAGTGTGGCAATATGTATTTATTCATTACTACATTTATATGAATTATTTATATTGTCTGATAAGCAGTTATTTATAGCTTTTTAAGAAAATATTTGTTTATCTTCCCATGAATAAAAATATTTTATGACCTTTTTTTTCACCGCTGAATGAATAACCTTATTCATATATAAAATGGAGAATCTAAAAATATTCTTTAGGTATTTAATACTGGGATATAATGTACTATGTATTGTAGTACCTATAAATAAATATTCATGCATGTTCGAGTGCAGTTTAAGTCATGTTTTTCTACATGGTGTTATAATACAAGAAAATATCATATTTACTTGCATACGTATTTAAATAATAGTAAAATAACCGTTTTTACAGTTTTTTCACAGGGTTTGAAATAATTTCAAATATATATTTTGTTCTTTGGTACTTATTGACAGGGTCTAACAGACAAATCCGGACAAAGGTTGACTTAATCAAGATCAATAACGAGAGTAACATGGTCATGGTCTACAGCCTTTATGTAACAATATAAACATAGACATACCATTTTTCTCAGATTGTTTGTCGTCAGCTGCCCCCCCCCCAAGGCGCTCGATCCTTTACATAAAGCTGGCACAGGTGTTTCTGACTTGAGTAGAATCAAACTTCTGGGCCCTGAACACAATGCTGGTCTTCTGGGTCTTGAACACAATGCTGGTCTTCTGGGCCTTGAACACAATGCTGGTCTTCTGGGCCTTGAACACAATGCTGGTCTTCAAGGCCTATGCAGAGAAGTAGGACAAAGCAAGAGACTTGTTTTCTAACTCTCCCTAGGCGTATATGTCCAAAGAGCTTGTGTAGTCAAAGCTGGGAGACCCAGTCTTGACGTCCAAGAAATTAGGGACATTTGCTATGAGCCAATCTTGGGCAATTTTGGCGACGTGCGCCGGCATTGTATTGGATACTTGCAGCCTGACGAAGTCTTGTTTATCCACATATAGACAGTCGTCCACAGGTACCCTGTGTTGTCGATAATAGCCCTGGTGTCGATTCCTGCTCGAGATAATGTAGTAATAGTCGCTCTTTGCGTCCTTTCAAAGAAAGACAAAGAAATATTTAGTCTACTTATAGCACAGAAACTAATGAAATACCATTCCAAAAAAATTAGTTTAAGCAAGTTTATTATAGTTTAAGAATTTGTATTCAAGATCGAAAAAAAATATGTACACAAGATATTACTGGGATTGTCAGTCTCTTAGGTGTATAAAACCCAAAGGAAGTAACAAATGGTACAATATATTTTTTTAGTTAAAAGTCAGACTAATGTATCTTTTGATGTACAATAAAATTTGAATTATCAACATTTACTAAAGTAAAGATACTTAATTATTATCAATTACAATTATTCGTTTTAAGCTATAACAAATTAATCATTTTATGATAAATGTAATGTAATAATCTTCTTTTTTTAATTTTTCTAGGTAAGTGCATTCAGCTCTCATCCAAATAATATTATTACTCTTCTATTCTCAGACTGGTATTGATTTTTTGCATAAAAGTATAAATAGTAAGTGTTATAGTTAGACTCACATTAACAGGAATATGTATACTGTATATGTAGGATGCATAGATAAGCAAAAATTGTTGGTCTCCCCGGTATATTATACCATATACATATTTAAGTTTGAACTGAAAACTTCATTAAAAACGAGTTTGTGAAGACAATGAGAAAAAAATTAAATTTATTTCTAGTTAATTATAATTAAAATCGACATTTTTTATTAAATATGGCCTCATTGAGCCTCAATAACGGCCACCACTCTCTTTTTGAAGGTCGAACAAACCTTATGGATGTAGTCTTCTGACAACTCAATCCATGCAGACTTGAAGGTGGACTTCAAAGATCTCACAGACCTGTGATGCTTGTTGCAGGCAGTTCCCTTGACCTTAGCCTAGTTGGGAATAATCCAAATGATTAAGGTCTGGGGAGCTGGGAGACCACAAGTTCTTGGGAACATTCAAAAGAAACTTGCCTTTAGAAAACCTCTTCTCCTTTATGGGCGTCGTAATGAGATGCTTCTTCCTCCTTACTCTTAATTTTGCTCCCAAGTCATCTTTAATGATCCTTTGGACCGTCACCTCGCTCAGATTTACCTTCATGGTTATACTTCGAATCCTCCTGAATGAATTTCTAGCAAGGCGATATTTGACACAATTAATCATGGACTTGGTTCTTACTTTTAGTTTACGACCTCATTCATATTTTTTAGCAACTGTTCCTTGGGTTTCACATCACTTGCTCATGACATATATTGCCATCTGGCTTATTTTGAGGTCGTTGGCAATTTCAGTTAGGGTTTTCTGGCACGTGAATACTTGCACAATGAGAAATCTTTTTGCTTCCATTTTATTGTCTTTGAAGATACATCCCATATAAAAACAACTATAAAAGAATATTAGAATACAACGCAATCTCACTTTTGTAAAAATTCTTATCAAAACTCGAACTGTCAGTATTTTTTTAAGTGTGAGATTGAATATAGAGCATTGAGTACTAATATATTCTTTGAAAATCAAGAAAAAAAGAGGTAGATAATTTTTTTTAAAAGATTATTCCAGCCATAAAAATAAAATAAATACCATAACAACAGATGACATAACCTCTCGTTTATAACAATCTCCACAATAAAAACTTCGTTGCTCTATATTAATGGCTATGGATAGTGTTGAATCGGTTTGAAAAGACCTCAGTCCAGTCCTAATAAAATTTGACACTCTTAGGACCTGTATATATCGGTATTTTATGGTAACTACATCAGCTGAAATGCCATAATTACTAAACATGTCCTATCAGCTGTTCAGCATAACCTCTTAAGAAAGAGACAATATACTTGAAGTTTAAAGTAGAGTGTGTGTGGCTTAGAGGGTATGCTACTCAAATATTATATGGTATAGTAGAGGGTTAAAATCAAAATCAATGTTAGCCCAACTTTTCGGATGCAAGCGTATTTTTCAAGCACTCTAGAAAAAATAATTTCTAATATCCATCCAAATTTATGTATAGCTACATCAATCCAAAAGTATACATTACGAATATTAAAATACTCGTTATGGTATTTGCTTGCAAGTTTGATACCCTCCTTCAGCAATATTGAATTCTTATCTAAGACAAAAAAAAATTTCATATCTTTCTTCATAAACAGTTTCCTTTGTCCAACTATGTATACATGTGTTTTTGGTACTCGACAAACAAGTAATTTCTATTACTTTAGCCACTTAAAGTAAAATTTAGGCGTGAGCTCTGATACTTACTTGATTCTATTTGGAGGTCAGTACAGTGGTTTTGATTGTTTGAGTATGTTAAAGTATTTCGCTGTAGTACATTTTTTATTTTCTTCAAAAGGAAAAATAAGGATAATATGATAATGCATTACTTGAGAATAGAGACTTTAATGAAACTTTTTTAATTCAACAACAAATTTTAAAATTCTAAAAATTTGGCAACATTACTTCAAAATTGAAACTTCCCTGAATCCCTTAATAAATAGAGAATGTCGTTAAAAAAAGTCATTTTAAAATGGCTGTAGAGGTCAAAATCCCCTTTGAAGACTGACACTTTACAAGCATAACTTTTTTATTAAAATACAACGGAAGATCGAATTAACAGATCAGCTTAAAAATTGCAAAGACAATAAAATCCAAATTTATAAGCAGTTGACCTGCAGTTTCACCTTTGACCTTTTATATTATCTTAAAACTATACTTCATAAACTTAAGATGTTATATATCTATTACTTGAAGGATAAAAAGGATTTAATATTTATGAATTTCGTAAGTTACTCCTTGTTACATAGAAAATGTTTTAATACCCATTCATGTATCAAGAAGTAATTTTTGGGGGTAGAAGGGGTTTTGCTCGGAAAATATTTTTTTTTGCTAGTGTGCTCAAAATATGCTGTAGTATCCAAAAAGTTGGGCTAAAATTTAATTTACTCATTTTCATAAATTAACACCACTCTTTAGTTATAGGTATATTTTTCGAAAACATTTTTGCCGATATTTTGCTTATTTATATTTAATTGATAGTGGATAAGATAAGAGGGGGAAATGGGACGGATCTAACACTATCTATAGTAGGATGATAAATCGAATAGTCTAAACATGGAATGTGCACACTTCTTTTCCTTTCCTTTCTTTGATCAACAATAGGCTATTTTTCTATTAGTAAAGTAATTATGGAATAAAAGAGAAATTTGAATTAAAATAAATTTGGAATAAATCTCTTAAACAATTAAATTAACTTTATTTTTTAATTATTATTCTGATAAAATAAAAGATTTAATCCCTTTATTCGCACGATTTTTTGAAGGGACCATGTACATTGTTTGAAATCAAGTTTTAACATTTTTGCGCCCTTATGTTCTCACATAATTTACATTGTTTATTATAACAATATTTACAATTTCAAAGCCCCTACTACCTCCGTAAAGGGCTTGTACAAACCCCCAAATCAATTTCCTTTTCCTTTTTACTCTACTATAAAAATTAGCCTTTAATTGGTAAAAAAAAAAAAAAGGGTATGGGGGGGGGTTATAGGGGAAAAAATCGATACAAACAAGACTCTGATTCATACAAAGACAAAATTGACCTAGTGGTCAGAATTTTGTTTGACTTCGTTGGACCCAGTGTTTGGTCTCCAATCTCACAATACCACAACTCAATAGCGATGTTCAGTGACCCACGGACAGATCCTCCAGTAATAAAAAATCAAAGTTGATATGAAGGATCAATCAAACTTCCTTTTCCGAGGTAGAATTAAAGCCATGATTGACGCTAAAGGCAATAACAATTTTAACAAATTGCTTCAGCTTTTATTTGGCATTAGTTTTTATTAAAATTATTTTAGTGGTTTAGAAGAAAATCCATTTTTTTAAATCGTGTTGGTTGTTAAATAGAGTTCGCACTTCCTATGTACTCTACTAAAAAAATTATCTCCTCTTTGGCTCCAAAATTCGAATATATAAAATAATTACTGTTGGTACTATTTGAAACTTAGTTATTTCTATATTGAATGATTTTCATAAATATGGTATGAATATACCTATAAAGAATTAATTCTTGATTAATAAAGTAGATAAATTGCTTTATTATGGCCTATCCACAATAGGGGACCTCAAGGCTCTTTTATATATATGAAAATAAATCCCACTTAATTTTTCTTGTAATTTCTTTTTATTTCAAATAAATTTCTAATTTGTTTTATAAAATTTAGTTATCTTGATATTTTTCCTCAAATAAAGGTAGAAAAAGGTCACCCAGGGTTGGAAAAGGGCAAATTTTTTGTTATCTAATCAATTAATTACCCACAACCCACATAAAGATATGTATTTAAATTATATTTGATTTTTATCGTCAAATCTTATTTATAAAAAAATAATACAAATAATAAATTACTTTTAAAGATTTTTTTTATCATAACAGATATTTTTTATGTATTTATTTTATCTTGAAATTTGTCATTAATAACTACAGAAATGTGTATATACTGTAGGTATGTTATGTAAGAAATCAGATTATATAAATCTTTATTGATTGAATACATATTAATAATAAAGTAATACACTGTAACTACTTTTTTTATTACGTATAGACCATGTATTAATTATCTAATGTTGTAATTTGAAAATTGATATACTGGGCCTTGGCAAAGAAGATTTTAAAAAATTAACAACTCACCGTATAATACATCAACTTGATTTAGGAGTTTCCTCTATTTTATTACATTCAATAAAAAAAATCGAGTTCATTATCATATTACAATAACAACAAAGACAAAAGATTGCATTCTGTATTTCCACCCGAATGTTCCCAAAATCCGTTATTGCTCCCAAATATGGGTTTAAAGGTACGTCTGTCGTGTAAAGGATTGCCTGGGAAAGGTTGATGATCTTCGATAATCGTCTAGGAATGGTTGTCCAAGAAAAATGACTACCGAAACTGTAACCAAAGCTTTTAAGAGCAGCCAGATCTCTCTATGACAGATATTACCATTAACCTAATTGTCTCAAGCACCTGCCATGCCTAGACGGGTCAAAGAGGCTTGTGTTGTCAACAAACCCCAAAAGTTACATTCCTGACTGCAGAAATGTTGATAAAACGCCTGCATCGTGTCAGATTCATTCTCAATAAAAAAAAATTCCTCCCCAATTACCAGTTATGACTCTTTTGGATTTTAGTATATAATGTTAAGTAAAGTCCCAGGCTAAAAAAATCCTGTACTAAAATCTTGAAGCCTTTTATGACTCTGTCAGTGAGCAGTGAATTACCAAGTTAGAACCCTACATCAAAGGTACTTGCATCAAATTCCGCCTGCAGGCCGTTATTGCTGCCCTTGCTGGTCATATTCAGGATTAATTATTTTTAATATCATTATTACTTGAGTAGGTTTGCTCGGCGTTACACGGTACATTAAGAAATTAAAAATAATAAAAACTTATTCAGCTTAAGATAAAACAAAAAAAAAGGCCATCAAATTTTAATAATTATACTCACTGGATGTTGGTGTTGGTATGTATCTCTGGACCCTTTTTATAAGAAGATAAAGTAGGATTTACACGACGTTGCCCTGGACATTAAGAAATTAAGATCGTAACAATTGATGAATAATTTTTGCTGCATTTTGTCACTCTTTTCTTGGCAAGACAAGTAACCTCTGTGCTCATCTGCCTCTATGTTAGGCGATGAGGAAGTGGTTGTTCTGTTCTGGTTTATACGCCGACCTCACTGCTCCATTGTCATCATAAAACGCAATGAGTAAGTGATTGCTCTTTTCTGGGTCAAACGCCGAACTCGCTCTTCCTATATATCTATGGAACTCGATGAGGAAGTTGCTACTTTATTCTGGATCAGACGCCAAACTCACATTCTCGCAGCCGCTTCATGAGTATCAAGGAACTCTCCTAATATCCCAGAATACTCCCCCGGCTTTCAAGCTCTATTGGTGAAGGACTGGGCCAAAATACAGTTTAAACTCTACTGCCCACGCATTTCTTCACACCAAAAACCTCTTTTATGATCATAATAGTACACCATAGCCTGCAGGTTGTGCTGGTATATTGCTGAGCCCGAATGTAGTTAAATTTCTCCACCACCCCTTCCCTGAGCACCAATGAAGTTCCTAATATCCCAAAATATAGCCCAGCTCTTAGGTTGTGCAGATCAAGTACTGGCTTCAAGGCCGTTTAAACTTAACTGCTGACGCATTTATTAAAACCAAGAACCCCTTCTAACATTCTAAAGTACACCTCAGCCCTTGGTTTGTGTATGTGAATTGATGGGTGGTAGCTGGTTATATTCTTCCACTCCCGCTTCCCTGAGCATCAAGAAACACTCCAAATATCCCAAAATACACTTCACAGGCTGTACAGGTGAATTACTTTGGAAAAATACTGTTTAAAATCTACTACCATCGCGTGTACTGGCACCAAGGAACCCATCTAACATGCTATAATATACGAAGCCCACAGGTTGTTCAGTTGAACTGTTGGGCCCGAGTCAAATTAAATTTCTCCGCCGCCACTTCTTTGAGGATCAAGGAACCCTCCTAATATCCCAGTATACACCCCGAGGCCCATGCTGTGCAGATGAAGCACAGCACCACATGGCAGTTTAAATTACACCCTCGCCGCATTCCTAAGAACAAAGAGCCCCTTCTAATATGGTAGAATACCCCCCCCGCCAACGGATAATGGTGTGCTGTTCCACGAAGCAGGTTAAATACTTCTACTACTTCTTCTCTGAGCATCAAAGAACCCTATTACTATCTAAAATATACAAAAGTGCTATCAAATATTATTTTTAGGCTACCATTACCTTAAATCCAAAAAAATGGTTACAAGAACTTTTTCGGGAGTCTTAAGAATCTAAATGAAAAATTCAGGAAAATCCAATCGTTGGTTCGGTTGTGATTGAAGGACAAACATACGTACACACACTAACACACAGACATTCATATTTAATATATACCTAAATAATTAGAATATATTAGTAAAATTGTGTTATATATCAGTAAAATTGTATTATATATTAAATCTATAACACAAATAGTCATCATTGTTTTATACGTTCATTTTAGTCTAAATCTTTTTGAATTACTCCAAAGGTATAGTTTCAAACTTTTTAAGATTATTTGTAAATATGGGAGAGGTTTCTGTCATGCAATTAGTAAAGTAATACTTAAGATTGTGAACCATATATTTTCAATGAACTGTGGGCGGCTATATTAGAGGCCTATAATAAAAGCACTTGCACCCAATTCCACTGTCGTCTAGAAGCCTTTTTTGTGATCAAAATTTTTCCATCTTCTTTTTGTTTTAAAAAATTAATAAATAATTTTCAATTTTAATGTAATATACAAAATGTTTTTTTTCATAAAACCTCGAGAACAAAGAATAACTCAAAAAATATTAGGACATATACAGGGAAAACTTGATTAATAAATAATAATTAAAATAAATGAGGAGTTTTTGTTGAAAGATAAGTTTTGAAAAATACTGGGGTTTCCTAAAATCCCCGAAAAGTTATTGATGGTGTTTATCTTTATTGTACCTTGCAACCTTTTATTGGAAAAAAAAGACAAGAAAGATGTCCAAAATCTGTTAGTAGTTAGAGCCCATACTCCCCAATTGTGGAACTATAATGAATAGTAGAAGGTAATTGTTCATACTAGTCCAGTTCAAGAAGTACGCAGAATGTTTAAAATACCACATTTTTATAAAGTACACAATCTATAAAGAATATGCTTCAAGTATGAAGGTGCCACGTTGTTTGGTATTTGTGTAAATTCAGAAAATTGGTCATCGTTATGACATTCAATTTCTTTTATTTGAAAGGCATCATCCGAACCAATATAAAATTCTACTCTGGCTCTTTTTATTACAATTTAAAAATTGTGGTTAGCTGGGTTTTAAGGACGAGCTGCAAGGAAAAGTATAACAATGGTTAACAAGTTGAGGTGACGATTCCAAAAATTGTGAAAAACATCCACAATGAGTGACTGGAAAATCGTCGATGAAAAGTGCATGAGCTAGCAGACATTGCAGGAACTTCAAAAATATGGAGTTTATCGCATACTATTTGTAAATTTGGACATGATATAGCTGTGTGCAAGATAGGTGCAGTGTTTTGTCACACTCGAACAAAAACAGTCTCCTGAAGAAATTTTAATTGAGTATTTAGCAAAGTTTCATAGCAACGAAGCAGATTTTTTTGATGTTTTTTTTTTAATTCCAATGTTTTTTTAATTTTTTTAAATGTAAAGCGATGAAAGGAGATTTTGTTTTATAAAAATATATTTTTACCTAGAGTTTTTGGGTTGTGTACTTCTTGGACCATTCTCGTAACTTAACATAAGTGAATTCAAACTATAAGCAACCAAAATTCAGTACACTGATGATAGGAAACGAAGCAGAAAAATCTCTAGCTGACAACAAAATACAGTATACTTTTTTGTGTTAGTGAGGTAAGACCGTGGTGCTCTGTCACGAATATTCTTATTATCCAATATAACAGATATAGTTAAAACATTTTTTTTTCTCCATAGATGGCTTCGTTAATGTGTAACTCTCGTATAAGTACAATCGGCATACACTAGATGATGTTAGAAAGTTATGATTTAGTACTAAAAGAACTTATGAAACAGTTTTGTAATTATTTTACACAATTGTTTGAGCGCACGTCAAAGATGGACACAAGCAAAGATAAATTACAAATATATTATTTTTACTTCAATGAAGGCAAAAATACAAGCCAGAAGGCTGAAAATGTGAATTGTGTCCATGATTCTGATACTATAAAAGAGAATTTGGATTTATCGATATTTAATTTTAAAGTTAAAGATACACCACGCTCTGTAATGCCAATTGTTGAAAATGTGGATAAAATAATAGAATTTGTCAAGTCTGACCGCCATGTAAAGCCTTTTTTTGATTGGCCAGGAGATAATATTAATGAAAACAAAATCGGATAAAATAATGGATTTCTTTTTAATATATATATGACGTTGACGTATATTAATAAAATAAACAATTTCTTTCATATCCAAAAATACAAAACAACATGCACCTTATATTATGTTTATATCCAAATAGGCCCTCCCATTAACTTTTTATTTCTAATTTATTGAACTGTGTATGTGGTATATGCTTGTATGGCTGTATTTTTTTTTTTTTTTTTGTCTTTAACAAGACGCATAAATCATATTTGCAACATTTTCAATAGTGGAAAAATATATCTAAATAGAACATTTATTCGTATAAATAAAAATAAATGTACAAATGATTATATAATGATGAAGTAGGTATTTACGGAAAAGAGCCAATTAAATTTCGAATGTTGTTGTTTCGTTAGAGATCCAAGTTCATATTAATCAAACCTGTATAATAATAATAATAGATTTAATGCATTTCAATTATTAAAATGGAGATTAAATAATATTTGGAATTTTTTATCTCCACAAAATCCAAAGGTAGTCACAACTTTATATTTGAAGATAAACATATAAAATTAATCTTAGATTTAAAAAAAAATTAGATACCTCAAAAACCTGATGTACTTAAGACAAATTTAATTTGAAATTAGTACAAAAAAGTTCATAGTTAAATCAAAAGTATCTTATAACTTCAAAAATTATAAGATGCTGTAAAATAATGATTTAAATATATAAGAAAATTGAAAAAAAAACACATCACACATAAAAACCGAGTTTAATCTCGAAATCGTGGATAAGGATAATGAAAATAATCTTTTAGGTCTCAGAAAAGTCAGATTAAGACTCGTTTATTTCCCATTTTGCAACATGAAAGGATATTTCGTAAATAAACTTGATACTAGGGGGTTATTAGGCGTCGTCGAACAGACAACCTTTGGCTTAAAATATATAGAAGATAATTACCAAAAAATTATCAGCGTTATTTGCCATTTTGTATGAACACACGCACACAGAGTTACTCAATAAATAGATTTTACTTTCTCAAGAATCAAAAAATAATAATAACAGCTTAAGGGAAAAAAAATTAATAGAACATCAAGATTGTTGAACAAGAAAATACTTTAGTCTTTAGATTGAATAACTTTAAGCTACATTAATTTCACTTTGAAAGTTAGAAAAAATGCGGGTTTTTTTTTTATATTTTCCAGTGCTGCTGGCTTTCTTTATGTAATTTTTAAATATTCATGATATCCTTTTAATAATTTATTTGATTTCAGAAGGTTGTAGAATGTAGAGGTCATGTTTGGAGTCTCTCCTGCTAGCTTCCTGATTTCTCATTGCTCTTTCTCACTTTTCTTGTAAAAAATACTATGAAGAAGCTGCTGTGACCATTTGAAATAGCCTCCCACAACTTTGTGTGTGGCATGAACATTTCAACACTTTCATAGCTGTCTGGATAGAGTTCTTCATCTCAGAAGTTGTTAAAGAACAGTTAAAAGGTGGCTCTGACACTCCTTCTGGCCAGTTGATCAGGACAAGGTCAATGGCACTAGAAGCCCCAATTTTTGTAGCAGGCGTTTTTTTATGTTGACAGATAGGCTACCTGGCTGTCCATTTAGTCCACTCTCGTCCAGATTCGTTCTACCCCTAAGATTATCTTCTTCTGGTTATAAATGTAAACTGGAGTTTGTAAGATCATATCACTGTGAGCATACCGTACAGATCTTTTCACTGTTGGAATCACGAGCTCATTTTTCTGGGACTTGAGACTATTATGTAATTTGAAATATGACGTCCTTGGCAATTCTATCCAACAGTAGTTCACCTTGGTATTGAACCATGATGGATAATACACACGAATTATAAACCTAACTATGAATCTCCGATTTTATTAGATTTTTCAGTACATTTCCTTGATACCCAGAATCTTAAAAGTATGTTAGCAGTGGTGAGCAAGCGGCTGTGATAAACAAGTCCAATCTCCAAGAAAGTCATCCTTCCAGGAAAAACTCCGTCCCTCCTAGCACAATCTATCATATAACCCGAACCGTAGTGTTTATCTGTAGAAAAATATTGAATAACCTCATCACAAAGTTTGACTATTGGTGGATCATTAGAGATTCGGGAAAAGTTGGAATTGCTATCCAAGTATGTATCCGAGTCTAACAGCTTTCCTATTGGTCCAAATAATCTATTATCTTAGAGAATTGGGCCTTCAAGCTCAAGAATTTGAGGACGCAATTGAAATTCATTAGTATGCAGACTACACACGAACCAGACCAGTTTTCTCCGTAACTTCCTTTCAAGCTTTCGCATAACTACAGTATTTACACCAGTATTCACAATTGCTGAGCCCCCTCCGATTACCATGACTGGTTTATCAAACCCCCTTTCCTTTAACCATTTAAATATAAAATTCGTAATTTGTGTGATTCTTCCTTGTTTGCTTTCTTTGGTATAAAGTAGAACAAGTAATTACTACCACATTCAATAAAAACATTATTGTGCTCTTACTTGATGCAAACCATAAATTACCGTTCACTGCCCATTCCTTCCATCATCACATTAGTCAAGTTGATTATTCCATCAAAGATAATGCAAGAAATTGGCTCCTCCTCTTCTCTACACCTCTTCTCAAACTCATTTTTCATCTCTCTCATCAACTTCTCCTTCACACTTCTTATGTTATTTTTGTCAATGATTTACGGTAAAGTTTATTAAATTAACCTATGCCTCTGTTATTATGTGTGTTAACTAGTATAAGATCGATGTAAATTATTTAGATATAGATTTTGGGTATCAATTTATAAAATATTCAAATTTAACTTAACTACCAATTGGCCTCAATTAAGAATTTAATATCTACACTAGGTATAGCATCATCAAATGGTTAACTTAATTAAGTTTATGCTAGGTTATGATTAAAATTTCTTCACAATTTAACTCTTCCCATCAAGGGCAATACATATATATTCCCTTAATATGAATATCTATAAATTACATAATAAAAGTCAGCACTGAAAAATATAAAAAATGGCATTTTCTGCCATTTTCAAAGTGAATTTGATGTAGCTTTGGGTTATCCTATCTTTTTTAAAATTAAATTTATGAAATTTACGTGAAAACACAATAAAAAAAATTGCCGGTTTTTGACTTTCGAAAAAATGGACATTACTACCTAGCCTACTGAACTGTGAACGTGAATGAATATTCTTTATCTGATCTTATGTTCAATTGCATTCCTATACGTGCGTTCTCATATTTTCAACATCCTTATAGGTTTCGAAATATAATTTCTAAACTTCATTATGTTTCTTTATTTATGAAAATAATAATTCTATGTTGGATCTAAATATATATTTAATGAATCTGTCCTTAACCTATTAAAGACGAAAGTTAATTACCAACATATATATCTTAATTATATGACATTTAAGACAATCACTAGTAGTATTCTTTGCGGAGGCTATGAATACTTTATTTCAATTTTTTTTAGCAGAAATCCATTTTTTTTTTCTTTTAAATTAAGTTACTTTTTTTCAAAAGCTTGACTGAGCCTCTTAATTTTTTTCAAAAAACAAACTATTAATGAATTATTTGGTAAATTTTCATTAAGTAATTTTTGAGTTTTTTAGTGACGTTTTGTTCTTTGACTGTGTCAATATTTAGAATAATGACAAAAAAAAAATATTTTATCTATTTCTAATCATTCCTTTTTCTGAATGAATGTATATATTTTTAATCTTTTCGATAGGGCCTCAAGTATAATTTTTATCACATTTTTCCTATTTTTATACTGTATGGGAGTAAGGGAAGAGGATAAAATACCATCTCTCTGTCATAGCAGCCCGGGTGACATTTTAATTACTTACTAATACTATTACTTACTTATTGCCGTTAGAGTTAAGGAAATCATACCAAGCCAATCACTTCAACTCAGACACACATCTATTTATAGTATTAACTCTTTGAAATTATATTGTTAATTAATAAATTTTATCCCGTTGAATTTGAGAATTCAAAGCGATCAGATTTGAATGAACCACTCGGTATATGTTAAAAAAGATGTTTATTATAAGTAAATCGGAAATTTGATCTCGTACAGATGTCGAAATTCATCCTTTGGGATTACAAATGTTACATGAGTAATCCCAAAAGAATGAAAAAAAAATGAATATTTTACATTTTTAAGTTATTTTTATCTTTTACAATTGGCCTGAGACATAATATTTCAGTTAATCTTTTTTTTTAGTTCCTCAAAAAGGCGTATATTATTTTTTTTTTTTTGTAATGACTTTTTAATTTGTAAATTAGAAGTATTAAGTTTATATTTCCGCAGATCAAACATATCGTGTATTCATTATTTTTAATGGATTTAAATATTTTATGTATGAATATGTTAAGGGCAATATGGAAAATCTGGCATTTAACAAAATGTCCGGGAACTTTATAAGATTTGCAATGGAGTTGTCAGTGGTAATTTAAACTTCATTTACATTGTCAGGCGAAATGAATTTGATTATTAAACTATTCATTGCTAAGCAATTTGATTATAAAGGATTAGATTATGATACAGTTTCATTGCAAAAGCAATTTGATAATTTATTGCAAGGGCGTCCAATCTGTAGCTCACGAGCTGCATTGCAGCGCGCCTAATGTTTTGGTGTGTCCCACTGTTCGTTCTCACTTTAACTAATCTTTTTTTTATAAAAATGTTGCAGTATCAAGAAAAAGTGTAAAACAAGTTTTTAAATACGTACAAACGTTGAAAAATATTTTACAGTATCTCACTTTTTTGAGAATCCATCCGGGTTGCCAGATTAGCTTTTTTAAGCAGTTTTGCCTTGATAAATTATATTCCGACTTTTTTTATATTTGGTTTAACATTGAAATAATTATATATGTATAATCGTTTTGTAAACAAGTGAACTGTTTGCCCATAAGGGGAATCAAAATCTATCTCCATCGGTATTCTGTGTATTAAGGACCCCTTTTAATATATTATAATACATCCTACTCACGGATTGTGCAAAATAACCTCAGGTTCAAGAGATGGATCATTTTCCACCCACTGTTTCCATGAAAATCAAGGACCCCTTTCAATATCCTATGATACACGTTTTTTAATACTATGGGTCGTGCAAGTGAACCGCTAGTCGAAAAGTTGGATAATTTGCCGTCGCCACCGCTTCATTGAACATTAAGGACTCCTTCTTATAGTTTAAAATAAACTTCAGTCCACGGGTTGTGGATGTGAGCTTGTGCATGGAAATCCCTTTGACTCACAATCTCAGGAATAATTTTAGAGAGCAAATTGAGACATTCAAAACATTCTTATGATGTGTCAACAAGACAATTGAGTTGGCTGATATGCAGTAGTTGATTCAGTATGGCAAAAATCACTGCTTTCGCTCAGGTATTGGGCGAACTTAATACAAAACAATGTATGAACATCTGATAAATGTCCGACTTGAGGGTTTGCATTTATCCAAAGAGTGTGATATAAACCCGGAGTAGCATCTATTAGAAGTTTGTGGAAATTTAGACCAGGGCAGGCCCTAAGTGGAGGGTGTAGAGAGAACAACGGTTGATGAAAATAAAATGGTATTCTGTCAACTATTTGTTGAGAACAAAATTGTTCTATCTGCGGCCTTAAATGGGATGGTTCAGAAACTTCCAGCATTACCAAGGGGGAATGAAAATGAATAACGACCAATCGCAACAGAGAGGAGATAATCACAAGCAAGAAGAACAAACAAACAAGATGATGCAACTCTCTTGAAGGGAGTTTAAGGAGACTAAGTTAGGATAGTGGGTCAATGTCCAAGTGCCAAGTATCGACCGTGAAATAACTGATCCCCACTACGTCTTGGCTTTTGTTATCCATGTAGTAGAGAATTTATAATATAGATTAGGGACAAAAAATAATTTCTTAAACAGCTCAATGAAAGACAACAGTTTGAGTACTGCAAGGAGTCATTCCTAAGTGGTGATGAAGTTCCCAGAGGGAAGGAAGTTACATTACGACTCACCGGATCAATTCTATCGGAAGGAAATGAACAAGGCTTTAAGGGTTGCTTTTGCACTGACTTCAAACAAATAAGTTCATCTGCAAAAAAGGGAAACTTCTATAAAAGCAAATGCCATAATAGCACAACATGCTCGAAAATAGTTTAGATGGTGAATGTGTTTATGTTTAGAATACATTAGGTAAAAATATTTTACTAATATTACCTATTTTAGGAATGTTTAAAAAGATGATTTATGAAATCTTTATAATTTATGTTGAAAATTATATATAAATAAGTTTTTTGTTTAATGTCTATTTTGAAGAAAGTAATAAACATAATATGAAGTATAGAACCGTGTAGTTTGAATAATATTAAATAGGATCAACAATTCTAACGTAAAATTTTATTGGAACTAGACACTTGATCCAAAAATACGGAGTCAAACAATCATAACACTGCAGGAAAGTTTTTTAGTGTAAAATGTTATCTGTCTAATGTCATCTAGTGTAAACACTTATACAACAACAGATACTCATTACTAAACTCATATATTGGATAAATAATTGATTCATTTTTACAATACCTATTTTACTAAATTTAGAAATGCAAATATTTGAAAATTGATTGCTTGGTTAGCATCTACAGTATGGGTTTGTTGATAAAGTTTTATTCCTGACAAAACTCTCGTATTTGATTTAACAATATATACATTTCATAAGATACTCAGAAATCCATCTTGACACAAATGATTAATTAATACACAAATAACTTTGCAAATTATAATCTTCAAGCCTCAACAATTATCTCTTTCAATATAGAGAGATTATATGATTTAAAAAGTTTTTTTTAGGGAGAGGATATGCTTATAAGAGATAAATTTGTCAAAATATTAGGAATTTTTTGTACTTCCAAAATGTAATTTATTATACCATTTGTACTCCAACAGAAAGATAGGACGGATCCACATTTTCTCGGATCTGAGTCGGTTCTGATCTTTAAACATAATATTGAAGTAAATTTCGTGTACCTAAAATGTCGGATCCCGATCCGAAACCAAAATTAGACAGATACTTGTTTGGTATTTTATAAGCGTTTTACCGAAAGTTGGGACATAAATCAAATATAATCTAGAGTAAAGTTTCATTTTAACTGATTAGTGTTGTCTACAAAAATTAATAACCTTATGTTGTTTTTATTCGAAAATAATTATTAGTTATAATCAGAATTATTGAAATAAAAAAAATTGATCTGTCATTATTTTTATTGTATCTTGCAACCTCTCCACCGAAAAAAACCGGAAAAAGACACATAAATAAGTTGTAGTTGGTCCACTCTTCCAGCTATTCAATATTAGTCTTAACTGTTTACAGCTTAATAAGAACTAATTTGTATCCAACCCATCAATGTTAAGAATACGTATTAGAGGAAAAGAAAAAGAAACATCAATAGCTGATAAGCAAATACAATGAACATTTTCATGTTTGTCAATTAGATATAAGTCCATGAGTTCATGCAGATGTGGTTTCATTCACTAATTTCAAAATAAATAGTGTGTACGTTCGATAAAGTAAATATCTTTTTTCTTTAAAACTGGAATGAAGTATTCAGCAATAATCTAAGCTTTTTATAATCTAGAAAATCCCTTAGGGCTTTTTTTATTATGTACAAAAGTTCGTTTACATAAATCTGCCTGGGGTTTTGGATCTTTTGGGATAATAAAAGTTACTTTTATTGTACATGGTACATTGGACTTACATACAAGACCCGTTCCATCTATACCCTTACAAGGAAGACAGTTTTTATATTACCGAACCTCTATATTTCGAAAGCGATAATTATTGAGGTTTAAAGATTATAATATGCAAAGTTCTTGAATAATACTCCCCATTGTTACGTGTATTTATCTCTATACACGAATTTTTGTTAACACGAATAATAGAGGTGAAAAATCAGATTTATCTACCAATAAAAACAAACAGTTCGTTTTCTTTCTTTTTCTAGCAAAAATAATGTTCACCACTGTATTTATTAAAAGAATAGAAAAATATAATTCACGAGTCTTGTTATATGTAGGTATATTGTCTATTTAAAAAAGTATATCTTTACTCTATATACACATTTAATGAAACTGTCATTCAACTAATTTTTCATATTTTGTTTTAAGACAGAGATTAAATGGATTCTAAAGGTTAAACTCAATATTTTTAATAAACATGGGTCTTTCATCATATCCTTCAAAGTGAACAAATATGAAAAAAAGAAAATATACTTTTATCATATATGTCAGGTAGACCTGTTCAAATTTTAACTTTTTTTAGAAACCTTTTAGTATTTAACTTTTTCCCGTTCTCCAAGATCTATAGAAACTACATATACCAGTCATTTAGATTTTGGACTGCGGCATAGCTGGCTTTGAAACTAGGATTACCTTGAGTAGAGAAACTGTTTTGCAAGTTTTGGAATAAGGCAGAAATAAACATATTTGTTTAAAAAAATATAGTCCAAACTATTAAAAATCAATATCTAGTGTGTTACATTGTATTATTTTTTGTTTAGAGTAATTAACTTTAAGAAGGAAAAAATGTATTTTTGTGTTTTATTATATTTTTGGATACATATTCGGCAAGATATTAATAATATAGGAGAGTATCCAAAAAGACAGGGAAAAAAGTGCAAAAAAATATAAAAAAGAAGCACTTTCGTGGGATAAAATTTATCCATGGGCACAAATAAAGGGTTAATAACATATTGGTACAAATTAAGACACAGTTTATTGGCTTTGATTCGATAACCATATCATTCCAATACGATAAGCCCTTGCGAAGCTATAGTCAAAATAATACAAACATACTCACATTTTTTTGCCATTTTTTAGAGCCACCAACAATAAGTTTTCAAAGTTCATGTGGGAGGCATAGGCACGGTTCAAAATCCAAATTAATGGTATATTTAGTTACTATATGCATTAGAGAACAGGAAAAAGTTAAATATTAAAAGGTTTGAAAAAAAAAAAAGTGAAAATTTGAACAGGTCTAATGTCAGGGTTTATACAAAATATGAAGGGCGTTTAACAAATTGCCGTGCATTGATGCCTATTTAAATCGCTTTGTAACTTATACTAGTTAAAATGAGTAATAACGCAACTAATTATTTAGATCCATACACCAGTATGTTACATCCTTAATTTACTACATTTTTCAATCTTGCCAATATTCTAGCAAAGGATTATCCAGCGTTGCTCGGGAGGGAGAGGGAAATCACATTGAAAATGGTGTCATTGATTAAGATAATTAAAAAAAATACTTCTATACACTAATAATTATAAAACAAATGTTTGTTGTTGTCGAAAAAGATCCTGATCATTCTAATTCTATTGGATTATTGCACTATATAAAAAAATCCGGTTAAGTAAGGTAAACAACAAAGTCTCATCATTGCAACTCCCCCCCACACACACACACGAAAAAAAAAAATACTCTCATTATTGCCTCTTGTAACCTTATTAGTATTATTATAAATAAATAAAAAATAATGTGTTCAAATAACATACGAGCATATATACATCTAAAAAATTGTCTAGCTGAGAAATACATTTTTTATTAACCTCAAAAAATTCCCAAATCGAAATTCGCGAAAAGCATTGGAAATTTTTTTTTTACACCAATTAAAAAAAATAGATTTTAGCATTTATTTAAATTGTTAAGAAGTACAAACCTACCAATATTTGTTTAGTACTTGCAAAAACAAAAAAGTTACGAAGAATAATATTGTCGAAAAAAATAACACTCGATAACTGGTTCATGTTTGCAAATATTGGAAAAATTTTGTAATAAAATGTTCTGGAAATCGAAAATACCTCAATGATAATGTTGCGTTGGCATTTTTTAATGTAAAAAGCATAATCTTGTGGCATTTATTCTTAAAAAAGTGAAAATAGACTTTTGATGAAAAAATGGGGGAAAAAAGAGAGAAAAAAAAAAAAAAATTAAAATTATTCAGAAAAGGACAGATATTTAAGTAAAACATTAATGTTTATTGGGCTAATTGATTTGCAAACATATCTTCTAAAAAAATTCTACAGCTTCAGATTATTTACTAATCCCATATTCTATTGGAAGTTCTTTTTTTTCAGCTGAAATAAACAAAATTGCAATTTTTAAGAGTTCATTTTTTTAGTTCATAACTTTTTTGATTTTTGTGCAAATTTAGAAGACGTAATAATTCGTATAGTTGTTTTAAAACGCCAATCACTTATTGGTAAATAATTCAACCCCCTATCTAGTCTCCTTGAGCTGCAAAAAATGGTTTTTGCGTTTTGGGTATAGCATAAGCCCCCTTATAAGACCTCTTCAAAAATCGAGACCCCCATAGTGGCCTGTCCTAGCTCAAAAGAGGGAGTCATGCAAAATTTGAGACTCATAGGTTCAATGGTGTGGGAATGTATATCTACACACAAACACAATCTCTCTTTTATATATATATATATACAGATATTTTGTAACAGCGGTAGTAGTAGGGAGTGTGCTGAGCTTTCAAGTCTTGACGAACAGACATGTTTTGCTTTAGTAATGTAGGAGACAACATCCTGAAAAATTATTAATGTCACCCCATTTTTCATGAGTACACTCACACGTATATACGCACTCAAAACTAAGATGCTCTTTCTTGAAGAATAAAATAATAATAACAACTTGAAAAAAAATATGAATTGATGAGCCGAGGAGTACTTTAACTCTTGGCTATACCTCATCGAAATCATAATAATTTTTTCTCTAATTTCATAAACTGAATTTTTCTTTTTTTCTTTTTTAAATTTGTGTTACAAAAAAGGCCTGCGAAGATTCTATTCATTTAATACTGTGCTCCCTGTTTATAGTGTATTAGTACATGATATACATCAGGGAGTGTTAACTATTACTAGACCTTATAGCTTTGGTGTCACTTGTTCCACCCTCTGACTGTTTTTCATGCATATTACTATACATTCATATTCGCGTACATTCAATTGTCTCTAGCCGTTCCACTCGAAAACAAAAACATTTATTCATTAATTTCTTGTTCGATATGAGGCCTGCATGCAGATAGCTTTTATTACATCTTAAATAATTGGCTTTAATTGACTTGAAGAAGCAACAGTAACGCTACACATATTTTTTATGAATACCTAATCAACCATTATTCCTCAAAAACTTATACTATTTATGGAAGTATGAAAATTTCAAGAATCCCTATAAGCCTAAAATTTTCGTCAACATCCTTATTCTATTAAACATAAATAATAAACTTATTCCATATTTTTAGATAATATTGCTGAAGCTTGATTTGAATATATTTATATTTTGATATGAAGAAATTATTTCTTATTAATTATTGCTTTATCTGAGACCCTTTATGATTGACTTTATAATAATCATCTGGCCAATGTCTCACAAAAAATATATTCGAAGGGTCTCAAATACTCGTACATCCAAATTCATAGGTTATTTTTAAAGTTTTATTTATATATCTCTCAACATAAGTTAATGTCAGCATGGTCTTGATATTATACCTAGAATAGTTTTAGGAATTAATTCTCAACAAATGGAAATAAATATTTAAGACCAGAACATTATTCCATTTTTTTAAAGTATTTCAGTGTGAAGTTAAATTTTTTGTATAAATAGTACAAATTGGCCATTTTTAAGGGATAAAAACCCATTTTGTCCCCACACAAAGTATTTGAGAACGTATTTAAACCACCGTTACAAATTCCCATCTCGTATCAAGTCTAGTCAAAAGTGTAAATATATATAATTACAAAATTGTGAAAACTAATTTTATAGGTAAATATTTCAAACTTCAGAGGTTTTTGTTCCAAAAAAAAGTTACTGTCAAAACTTTATTTACATTTTTAGATTAGTTTATTTTTTCATTTTTTCACTTTCTTTTTTTTACTTATTTATACCTAAAACAATATCATATTATTTCATGTCCGGAATATCACTTTAAAAAAAATATGAACTTTTCGAAATTCATCTTTCATTTTTATGTTTTTGAACTTTTTTTATTGTCAAAAGTTATTTTAACCCTTGTGTGTTCTTTATTTTGTTTCCACACTCGTTTTCTAAAAGGTAAAAATGACTTGCTTTCAATAATATCCTGTAAGATAACGTGTATATTTGAATTTTGAGATATATGTTATAAAACATAATAAATTCATAACCTAATAGCTAATTCATCATTGAAACATGTATTAATTTTAAAATGATTATAAAAATATAAATCTGAGTCATATGACAAACATATTCTCCTAAGAGACATAGTAAAATTTATTCGATAAATAGTATGGAAAATACCTTTCAGACTCTTTGCGTCTCTTAGTTCATCACGAGATCTATCGAGAGCTGCAATTATCAAAACCTCATTGTAACTTGAAGTTCAATCATATTCCAGGTTTTCTAATAATGGTACTATCAGAGAAAACCTTATAAATTTGTCACTTTCATTCTTTGGATTAGTAAATAAACAAATGTTGGTCAATTTCATGAAAAAAATATGTCCTTTTTTTTGAAAGATGATTAAGTACTGGGCTACATTATTTAATATAATTTTCTAAAGATGGAGCTTTGTCGAATTCTTGTTCCTGAATGATTCCTTATCAAGGATATTTTACTTTTAATATTAGGTATATGTAACCTTGCAAATCAATTAAACGACTTTACGTAAATGTGGCTTTACAATATGACTTAAGAAGAGGCAATCTTATTGCAAGGCTACATCAAGAGAAACTTGATTCTTTATCTTGTTCTGAACTCGAAATATTTTCTTTCTTAGGCTAAAAAATGATGAAAAACGACACTTTTTTTAGACCCTTATAACTTATTTATGATACATAATGATGAGAAATATCATAGCTTATATAATAGAAAAATATTTAATGTTTAATTTTAAAAAAAAAATCTATTTAATCAAGGATTTTTGTTCGATTATTTATTTTTTAAGTGATCCCATTTTTTAAAGGGGTGAACTAACAAATGGCGACATTTTCATAATCTTTTCACGATTTCAATGTCGATTTTATGTTTATTTTATCACTAGTTAATAGATTTAAAACATCTTGAGTAACTATATTGAAGTTAATAAGTAAAAAAATCCATCATATGAATACTAGAATATCTCATAAAAACTAATTACCATACAAAATAGTTATTTTTTTAGATGAGTAAAGATGTTTTAATGTTTATATATGTATGTTATATATATTTTTATTATACAATATACATCTTCCAAAATTTCAAAGTCTAGATTGTTTTTATTTTCAAAGTCACCTTGATTTTCTAGAGAAAATAATCCTATTTCATTACCTGTATTTCATAGTTCAGAGTCTTCTCTTTTTGGTAACGTTAATTTCAATGCATAACAGTTATTATTATGTTGCAAGAACAATAAAAGTGGAAGATCCAAACCTTACATGCCCACAAAAATACTTATTGCAGCTAAATATGGATCATGGGGAACCGTCTGTTGGGACTAGTAGCGCCTAGATAAGGGTAAGTATATTTGAGAAGACTAATTGACTAAAGGAACTATAGTCAAAGCTTTTAAAGAGCTGTATGACAAAAACGGTCATAGACGTCAATATCTCAAGATTCATTGTCAATACACTTGAAAGAGACTAGTCGTGTCTCTATATAATCCCAAAAAAGTACTACTCCTGATAGCAGAGATAGTGAAAAATAGAACCCTCATTTCAATACCAATTTTTTTTTTTTTTTTTTTTTTTTGTGAACTCTTGGCCTCAGCAACAACCAGATCTGATTCCTCTGCATAATGACATTCGGTTGGCAAGTAGAGGCTCAGACCTTCAAAATCCGACTTCTAAGTGTTGAGGCTTTAGAAAACTCTGACAATGAGCAGTTGGCGTCAGAAGCCTAGATAAAAAAAACAGGTACTAAATTCAGCCACCACTTGGAAGCCGTTATTGTTGCTTCAAGATTAATTATCTGTAATATCATTATGATAATTAATTAATAAAATAATTTGAATATTAAATACAGACAAAATTATACATCAATGTTTAATTAGTTCATTTTATTCTCAAAACGTTTGTACGGGCAGGTTCATATATTCTTAATTTATTATATATTTGCAGTATATAAAGTTATGGCCGATATTCGTTTGAGAATTAATGATCGAGATTTCAAAAAATGTTTTTATGCGTTTTTATTATTTATCTACGACAACGATGAGTATGAAAAGTGAGATGTCATATTCTATACATGCATTTTTTAATAATGGTTTCATAATTTAGGAGTAATCAGTAAGATTTATTTCTCTACAACTATTTTAGATTATGAGTTAGAAGTTATAAAATATATTATTAAAAAAAGTATATAATTTGCTCATTGATACTGATAGGATGTATCAAATACCATCAATTATTGTGGGGGCTAAACACCCCATTGTAATAACATAGGGTTAAAAAAGTATTGTATAGCCTTAAATATCTTATATTCAAAAGAGAACACGAAGTGATGAAGAAGAATTAACACTTTTGCGCGCTGAAGCCTATGTTGGGAGTAGCAGCACTACCATTATTTACACCTGTTTCACCTCTCTTACTCTCTCATAAGAAGATTATTTTTATCTTTCCTTATTTTTTAAAACTTAAAAATGCTTTTTCTAGATGTTGTGGGTATCCCTCCATAATTGCACCTATATAATCCAATCATTTACCTTCTATAAATTGTATGATGTATAGTTGAACTTTTATTTGTACATAAAATGTTAATAATTGCTCTTGTGAAATATCAAATTGAATTATGTGAATCTACGTGATGTTTTTTTCTCGTACAGTTTTCCTCTGTATGTATCTCTTCCTCTCTTTTATATTCTTCTCTTCTCCTCCCTCCCCGCTTCCTTCCTTCTTTCCTCTTCGTCTTTCCCTTTATATGTGATAGAAGAAGCTTCCTACATACAAACATCCATGTTCATATTATATATGTCTATGAATGTAGAGTTGCGAACTTTTAAGAATAAATTATGCCCAGGTTAATTCTCTCTACAGCGCCCCTTTGAAGCAACAAGAAAAGATGATGATTTTGAATGTAACACTACTAGAACAACTGTGACTACTCCTTTCTCTTCTCTCTTTTCTCATACCTCAAAAAAGAAGATGGTTAGAAGAAGGAGAGGGGGTTGTTGGAGCTCACCGATTCTTTTCTTTTTTTTCTTTTTAAATTCTTCTCTTTTGTGTTATTAGTTTATTTTAAGAGTCCTTGACTGGATCTATACCAAAAATATTTTCTATTAATTTATTAGATCCACTTTAATATTATTAATATTTCTTTCGACTCCAACAAGTTGTTCTCACCTTTAAGCACCAATAAATTAACAAAAATTCGTACAAGGAACCAAAATTAAGGGGAAATCTTTATTGATAGGGTAAGATGAAAACAAGTTTAAAGGTAAACAAATTGTATGTATTTATATTTGGAGTAATGAGAAAGATACAATACTTAGCTGATAGATCTAGACCTAAATGTGTGACTCTGAGAATTTGTTATTTGAAGTGTATTTTTAGATCTTAATACTATTATTAGATTCATATCGCATGAGTTAAATATGTCTAAATACAGTTATCAATACCATACTACGTAGATTCGATACTTTTTCCCTATTTTGAACATTTAAAGAATATGAAGTTTTCAATTTGTGTCAGTGGGAGAAGCAACATGAGTTATTTTGTTATTAATTTATGGATTTTTAGCAATCTAACATATCATAAGTTGGTTGTGGATAAGAACTGCATACATTAATTTACCCATTTGTAGTACTACCTTATTGCAGACAAGTTGACAGCACAATATTTTTTTTTTGTCAAACTACCGTCATGAATTATTGGCAAGTTACTCATGAACGTGTTGTTGGTCTTCTCCAGGCAGGAGTTAGTGTGAATGCTGCAGCAAAGCAGTTGGAGGTGTCCAAATGTTATATTTCTCTATGGTGGAACCGCCACAATCAAGGACAAGCCTAGATGATGACACTTTGAAAAGCTGAGCAGAGTAGCAAATGTAAAGTATATTCATCATTGATTAAACTCTTAAAACGGCTCAATGCCAAAAAGTATTCAGTTAGTAAAAATATTGCTTAGTATTATCATGGTTTTATTTTAGTTGTTTTTCTATAGATACTCATTCAATGATACCCCTTTTATCTTCCTTGTGTTTACTAGGGAGTTTCTCTTGAAAACTTGGGATCAAGTTTTCGCAGGATTTCACAGATACGAGGAATTCTTGGGAGATCTCGCATTTAATTACTTCATTATTTAAGATTCATTTATGTAGTTCATCAAATGAAAAGTTGAATACACTTGAGATACAGTTTTTAAATATTTAAAGTATAGTGAGAATGATGCGCTATGTACATTATCTACCAAATCAATACCCAACAAATGAGTACACATTTATAACTTCTTCTTATAAATGTGATGAACCTCAATTATTTTGGGATGAATCTCGAACGTATTTATGAATAAGACTAGTTTTAAAGGACTTTTTTCTTCTGAAAAAATAAAATAAGATGAGTTTCACATTATTAATTATATTCTTTTACATGCAAAAAATTTCGGAGATTCCGAAATTAAGAAAATAAGTTTCGTAGAACCTTGCTGTAGGACATTTTCTGGGATATGAAAAATCCTATTTAAATGTACAAACAAGAATTGTTGGAAAAATAAATATATTTATGTACATTTTCACGACAGGCAATATTTGACAATCAATATTTGTATAGGTCGTAGACAAACAACACAATTTGCCTATTAAAAAAATACAATATTATAGAGAAGAAATGGTTGATAAAATATCAGTTTCTTAGGTAATATGTTTTAAAAAATATCATATATATAGAGAGAGAGAGATAAATTTTCTTTCGAATGGATAGAGTGTCATTATATGTAGCCTCTCAACTGAAAAAAAAAAAATATGTAGAAACTTCTCTTTGAGATGTCAGTTTGAACTTCAATAGAGAGCTTTTAAAGAAAGACTTCTCAAATTGTAAATAACTATGATACCTTCATATTGTAGTTTGTTATATTTTTGATTACATTTTTGTCTAGTCTGTTTATAATATTCATGGAAAGTAAATAAGTTAATTAAATATTTACTAGTTTAATATATATATATTTGCAAAATTAAGGCTTTATGGTTGTCTAATTTAATTAAACATAATAATTAATAAAAGGTGAGTTTCCACATCTATTATCCGTGTACCACCCAAATAATTTCTCTTAACCTTGCCAATAATTATCTTCAAATCGCATCCAAGATGAAAGGGAGAATTGTTCAGATTTGAGGATTAAAATATGCAAAGTTCTTTTAAATACATTGTATATCGGTACGTTCTAAAATAAAAATATATACGTGTACACACGTAAGCATATTCCGTATGTGAATAATTCGCAAATTATTATGAGAACCCCGACAATTTGAAGACTGTTTTAGAGGAGAGCAGCTTAGTTGTCATGACATTTCATTAGATTAACTGCAAGCAATTCTGAAAAAAACTATATAAAATAAAGTACTCTTTCGTATTAAGCAAGGACTTAGGCAGCAATTACTTCGTTATCGATCCTCAATTATAATTCAGGTCCATCACTTTTGGCCCCCTCCCCAAACGAATCATCAATACTGCGCTCCATGTTTAATAAGCACACACTCATGGCTACGCTTTATATTCACAGGTCCTTTTCTCAAGAATGAAAGAATAATTACAATAACTTTAGAAAATAACGACACTAACAGCCTATAAAATGCTTAGGATTTACAACTCTACCCATTATAGATGAGGAACCCTCCCTTTTCCAACTTTATAAAAAATTATAACACTTATTATATTTCATGTACCAAGTGAGTCCATAACTATGCAAATTTAAACCATTTTTTTCTCTATTCATGTTCACTAAAAATATTAATGATGGCATGTTTTTAAATATGACAAATACATAATTTATTTTATTTTATCTTTACATGTAGAGATGTACTTTAAAAAAAGATAATAAGAAGAAAACAAGCTTTCTCTTATAAATAGTGATAGTAACATTTAAAAAAGAGAAAAATAATGTGAAACTCAATTTAAATGAAATTAAATTTTGAAACTCGAATAAAATAATTTGTTCAAAGTCACTTTTTAGTCATTTTGTTTATTTATTTTCCAAAACATAAAAATGAAAAAAATTACAATTCATGCGTGTATTTTTTTTTTTTTTTTTTAAATCTACCTCTGACATTTTAAAATGATTTTTTTACACCTTGAATTGTATTGTCAACAAAATTGTTATGCATTACATTATTTATGATGATTAATTAGTTTGATCTTCTTTTTTTAAAATTAATCATAAAAGCAACCCAAGCAACCTTTCCCCTTCAATTATAACGAAACATTAATAAGCAATATTTTTGAATAGTAATAAATGTCATATATTTATGGATTTATAAGGAATAAGCAATTACTTGTTTTTCAATAATGTAATTAATGAATTCGATGTTGTTATTTCGGCTTTTATTTTTATGTAGCCTTGGAGAGTACTGTTATTCATTAGTAACTATTTAAAATCAATATTGAAATAAGATTAAAATAAACTTTATCCTTATAATATCTCTGGGTCCTTAGATTCCATTTTAAAAAATTGATTGTTTGTCTTATTCCTTTTATTGTCCAAGCCCTTGAGCAGACTATTGGGTAAAAAACATTTTGCCGAATGGTAATTTGTTGAGATGATATTTGGCCAAAAGAGTTTCTGGGACATTTGGCCAAAAAAGGAAATTTAATATCGTGAATTATATATATTGTATATTTTAATATATTGATAAATACGATTGTATATTTGGGAAGAAATTTATTCAACACTTCATACAAATATCTAACTTATTTATTTGAAGTATGTAGGGTAGGGGACAACTCTATGGGAAAACCACTGCTCTTTCTTGATGTTAGGCCTGTTCGTAAATCCTTAAGGTTTTCCCCCAATATGAATAACACAGGGGAATAATTAGGGGGGGCAGGAAAATTTTGTACCAATGAATTGATGACAATAATCAAATATATTTATGAGCGCAGAATCCAAAAGAGATCACAGTTTTTCTCTTAGTTATCTGAATTTATCCAAGGAAAAGTACCAGACCTCATAAGGGAGTTGAGTGAAATATTTCCATGGGGATGAGCTACCACAATCGAAAAAATAAAAAGATCCATTCATGATGAGTAAATAATTTTAATTTTTGGAAATGGGATCACTTAAAAAGTACAAAATGGAACAAAAATGGATGGAAATACAAATTTTTTTAAATAGATCTTCTTTTATGGGCCACGTAGCTCAATGGACAATGCACCCCAGACAAATATTATTCTTTGAACTCAATCTACCTAGGTTCGATTTTGCAGTCGCTAGTGACGGTACAGTTGTAATGGAAGGTAGCAAATCCATACAATTTCATGTTATTTACTCAAAACAATTCATGAACATTAATAAAATATGATAGATTATATTTTAAAAGTAATATTATAGATATGATAACATATTATACATTGGAGATAAAAAGGTTAGGAATCGCTTCTTTACACAGAGTGAACCCCCAAAACTTGTAGTAACATTTAATTACGATATGGAACAATGTAGTTCTATAGAACTCGTGCTGCTGGAGAAAAAATGTTCTTTCGAATTTATGTGTTTAGATTTGTGTTTGGTTCGTTCCTGGAGAAGGAAATATACTTAATATATATATGGACTTCAAAGAATATTCTTAGGTCGGATAAACTCAATGTAAAACTATAAAATTTACTCATACTTAATCAGTGCAACTATATCTGACTGATTAAAGGATCATTAAACAAAGAGAAATATTCTATTAACAGCAATTTATTTTTTCTTACGGATATTAATCGGTTAAATCCATGTATATATAATCGACTTCAATATTATTTATGGTTTTCCAAGTAAGAAATATGTTGCAATATAAAGGCAACACGTTCCTTTCATATCTTTACCGTGCCAATTAATGCACGCAACTTCACTTTCTGATCATTTAAACGATTTTGTGGATTTTTTTATGTTATTTGTTGTTATGGCATCATTTGGACGCCCATTGAGTTCTACGTCATTGCTGACTCTGCGAACACGTTTGAAGTCATCAAACTAACGTTTATTTGTTGTTGATGATAAAATTGAGTCCCCTTAAAACTTTTCAAAACATTTTTTATCTTAAACGGTATTTTTTCTCATCAAGGAGCGGTGTAAAATTAAAACAGAAAAATTGTTTTGGATCCATTATTTGAAATTAACAAAAGTAGTGTCACACCTATTGCAACAACTCACAAAGTAAAGAACAAAATGTAATGAAACTTTGTCAGTTGTTTTCTAAAGGTTTGAACTAACTGAAAATCTTGTGAATTAAAAAAAATAGGCCATATATGTGTTAAGCCCGGTACTGTTCGGATTATTTGCTATATGGACTTCGAAAATAATTCCTACGTTGGATCGATAAATTTTAATACTATAACTTTTACTTAAGGAACACCTAAAAAAAAAGAAAATTATATTATAATGTAATGACTTTATCGTTGTGTATGAATCGTTTAAACTCTGTATTTGTACTCGACTTCATTATTAATTATGCTTTACTAGCGTAGATACTACGTAATAAAACCCATATTTTGCGATGAAAGTTTACAGAGATGCCAAATAGAAAATATTGGTTCAACATACGCAGATGCTGATTGTTTGGTATTTTAAGGGTTAAAATGTTTTATAGAAAAAGACTTATAGACATTCGAAGGACACTCATATAAAAGCAAAAACAATTAATACTCTTATTTGTGAAAGACTGTATGTATTTGAAACTTCAATTAAAGTTTGTAAAATAAATCATACGCATTGCTAAACAATGGTTTTTATATAACTATTTATTTACTCAAAAAAATGTTTTATCAATATATGTAATTTATATAGCAATTTACTTGCTTCTAAATCTTTGTTACAGAGTGGTCAATCATGCTAAGAAAAGTTTTAACTTATTTTGATAGCACTTTATGGTAATATGAATGTTAAGTTTATTTAAATCATAAAATGAAATTGTTATTCTTTAATGATAAAATAGAGTTTTACCAATATCCAACATAATCATTTACACTGATAAATATCATTCCTGTCCAGTAATGACAATTTTTATCATTGTAGTTGTGTATTGTTCAGGAGTGAGTTGAACTAATAAAAAGGTAATTCGAAAAAGTAAGTTGTTTTTAAAATGTTTCTCATAGCTCAATAATGATGTTGGGAAAACCAAAGACAGTGTTACTGTAATAACAAATCTAATATACGCATAAGGGATTCTATAAGTAGGCTGCATTTACCTTGTGATAATGTACATTGAAATTCCAACACCTCTTCCAAATACTCCATAAGAAAAAAACTAAAATTCTCCACAACATTATGTAACTTTTCATCTACTGGCATGATCCTATAATATGATATTTGTACGAAGACTTCGGAAAAGTCGAGGTCCTTCTCTTTCTACTCCATTAATATATATTTCTAGACAAGTATTTCTTTCTTATAAAAAAGTTGCAAAAATTGAATTTCAACTTTCCACTCTTGCTGTCTCCAATTTTGAGATAGAAAAAGAAAGTATGAAGTGTTTTCAAAGTATTACAATGTACACTTTTAGGTTCACTAATAAATGAAAGAGAAATAATGTCAAAAGTAAAAAATTAGAGATATACTTCAGTACACATTTATGTCTTTACTTACAGATAGCCATAAAGTTAAAGTATTATATCCCATTATTTTTAGATTTTGCCGAAGTACGCCTTTTGTTCCAATAAAAATTTAATAAATTTACTATTATTTAATTTATCTGGGAAGATAATTAAACAACATTCAACAGTAAAGGTATTGCTGTATAGTCACAGAAATTTTTCCAATCTTTATGAGTACTTTAAAATGTCGTTTTTTATAATTTTTCTTGTTCAGGACGTGATAAAACGAATATATTAGTTTGAGGAGATTTTCTTTGCTTTGTAGAAAATGCTCCGCAATATATGTCGCTTTTGAGATATCCTAGATGACAATTCCTGACGTATGCAATTGTTTTTGTTTTTTTTTCAATTCGTCATATCTATTATGTTAAAACAATAAAAAAAGTGGTTTAGGACTGTATAGTGAGTTGTAAGGAAATATTAATGGCCCTTTAGTTGACGATAAGTATTCTCGTAGTTAGTGTTGTGTCAGTACCTATTTCGAACTTCAGACTGAAGTCTAGTTGACCCCTACATAAAAGTCTAAAAACATTTAAATCTTGGTCCTTGATGACGTAAATCATTTTTTTTTAAATCAGTTTTATAACTGACAGTCCTATATAATGACGGACTTAAGAGCCGGTCCTAAGACTAGCCTGGATCGAATAAATAAGGCCCAAATCAACATTACTTGTAGATAATTATTTTTGGACAAAGTTGACCAGCTGTTGTCAACTTTTCTCGTATTTCGTTTATAGCTTTGCTTTGGCTTGGTTTTTAGATTTATAGACAAAGATGATAGGATTGTATAGTTAGTGTTGTAAACAAGTCATATTTTGATAGATTTGCTTCTAATAACGCAAATATGATGGATATTTTTAACCTCTTAAACATACATTTACAAAAAAGCATCAGTTTTTTATTATGATTAAAAAGACTTTTTAACCAAAAGCCCTCTTTTATCATAAAAAAGTAACATAATTAATTATAGTAATGGTTGAACAGAGTGTGTTCATTTCCTCTCTTCATTCTCCTTGATGTAAATATGAGTAAATATATGTACTTTTTTTGAGAGACTAAGTGGAACTTATCGTGTTCATAGTTTTGTTATGGAGTGCTTTAATAATATTAAGGGATGCTTTTACTATGTGGAACAATGAAATAAAAAAATATTAATAGAAAAATTATTTTTTTCGAGTTTGAATATACAATTTTTAGGGGTTTTAATATACCTTTATATGTATAAAAAATAATGAGATTTGAAAATAGTAGAATTGTTTTTGGTAATTCTTTTGTATGAAGTTATATCATCGCTATAAGTTAAAGGCAATATATAAAATTATATATTTTTTTAAGTCAATTTTCTGAGTAAGTAGCAATTAGTGTTGGGGAATTAATTATTTTTGAATTGATGAAAAAAAAAAAAGATTCTGAAGGATGTTTTGTCGAAAAGTGTTTAGCTTTTCTTATATCACAAACGAAAGAATGTACATTTGTACTCGGTAATAATTAGTGTATAGGCTTTCAACTTACAATTAATATTCTATCAAGGAAATAATTTTATGAAACTGTTTTTTGCTTATTTCTTATTCCAAATATATATACTTACAGACAGATGCCTTTATTGATTTTTATGGAAATGTACTTATTTAAAGAGCTTGAAAATCATTTATTTTCAGAAACTATGTATATAGTTCAACGATTCCTTAAGAGTATGAATAACTTAAACTATATATAAAAGTGATAACTTTTTTTATATCTTCTGTGAGGTGCACCTTCTTATGTGAACTCTATCTCATTCTTCCTAATCTCTATTTTACATTCTACACATAGAGAACATTTCACAAAAGTTCACATTGCTATGAAAATCAAATTCAAGTGAATGAAATCCGATGACATCATTTTTAATATTGCTCTATTTCGGAACGCTCTTCTCGGTATGCATATATGTCTACGAAGATTTCCGAGGACCCCGTGATCCGGAGCCTTCGTTCCATCATCGCTGAAGTAAATGAAGTATCTGACCGATTTAAGGCAGGGCACAAATGGAACTGTAACGATCCATATAATCATTTGCATCCTCATCGTGGAGCTATAATGGCAGCTCGAAATGGAAGACGTTTAGTTCGTCAAGCAGCAACAACTTCATCAGAGAATCATACCATTGTTGAAGATGACCTTAAAGTACGAGTTCATCCCTCTTCGCCAGATAATGCTCAGTCCGCTGCTTTTCTTCTCCGCCCCGTTTCAAGGATATCCAATGCATCCTCTGTTCTCTTGTCTCCAGGTGGAGGAGGAGAAGATAAAAAAAGACTGTTACTTGGAGATTTGCAGCCAAGACACTCCTCGACGACGAGGAGCATGGAATACTTCCCTCCCAAGTCCAAAGTACGACTGTCTTCCTCATCTGCAAACCGTAGACAATTACTTAAAAAGCAAAAGACCAGTGACAGTGCACCGCCTTCTAGATACTACTCAGGTAAGACTCACTGACTTAAGAGGATCTTGTATGCTTCACCCTGATAATACGTACGAAAGGCAGTTCGTTTTCTACTTTTTTCGAATTTTGATTTAGCTAGTGTGAAAAAGTTGTCATATGATATTAAAATTAACTATACCGATTTTTATTGTCTTACGAGGTCATCTTTAGGTAGCACATCTTGATCAAATTATGAAAAATGCAAAATCTTCGTAACTCAGAGAAAATAGGTACTAACATCACATTTTAGTTATTTCCATGAAATAATTTCTTTACATTTTTTTTAACTATAAAAAATGTTGAAAAGAATTATTTCAAAATTTTCATATAAAAAAGAAAAAAAAGTTATGAAAGTTTGAGGATCTGTGTATAGCTCGCATCATTTTTGTAGCATTATCATACAGGAAAAATCAAAATGTATTAACTTAAGAAAAAACTTTGAAATTGTTTTTTATAGATTAGAATAATTTATATCATAGTTAATTAATGAAAAATTTCAAACATTGAAAAGGACCTAAAGATGACAATATATGACAAAAACTCTTCATAGATTAATTTCTTACCATATAGTAACTTTTTTGAACTAGATATAATCAAAATTTGGGAAAAAGTTTTAAAAAAATGAACTAGTTTACATACATACGAATACTTATTTTGAAATTTTCAAAAAACTGTACACACATATGTATTCTCAGGTTCATCTGCCTACTTGTTTCGACAATCCTCATGTGCAAGTGGAAACGCAACCCTTGCCCCACCACCTCATTATCCACACCTCTCTCCGTCATCTGGTTCACAAGGTATCACTCTTGTGAGAGGAGCCTCCTGTTCTCTAGTAGATATTCCTACGTATTTAGGACCTTCAGTCGGAGTAGAACTTGCACAATCTGTAGTAAGAGCAAGCAAAAGTGCATCTTCAGGAAGAGGGGATGGGATCATTGAGAAGAAATTGGTATCAACGCCCCGTCCTCGTCTACAATTAGGTACAACTTCTTTCGTTTAGCTCTCATACGAATGTATGTTAATAATTCCATCATTTTATTTATTCTCTTTCAGACTTAACTAAGAAACAAAGAAGTTTGACAACAAGGCCTACTAAAAAAAAGAAATCTAGTGGGAAAAAAACACAATGGACCGTTTTGTGTGTTTCTCTTACTCTGTTAACCATGTGTGTAACCCTTGTGGGCACAATGCTCAGCGTTGGATCCCAATATCCAGAAATGCTTATTGCACGGCGATGGGATCAAATTCTTAATGAATCTCGCATTTTAGACAAAGATGAATTACTCAATGGGACTTTAAATCGGACAATGTCTATTATTTTACCGTCAACCAACGACTCTTCCTTTATTTCCTCTTCTTCCTTCAATCACTTATCATCATCCAACAGATCTAATGACTCCATCCTACTAACATCCCTTCTCTCAATTAATCAAAATAAAGGCGTTCATAACGTTCTTGAAAATCCATGATGAAATTTAGTCTTAAGAAACAAAAAAATAAAAAAAACACTTTATTAGGAATATGTTTCTTTTTTACAATACTCCACTTATCGTAGGCCAACTAAAATTAAAAACTTTTACGACATTTATGTTGTAAACATAAGCCAAACAATTTTTTTAGGTTACCAAGTTTTACTCAATTTTAAATAAATAAAATATAAAAAGTTGGAAAAGTGACTTTGTGATGTCAGCAAATATGCTAGAATAATAGTTTTTGACTTCATTCATGTCTATATGTTATAATTTTTTTGTTATATTAATATTATTATTTAAAAAAGAACATAATTAAATGTTTTATTAAGAAAGATTATTGAATTAAATATATGTATCAATCAAGAAATGAAGATCATATCTTGATCACGTTCATATAATTCTTAGAAAAATCAGAAAGGCTTAGATCATTACTAATTAAATAACCATACAAAGATATGGAAAAAAAAGAAGCTTCGCCTAATTGACAGTAGTCCCAAACCTATCTTTTAATAACTCAAGAATAGGCAACATTGATATGAGTAAATACTTTAATTAGTTATATTTTGTATTAAATATGCCTTCCTTTACATCAATAACAGCCTCGACACACCGGCGAACAGATTCACAGCTGCAAAGTGCAGGGGGTTGTGGTAAGGACTGGAGGAGAAGAAGTCAGCTATATTGCTGCAGCAGACGTTATAGTTCTTCTTGGCTATATGGGACTGTAACAGACTTTTTAATATTGTAAGCAATCCGGATGGAAATGCCACGGTCTCTGTAGCCTTCTTGACACTGATACCACATAGGAGGAGATCATATTCTATTTTTCCGACATTTTTTCACTTAGAGGCATGGGATAAAAACTTAATAAAATTGTAATTAAATAATATTACATGTTTTGGGTTCCCATTCTGTATAGAAACACTAAGATAAGCTTTAAATAAAATAAAAAATGGTAATTGAAACACCATTATACAAATAATGTAATAAAAATTGGTTCATCCACAATTAAAATTAGCTACATTTCCCATTTCTACAGGGTGTAACAACAAAATTCAATGTTTCGGATTATACGGATTTTTCCGGCTATTTGATGACAAAATTGAGAAATACTATTTTTATTGTGAAATATACATATAAATGTTTTAGTTAGTAGCCCAAACACAGCCATGGAGTCAGAATAGAAGATTTCAAGCCTATTATATTTTCAGAGCCAGGATGCAGGTGCGCTATTGTGATGATTTTAGTGAAACAATCTGGATATTACCAATACTGAGGTGCAAAAGATGACAAGGATTAGCAGCGGAAGGGTTGTGGAGTTGAAAAATGTCGTGGTGGAGACCAAAGATCCCAGGGAAGTGATCACAAGGAAAAAGGTGCCCCAGGACTGGAGAACGACTTAGATATATCATTTGACTCCTAGGTATCCCGGCCTTTTAATCAAAACACAACAGATATTTAACACCATCAAAAGTCCTGATCCACTTTATTGTGCTGGAATGAAAGTATTTAGATCAGATTCTTTTTTCCCAGGGCCAGCACACAGTTCAGGAACCGAATTGGTGCCGTTATCAGACCCAACAGTGGATTCATTGAGTTAACATATATTCATAATGATGGTATTTTCTGCTCTGTTTTTTTCAATAGATCTGAAAAAAGGATAATTTTATATTTATTAAAAGTATATATATCAAAACCACCAGATTTCCTTTATTTATATACCCTGTATATAGTTAGTCATAAAGCAATCAAAAAAATTCTGAGGAGAGAAGAGAGAGTATGAAAACATAATTTATAAGAAAAAATATTTGCTTTGATATCCTGACTACATTTCATTTTTCTCATTGCATGGCATTTATTTTAGTTTTCGATGTAGAAGAAATGACTCATTCTTGTTATTTGTTACAAATATTGATTTGTCTTCGATAGATTTGTGTTATTAATATATCAACCGGTCAAAAAGACAAAAAATGAAGGAGAAATCACATCTGTTTACTTGATCAACATTTTTCCTTTATGTGTAAATTTGAAATTTTCACTATACATTTTAGTAACAACATATATGTACATGATGTTGGATTGATTGATACAAGGGGAATTGTTTATTATTTTTATTTTTTTGGAATAGAATAAATATATATATTCTTAATTATACTAGCTCTCTGTCAGAAATGATATATTTTTTTATACTTAATTATGAAAAATGTATTTTTTATGGAACCAAGAAAAAACAGCTCAAAACCAAATTGTGATAGCTAAATATAGTATTTAAATATATGTTTTTTATTGAATATGTCCTACTTCACAAGCAATAACAGCCTTGGCACGATGGTGAATATATGGGCTGCTTGGACGATGAAGGACGTGTCTATAGCCTAACAGGCCATCCTGATGGGAGCTCGGAGCGAATCCAAATTCGGATGAGAGTTGCAGCAGACATTCTTCTCCTAAACGCAGCAAAACTGTGAATTCCAAGGGATTTAGGTCAGGGCTGGTGGAGGGCCACACGGAGGGAGACCAAAATGAGCAATATTGTTGCTTGAGAAGTTATGTTTATATTTGGCTGTAATTGACATCTTAATGTTATATGCACAAACAACGGCGCAGAAGAGATTGCACACGCTTTTTTGTTGTTACTCCAACATTTTTACACCTAAAAATGTGTGATAAAAGCAAAACTTGTTTACTTTTGTTTACGTATTCGTTTTGTTGCGTAATGAAACATTGTAATAAAATTTGAAACTAAGGTAGTAGCAAGTTTGGGTTCTCCACTTTGTAGAGTTTCAAAAATACACCCAAAAATTAATATGGTATCCCTTATCCTCAAATTTGAAGAATGCTTGATAGAAAAGTGTTTATGGTCCTGATATTGTTACAGCCAATCATGCACTTCTTTGGTTTCGTCAATTCTGTTTCGATCATTTTAGATATCGATGATTTACCACGTTCTGTCAAAGTGCGGATAAAGTAATGTTAATTAAGGACTATTTTGATAGACAAGAAGATAAACATTAATAAAAAAAAATCCATTAAAACTATTTTTTACAACACCTATTATATGACATGCACAAGTTTTAATTTCTTTGTCTATATTACTTATTTATAATACCAACTATTTTATTAACAACTTGAAGTACATTTTATTTTGATCTACTAAAATGGTTTACTCCCTTTATATAGTTAGGAGTAATATAATTATTGGCATTTAATGCGTCAAAGAATACTTATAAACTTTCAAAGTCAAAACTTTCCCTCCTAATAAACTAAGTACATAACGAAATTTCAATCATTACAACCTTATTACAAGTACTATATTAATTGATATAAGTTGTTTCATTTCATTTTTTAGTTTCAACTTGTTTTATATTATTATACACATAATTGAGGGAGACCACTTTGACTTGTCCCACAAACTTTTGAATAGGTGATGTCAGAATTCCTGTGTTTTAATAGCTGAGAGACATAGAAAGAGGTCTTTCTTGCATAGATATTTTTATTGATCTAATTTGCCCAAATTCAGTATAAAATAACATGGTCATGGACCCATATTTACTCTTTGCCCCCCAAATTTTAACTCCCGGCTAAAGAAATATGGTGGTATATCCTGTCCATCAGACGCTATTACTCCAAGGAACACTATTTTAGCTGGATTTTTGGATTTGGGCACCTATGGGACTTTTTATCTAGATTTTGAATGCCAATAATCATTTCGACGTTTATGATCCTGATCAATAGTGAAAATCTTAGAGTAGATTTTTTTATTTATTGATACATGATGTTACAATAAGTTTAAAATTGTATTTAACCATCCAAATCCTTTGTTAATGATTAATGAAGATAATAGGTGCTTTTGAGACTTTACTTAGCTTCAAAGTACTTAAAAACTTTGTTTTTGTCTCAATGGTTGAGGAGTACACCTTCAAAAACTATTGCAATTTGGTCAATTTACGTATAAAGGGAACTTTAAGGTATGTTCAAAATTACCTCCACTAAACAGGTCATCTTCTTCCGACCTGTACCTGGGATTTATCAGCTTTCATACGCTGTATTATTGGTACAAACGACAAGAATGGATGCAGAAAGGCATCACATTGCAAAGACAATATTGCACACGCACAGTCTTATATGTTGTTGGTCCAACATTTTACACTTAGAGACCTGAGATAAAAACAAAACTTATTTATTTTTGTTTAAACCTGTTGCTTTTGTTGTTTAATGAAACCTTGTAATTAAAAATAAGGGTGACAAAATTGTAACTAAATTTTACTTCAAATTTTGTATCCCCCTTGATACATACCTAGATATATGCAAAGGTAATATATATCTTTGTCGTAACTGCTTAGTTGAGTGCCTTTGTTTCTATAATTTTTATTAATGAATATACTTTCATTGATTGCCAATATATTTATAAAGAAATGAACTTTATTTGACATTAAAAAAACAATTGCAATTTTGGTTGTTGATTTAATTTTGGCCCATTTTCGATTAAGAAATTTTTTTGAATTAAAAGCTATGCTAAATAGTTTTTTTTTGTTACATTCCAAAGCAGATAACAATATTATTTGCTTCTTGAGGAAAGAACATCTAAGTATCAAGTGTAACTACGAATGTTTGTGATCATGAATCACAAATACTAAAGCTGATTTTTTTTTTGGGGAGTATTAAATGTTGAGCTTAGAGAATAATTGAACATCGAAAACTGAGTAATTTCTACATATATCCTTATGATTTTTCATTTTTAAGCGTACAAGGATATAATTATACAACTTATAACTTAAGAGCACAAATTGATTTTTACACACTGAATGCGCTCATCTTCTCTTTGCCAGAAATGTACAAGAATTATAATTCAAAGTTTTAACCACGCATTAGCCGTGTGAATGTTATTAGCTTAAAGTAGCTCCGGTTTTCGAACCTGTTTGAATACTCAAAGGAGAGAGAGAGATAAAGAAAGGAAAAGCATGGGTTTTACCTGCAATTATTCAAATAAATATTGACTTTTTACTTCATTTTTTGTAAGAAAAATGAAATAAAATATACCAAATGTATATTTCTAGCTTTCTTTTCCTTTAAACATATTGTCTATATACAGTGTGTCTCTGCAAATTGTAAACAAATTTTTCCGATATCATCTTGATTAAAATTCTCAAAAAGTACAAATAGGAAAACATTGAGACTTTATATACTCATAAACAGTTAAATGTCAATGTGGCCACCATGGCCTCTATCCTACACCTAAAGGCCTTGCAGATATTCTTCCAACATGTTAGCCCACCCCTTCTACACGGCAGATTTTAGTGCATCCTCATTCACATGGGAGGTGTTACAGGCCTAACTTTCGAGGGTTCCCCAGACCTCATAGTCAAAAGTGTTGCAGTCTAGTTAGAACGGAGGGCACAATTACCAGGGCTTGAAATTTGCGTAGTTGTCTGTACAACACTTTTGAGTGTTTGTTTTGACTTGTTACCGGTGGTGGAGTTTCGATGGAAATAAAATAGTCATTGGGTAGTTGGCCTTCAACCAAGAAAAGACAACTGTCTCTATGACCTTCAAGTATACGTCTGCCCTTTGTAAACCAAAAAGTACAGGTAATCCTGTTTTCTTTTCCAGTTTTGCCTAACACTTTTAGGCTTCATGTCAAGGCCCTTAATATCGTCCTTTAGCATTTTAATCTTGGTAATGATAACCTTCGAGAAGCAGACGATGAAAGATATCTCAATTGACACATTTCCGTATCAAGATGTGGTTACACACAGTTGTTGTTTTTTTTTGTTTTTTTTTTTTTTTGGGGGGTTGTCCTCCCTCTCAATTATCCTTACTAGTTGGGATCACAGGAAAAATTGCTAAAATATTTAGTAATTTAATAATACTTTACATAACTTTCACTCACAGTTCGCTGGGACATCGTGTAGTATGTAGGTAAAACTTTGATTTTATTCGTATGCCGTTTCAACCATGTCATGAAATTATTATACTTTTATGTATATAAATTTTTGATCATTTCCTCCTTGTTTTAAAAAACAAATTTTTTTCTTTGGAAAATTCTGAAGAAATTACTGTTCATATTATGTATTGTCTGTCTATCTGTTGTACTCAGTCATACCAAGAATAATTATTATTATAAGAGGTAAAAATATTTGAATGAAAGAACATCTGGATCTGTTTTTGAATGTACATAGATTATCAATACAAAAAGGAAGAACTCTACACATGAAAAGAAAGAAGTGAACTAATCAAATCAAACATAAAAATACAGGGTTTGGAAGCAAAACGTGGACTGAATGACTGATTTTAGAAAAATGTCAATCATTTTATTTTTTGAAAAATAATTTTTAAATTTTTTTTACAAAACTTTGAGACACGACAGCCATCCAGGAGTTGATGATGAACTTCTCGGACAAGTTGTTCCACTCTTTCAAAATGGCGGCCTTCAGAGAGTCCACGTTCAGGTGAGATGTCCAGTTAGTCTCCCTCTCTAAAGTACTCCTTGCAGCAAGGTCCAACGGGTTCAAATCTGGCAAAGATGATGGCCACATGTCTTTCTGCCAAAAATCAGCCATGTTGTCGGTGCGGAACTTCTGGCATTGGCCGATGTGTGTGTGGGTGCACCATGTTGGGTCAACACATAGTTGTCCTTTGTGCAGATGTCCTTGAGCCATCGCAGTACGGTGAACCTTAGTACCTTGTGGTTGGCCTCTTGGTCGATTTTCTCCCCAGCCTTAAAAAAAGCCGGGAGGCATCTTCTTGCCGTCGGAAGCCACGACCCCCAGGACCATTTTTTGGGCCGGATTTTTTGTACAGAATACCCCCTTAACCTCCTCTGGTGATCTTCTAAGCCAACGGCCGTTCCGACGGTCGTAGACCTGGTCAACTATGAAAATCTTCTCGTCAGAGAAAAAACTTTACCGTCGATCAATTTGCTTTGATCCACGCACAAACATTCTTGCACCTCTGCAGTCTCCTTACCTTCAGAGGGTCTGTCAACAGGTGGCGTGGTGTCCTTGTGTAAGAGTACAACCCAAAGTCCTACTTCACAGCCCTCCTGATTGTCCCCTCGTCCACGTCAAACTCGTTAGAGACGCGATTCATGGATTTTGTGGGTCCTCCTTGATCTTCTTCTTCAGGTCCCCCAAAAACTCAGAATGCCTTTTCAAGCTATATCCCCCACTTCCTTTTTTCCTGAAGAGGTAATTTCCATCCTTTTTCATAAATGGAGCACTTCACAATGTCCATAATCTCTGCCACCTCAATTTTGGTATCCAGAAGGTCTAAGATCCTCTGCCTTTTTGTTTCTTGCTTACATATGATGAAAGATTTGAGAAATGTTTAATATTGTTTACTTTTGCAAAAAGATGAGGAGATTCGCAAAAAATCAAAAAGCCTCTTTATTTTAATTACATCATTAGCATTCATTAACAGTCCACGTTTTGCTTCTGAACCCTGTATATATCACAACAGGTTAATTAAACTTTTGATGTTAAAAAAATGTATTAATCGTTTCCACATTTTCGCAACGAGATCAAATGTTATTGTGATTTGAACTTCAGAAGAAGTTCATTAATATCTACTCCTATAAACATTTTCCAACCCTCTTTGTTTGATGTCATTTTTCCATTGATGGAATGGACTTAACCCTGCCTCTATATAGCCCTCATCCAGCCCTGACATCAAATCAATCGACTTTGCACTTTAAGGCGTTTTGGAGAAGAATATCTGCTATATCACCATGGACATGAACTTCTTCGTCAAGAGCAGCCAATCTGTTCACAAGAGTGTCAAGGATAATATTGGTTATAATTGAGGACATAATGAATAAAATATATATATATAAATATAATAATTAAGACTATTAGAAATTTGTTTTGAGTTGGGTTTTCTTGATACTATAAAAATCAATTATTTTTGTTGATGTTTTTTTTGTAATATTTTCACACTACTGAACGTTTTGGGTCCCCATTTGGTAACTTTGTAGCAATCATATTATGCAAATAAATTGAGACTCTTAAAATAGAAAATTTAGTTTTTTTTTATCAAAAAAATTGACATTCAATATGTTTACTGATATTTGTTATTAGATTAGAAAATTATAAATACATTGGAAGAATGGAATTTTTATCTATTTTATAGTATTTTTTGCCATTAATAAAAATAGTATTTTATTGATATATTTGTTAAATAAAAACATTGTGTAGATATTATAAGCGCTACTTCCTCAAAATAGAAGTCATGGACTACGAGCATCCTTTTTGTAAAGTCAACAATAAATAACTCTATGAAGAATAGAAAATTAAAGTAAAAAACAAAACATCTTTGACGTAAATCCAATTAACAGTTTTGCTTATATATTCTTAAACTTTCATATATGGTAAACCTATTCCATAAAATTATACAATGAGTTCTAGCTTTGAATCCACATCCCTAAACAACAAAGTTCATTAACCTTTTAACGACATATGTATCATATTTGAAACATGAGTTTTGGAATCCTTGATTCGAGCAGTTTCAAGCATTTTGTTTTATTTAAAACATCATGGATTCAATTGCAAATATTTGTAATAAATAGTCATTAAAGAGAAAAAATGCAAATATATTAGTTATGACAAACGTTTTGCCTCATCGAAAAACTTCCAAATCTAATTTCTTATGTATGTAAGAAAAAAAATCCTTCATTTTTATAAATATCAGCAAAAACTGTCAGTCAGTCATTTTGAAAATTTAAAAAAATCTTAATTTCTTATCAAAAAATTAAAATATTGATACTAAAATTGAAAAACTTTGATTTTAACATATTTTCAATAATAATATATTTTTTTTAGAAATGGATGAAGAAGTGAACATGAGTGCATTTTTAAGCAGGAGAAAGTAAAATTATATGAGTTACAACATGGAAATTGTGCAAGCTAGGAGGAAGAATTAATTTAATTCCTTGAATGCTCTCTTTTTTCCTTCACTAAAAATGAACAACGATTCTAATTTCAAAAACTCACCAAATTCCGAGGTTTTATTAACCAGATATAAATCATATATAAACAGCAGTGTATAAAATATGTCGTATAATGTGGGAGTGGATTTTATTAGTTAATAATCTGATCCGGCTTTTTTACTTTTCAAAGCTGTTTTCATTATAATTTCATTAATGGAGACAGAACATATAACTATGAAGTAATAACTAAGGTTGTTGAGTTGGGGTCATTAGAGTTGTATATTTTTACCGTGAGTCTGAGTCGTTGAAGTTTATTAAAGGAATGTTCAAAAAGAAGAACAAATTCCATCTAACATTTTAGTTTTTTAAGACGTCAAATACACTTTTCATTCACATTGATAGGATAGAGTATCCTGAAAATCTGTTTACTCTAAGCCATTTATAGTCCCTAGGTTAAATATTATTTATTCGGGGTCAAATAATTCACATAAGTTGAGTAGGAGTCTGGAAAAAATCCTTTAACTCTAATGCCTTGGTTAAAAAAGTAAGCCCTTGTAGGACTTGGAGTATACTTGAGGATCGACATCGATGTAATACCAAGCCTGGTATGTCCTTGCTATAAACGAAGCTTGACGTTTTTTGAGGTTCCTTTCATTGGTTGCATGGAGTTGCATTGATTAAATATAAATAACCATTAAAGTATTACAATGACTCCATCAGAACCTAATAATCATCTTTCATGTCCATATGCATTAATAATGATTTAAATCTGGTGTATTTTTGCTGGCTTGCTTTTTTGGCATTGGTAGTTTAAAGAATAAATTTTCTTTTCCTCAGCTTCTGTCATTATTATTGAACTCCTAAGTAGTAAATTTATTTCCCCACAAAATTCATTTATATTCAAAACTTGATTCAACAGTCGTGTGTCCTAATAATAGACAGAGAGTAACCTTGAAGATTTGTTGCAGAGTTATAATTGTAAATTCTTGTTGGAGTCTGAGCAGATAAACTCTATTATTTGAGAGTGTTGTTTTCCTGTTAGCCTTTTTTTGTGTATAAACATATACTATACGGACTTTAATTCTCCTCATGTGATATATTCCACTTTTTTATCTATAAACATACATATCATTATTTTTTATGAGATACAAAAATATGTCACATTTGAGATCTATACATATGTATATTTAAGGTTTTTATCCGTCATTATCACCCTTTCATCAAAACTATCATCAGGTATTACCATTTCAATGTCACAACGTTATCACAATTCATTTGTTTCCTTTCCTTTTTTTTTTTCTTTTCTTTTTGTTGACATACACAAGAAAATCAGTTTATCTTTTACTCCTGTATTCAGAAATTGCTGTCCTTGGTACTCATTTTAGAGCAAAAAATAAATAAGGCTTTGGAATTTGGAGGAGATAAAAAAAATAAGGAAATAAATATTGAAAGAAAAAAAAAATAAGGTTGGCACACCGCGTATAATATCATGTTGTATTTATGCATATTGACTTTATGTGCATTATATTTAAATAGCAATTGAAAATAAAAGTAATTTATTAATTCTAAATAACAGGACCTTTAAAAATTTATTTAAATTAGTTGCTTAAAAAATGTTTTGCTGTATATTTTTGTAAATCAAAGCTTATTGATAGTATATAAAATTTTACTCTCCGTAGAACATAAAAACAAACTTTTGGAGTAATAAATATATTATTTAGATCTAAATGAAGAATGATGGTATTGTATTCTTCTACATGAAAGATACTATAAGTTTACTGAATTGATAAATTGAACAACATTACTGGATTTACTGAAAGAAAAAATGATAAATTGTAGAGAGCACTTTAAACTTTGAAACATATTTTAAGACTTATATTTGGGATGGTACAGGGAACTGAATGGATACTAAGTCCATTATTAATAAACTTTATTTTTATCATCAAATAATAAAAAACAAAAATCCATTCAATCTAATGGATTTATTTTAACTTCACGTTATATACAGGGTACAACCTTTATTCAAAAACCAACGATTTTCTCCTACATTTCTAAATTTATCCTCCAATTTACAAATAAAAACCATCGCCAAATGAAAACTGACTATCTTTTTTTTTTCTTGTCATTATTATACACTATAATCGTCTTTGGCTTCAATTATGGTCTCGACTCGAACTCAGAAACAGGACTAAGTTTTGAAGACAGTCTCTATTGGCAGATTCCGGAATTCCTCCGGATATTGGACATCAGCTTGAATATTGTGTTGTAGGATAATCTTTTAGTGTGTGTCACTTAACTGTACCTCACACAAAGATGTCTATGGGGTTGAGGTTCGGTAAGCTTGGAGGCAAAAGACTAGTTCCAACAAAGTCAAAAAAAAAAAAATCTGATAACCACGTCAATGTTTTCTTTTCGGTGTGACATAGCAAAAAGTCATGTTACCCCCTTCATACTCTTCAAGTTCCTTCCTTACACTCCAAACAAAGGCTTGTCAAGTTTTAAGATGTTTGCAAATTTGTCTCGTCTGGCACAAATAAAAAGAAAAACAATTTGCTTTTTCCACGGTTGTGATATAACTACTACATTGGTCGAGGACATTTTTTTTAAATGACGCCAAAAAATTCTGACTAGCTGCCAACTAACAATAAAAAAAAATCGTCCTACCTGCGCTTGAGCTCAAAGTTTGTTGTTAAACAGGAGCTCAAAATTCAATGTTAAACATTGGCTCCAAGCTGAGCACTTGTTGCAATATCATTTTAAACAAAATTTTGGTGTTCATAAACTAAAAATATCCCGGTAATATCTTATGTGTTTTATAAGATATGAACTTCTCTCAAGATTTTCAGCAATTCTCCAACGGTCGTTCCACCTAAGAAACTCTCTGAGGTCATGTTTGGGCTCCTCTTCTGAGTGGCAAACAAACTTTTTGTCGCCAGCCTACATATATATTTTGGATTTCAGGCTGTCACACAGGCAGTTAATATAAGCAGAGAAGAGGGTAGGTCCAAGGACACTACCCTGAAGTACAAAGGATGGGACAACTATTGAAGCTGATCCAATGCTATATATCAGAACTCCATATTCTCTATTTCTGAGCCAAAATAACAATACTGACAAAGGTGCTGCCATTTCTAATGTTCAATATAGTCTCGATCGAATTTGATAATGGCCTTGATACGCTGCTGGACGCTCTGAAAGGTGATGGTAATAATGTAATTGGACGTTATGGAGTTCCATTGCTCCTCAACAGAAGCCTTGAGTACTTTGAGATTCATGGACCATGTACGGCAGGCCCTGGTCTCAACATGCAGCCAGAAGGTGATGATGTGAATAGTAATTTTATTCTTCAGGTTATTGAGAGGTGATTTACAACACTAGAGCTGGTCCTGACAAACCTTTTTTGTCAATAAAGAATGTTCCAACATTATCAAAATCCCCCCCCTCTCCTTCTTTACGGCATTGCAGATGGTGCCTTTAGAAACGTTAAATTCTTTGGCACGTGCTCGCATGGACTATTTGGGCTCTTCTGGGTAGCCTTCTTTTTTTTAGAGTGAATATTGATTTATTCAGTCCAATATCAAATATTACATTATCGAAAATTTAAACAAAAATGCCGATAACAAATTAGAAAAATCATTAAAAAACAATATTGCACATGCGGTACGTCAACATAAAAACATTAAGTAAACTTCTTTTTGAAAAGAGTGTTTTCCCTCTCTTTTTTTCTCCTCGAGTAGATCTTTGTTACGTTACAACGCAAGAATTCTTTTCATATATATGGGTAACCTTCTTGACGTCATTAGGGTATTATTAGTACCAGCCACCACTTCCAGGCTTCCTTTCAATACCATTACCGTCCTCAATGCCCTATTTGATGTTGAAAATTGTCTACCTTATTGCAAGTTGCGGATCTTTGTTGTGTTTGTTCCTAGCAAAGAAAAGCAGCAATAACGATTCTGCTTGTCTCTTTATGAGACCCTTTTTCGATAGATTGTATTCTTTTTTTTTTTTTTTTTTTGGAAGGGTAGTCACTTCAAACTGCTCCTCACCTGACAAGAGTAATTATTAAATCCTCTTATATTTTTTCTATGCGCGTCTCTTTTAAAAATCTCCAAATTTCAACTGCACATTCGGTAGTATAATATGTAAGAACTACTAACAAACAATGTTTTATATTGCTAAGAAATACATTTTAATGTAGGGGTGGCATAACAAACACAGGGACATCCATGTATTTCAATTATAAGGGAATTAACGAAGGCTGAACATTGACTGAAGTGTAGTGTACTAAATAGATCCAATAGATCATGGGTATCCTGTTTAATAACAGAAACATAATAATATATAACTCCATGCTTCTTCAAGTCAAAGACAAATATGGTCACCTTGAAGTACTACAAGATAGATTACGTCACCATTACTTAAAATATTTTTAAACTTAAGCCCTTCCAAGATTTGGATGAAAGGGCATCCAATTAACACTTTCAAACCGATGTCGTCTTTACTTCATTAGAAATATTTTACCCACAATATTTTAAATATTTCGTACAATATAATTTAAATTTTTGCTTTACTACGTGAAGCAGAAACTTCAAGAAGGATAAGTAAAGATTTACTTTGTAGAATAAAAAAGACAAACTATATAAGAATATATTAAACCTATCTTTGAAGTTGATTACAGCCTTTCTTTTTAGGTATATTGCGTTGGTAGAGATGTGTATATATTTATAAACCGTATAATTACATTGAGTAAAATATATTTTTCGGGTATAATTTTTACAAAAAGTAGATGTAGATATACTTTATTGCTAGTGGATTCAACAACAAGTAGCTATTTGTATAAGCTATTAAAAAGGTAAACGTAATAATCAAAGTATCTTTGTCAAAAGAATAAATAAACATGGGTACAAAAAAAAAACCTTTCAATTCTTTAATTTATTTTTATTTTAAATTCTTATATCTCTTCCATTTATACTATATTTTTTTACCATTCATGACACCAACTACGAAAAAAAGATAAATGAATAATTATTTAACTTTAAATATTAAGAAAAGTAGGCTTAAAATGCTGTGTTTTAGGTACATTATACAGTTTGTCCTCACTTTATACTTTCTCTTTCGAAATGGGAAACAGTGATAGGAGATAGTTAAAGCTCAACTACCGCAACCTTTTAATAATAAGAAATAACATTGCGAAGAAAAAATATATTATTGGAGTAGGAAAAGAGGTATCTCTACTTTTTCGCAATATTTGGACAATTATCACATTGGAGGATCATGAAAGTAAATGGAAGACCTCATTATTTGGAGGAGGGTACATGGATTCAAACTAAGCTTTATGATATTGAAGAAAAATACAGTTTTACAAGGTTAATTTAAAGTAATCGGTGTTGTTTTATTTCTATGATATAATTTATTCGTAAATGTTGCAATATTATAACGACAAATTATGATTTTTAAAAGATTTCCTTCTGTTGATTTTTGTCTTCGATCCGTATTTGTAGTTTTAAACATACTCAAATACCGTTCAACGCCCATTTTAGTAATTGGAGCAAATTTGAAGTTGGCTATATCTTTAGGAGTCATGCTAGACGGAGGTATCTCATTATCACGACCATTGATTATAAGTCCAACCTTTTTTATAGATGGGAGATCAGGATTTCTGTGAATGACGGAGATTATTATTCTCTGAACTATTTCCCCTTTTTCCCCAGGACTGGTTTTAATCTATTATTCGGCTTCAATAAGTATATGCATTTAGAGAATCATAAATGGGAATTCCTTCTGTTTCAAGGTTAGTAATAGCTTCAGGTAAGAATGCCAGATTATCTTTGATGCAAGACAAATTGCTTCTAAGGGGTGGATTTTCTAGAACTTGCTGTCGATTATCAATGGTGAGGGCATCATTTTGATTAAATTTATATAGATTTCGTTTCGTCATAAATCGGTCCAACATAAATTTATCTAAGAGTCGAGGACTCAGCGAAAGTGACACCAATATGCTTATAAAGAACATTATTCAAACCTTTGTTACCAGTTTGTTTAATGAGATGTCTGCTGCTAAGAATGATTTATTTAAATATATAAAGAATATCGAACTTTCAATGGCTTCAAACTAACAAGAAACTTCATATACTAACTAAGGTCCAGTCCAAATGGAAACGTTTCTTGAGCAAAACAGAAAATATTTATCTGTTTTGGGCTTCCATCCACACAAGGGCAGACATCTGTTCCTGATATTGAAAAAAAGTGCTTATAGAGTGTAATAATCTACGATGCAATTTTTTGTGGACAGTATACACGGAAATACTTATGTATACAGGGTGCAGCTAGATAACTTCTTCTTTCCAAAAAGTTTTTTTTTGAATAAACAAGTTTTTTTTTTTGTTTAATAATAATTGTTCACATTTAATTTCGAATATCTGAATACCTGGGGATTGTTTCGTTTTTTTTTCTTTTACTGTTTTTCTTTAAATTACTTTTCATTGATAGGTTTTAGAAGGATAATTAATTGATACAAAAAAATGCAAAATCTTATAAATAACAGTTTTATTTCAAAATTTGAATTATTAGTGGATAAAGTAATTAGTTTTTGGAGATAATGCCAAGGTCTACAGAATATTGATATTTTCCTATTAAACCCGGGCTAACTACTTGATTGAACAAATTACACCAATTTATAAATATTGAATGACAAAAAATCTTACGGGACCTGTTTTAGTTTTTTAAATCATTAATTGTGGAGTTAATGACTTTTAAGAATTTTTGCAAATTTCAAATTATGAAAATGAATAGAAAAAATTGTTTCTTGAATATATGAAATTGAACCAATAAACTCATTTCCATCAATCCCATCAATAAAAGCTTAAATGCAAAATTGCGAATAAATCATATTTTTAAAATATGATTTTAGAACTTTTTTTTGCATTATTTATTTGTGATTGCAAATGTATGTTGTATAAAATAGGATTTGACCTCCTTTCAAATATATACTAAATGTCCAAACCTATTTTGATTGTTATTCTATCTTATAATTTGTTGTCCATTTATAAAGTGTCAATTTTGTAATCATGATATTTAGAGGGAAGCACAAAATTGTTTTTTAAAACGGAAAAATATCTTGTACGAGTAGAATCTGGAGTTATTTGGTGGATTTTGGACTTATTCATCCAATTAAAGACACAAAATATGAGCATAATAATATAGTATAAAATAGATATATTGCTTATAATGTTTATTTTTATTTTTACCGAATGTTAATAGAAATAAATTAATAAGGAACTGCACAAGATATGAAAATTCTTAACTATACACTATAAAATATGAGTTCATCTAAGCTCCAGCAAGAATTTGTTCATTTTTACTTACCGTTTATATACATACATTTCGATACATCATGGGTGTAGTAAAAGAAAATAGATTATATGTCCAGTAAATGTATTTATTAATATGTATCCGTTGTGGTAATAGTGCTGATTAGATGGTGTTAGAACGATAATATTACGTAGTAAGAAAACATAAAATCTACAATTTTGCTGATTGTTTGACTCAATATTACTAGAGCTGTTGTCTAAGATGGACTACAGAAAAGTGAAAGAACGTCATATTTTATAGCTTTTCTTCGAATAAGGCAAAAACGGTGGTATGTGGACGGTATGGTTCGATACTTTTACAGCCAATCACTTGCAATTTTGGTTTCGTCTATTCCATTCTGGTAATTTGGATGCAATGGAAACACCACTCTCTGTGTAAATGAAATAATGGAAATCGTCGAGTCTGGCCGTCATGCAAGCATTGTTTTGATTGCCAAGAAGGGAAACATAAATCGAGAAAAAAAAATTAACCATTAAAAATAATTGGTATCGTTTTTCTACTCTTTATATATACTCTTCTTTTATGTATTTATATATGAAGAGCACGAGGTATCCAAGATTTCATTAATATGACTACATTGTTATATCTTAGATCAAAAATTATTGTACGTATTAAATACACAAAGAAAAACACACATGTTTTATTAGTAACTATGTAAAGATACGAAAGAGTAGTTAAATAACAAAACTTCAGTCAATGTAAAGTTTTTTTTATGTTTTTTTACGTTAATTATATAACAATTAGTTGGATCGGAAACAAAAAACTGATGAAAAAACTCAGAATTATGGTTTTGATTAAAATGTTCTCTACTTCCATTTTCTCAAAATGTATATATATATATACATGTTGAATACGAGTTATGATCTCTGTACAAGTTGCAACTTGTATAAACAAATTATTCAAGTTGTAACTTCTTCGTCTTTAGATAAATTATTTAATTACAACATTGTTCATTCTCATTACCAACAATTATTTGATCATATATTTTCATTTTAATATATTCATATAACATTGTAATTTAAAAATGGTTATATATATGTTCTACAAGGTACTTATTTTTATAAAAATAAATAAAAAAGGCACTATTAATGTGGGGTGGGGGGTTTTAAACCTTTTTCAATTTTATGTATTGAGTGATCGTAGAAAAAAACACTTTAACTAAATATTTTAGAAAATGGATTAAGTTATATTGCACATTTTATAAATTATTTAATATAGGTAACTGCCTCATTTATCGACTACTTCCCTTAGACTTGATTGAAATGATTCACATGCTGCACGCACCATTGATTTGGGAAGTTTCGTCCCTTCTATCTGAATTGAGGTACGGTGATCTTACAAATTTAGACGAGTTTTTAACTTCGACTCGAGATAACACTACACAAAATAGTCGATGGGGTTAAAATCTAGACTCGAAGGGGGTCATATAGATGTATCCCAAAAATGAATATTTGATTTAAGGCATTATTGGCATTGAACGCTAGTATGTATTGGAATTCCATCTTACTGAAAGGTCGCCTTAATCGTTTTAAATGAATTGGCTTAAACCCCTGAAGTAATACAGACTCCAAAATATATTAAATGTAGTCACCTGTCTTCATACGGAGGCCCTTCGGAATAAAAAACAAAGGAAGCTTATCTCCTTTACTTGAAATCCCTGCCCCCAAAAAAAAGATCGACTATTAACCCGCTTCGTAATTTTTCATCGGTCTAAGGATACATCTTGTGATGATGAGCCCAAGATTCAGCCGTTTTGACGGCTGAATTTTTTGATCCAGGTACCATTTCTTATCATCTGAAAAGACACTATTTCCTCTCCGCGTGCAAAGTTCTAATAACGTTTTACTTATTTGTATCTGTTTCATCTTTGCATCTTCTCTGAGATTCTGACCGTAACCAAACTTCATAGAATGCGTCCTTAGATCCTTCTCGATGATGCGATTCATCGAAGTTCTAGACATGTTAATCTCCTTAGCCATTTTTGCCACTGATCTTTTGGGGGTTTTGTATATTTTTAATTTAACTTTCCGAACGTTATTAGGATTCTGAACGGACCTTGGGCGTCCACTTTGTGGTTGATCATCAACGTTTCCAGTCTTTCGCATCTTTTTAATGTCATATTTAAAAGAACTGAGACGGATTGAAGGTCTTCTTTGATGATGCATCTTGACTAATAAAAATATCTTTAATGGTCCTCTTTTTATATTGGAAAAGAGGGATTGAACTCAAATTGCAGTTAGTATATTTTATCGCCAAATCTAAGAGGTTTAATATTTTAGGAACCCCTGTATATCGATCATCCATGAAACCTTTAATTTTTTCATTATCCTTATCCCAAGTACTATAAAAACTATTCCCCTCATTTTTTGGTTGCAGCATATAAATATAAATAAAGAAATTTAATAACTTGTCCTTCTTTTCAGCAAATAAACCCTCTAACTCTTCTTTAATCTAATAAATAAAACTCTGTTAGTAAATGAGTGCTTTAAATATATTTCAATTTGAATCTATTTTATGAGCACAATCATTCCACACAAAAAAAAGTAAGCAACACAATTAAATTTTTCCTTTGCAAATATTTAAAAAAATAAAAATCAAGGCATAACCACATAGTAGATTTACAAGAATGTCCCTATATAATCAAACTATGCTTCAATCTTAAACATATCCAACTGAATATTTAATAAAACAGAAAAATGTGATCTAAATACACAAAAATAAAAAATATTAGGGTTAAGTATGTAAGTATATCGATATATAATTATAATCTATATTAATAAATCAAAAGTTTGTCTCAATGTACGTACCCTTTGGGTATTTATTATAACAACAACTCTTGTTTTTCCATCTGAAAGGATGGTACATTAAAGAAATTAGAGGATTTTTTTATGTGACCATAGGATACAATTTGGGTATTAAGTGAGTTGATACAATTCGACTGAAATATCTGTTATTTAGCCAAAAAAAAGTCTTTAAAAATGATATTAATGCAACTTAAGAGCCATCTTGCGAATAAGAAGTAAGATGATTGTTTGTAAACCCTTCAGTGATTTCTATTCATTTAAAAAATAAACAAAAAGTATAGTACATCTATATTTATAAGCAAAGTTTCTCACTGTGAATGTTTCAATAAATATCAGGCATTTTTGATTAAAGAAAAAACAATGTAGTCATATTGATTAAATCTAGCAGTCGTTTTGCAAGTAACATTGAGTGCGTTTACAAGGTGCACTGTATAAATTACTCCCTGAAATATATCATATACATATTTTTGATCTAAGAAATAACAATATAGTCTTATTTATTAAATATTGGAGGTATTTTTCATTCATCATCAAGTATGTAAACAGGGAGTACTATTTTTTATTATATAAAATAAGTCATTGAGCGCACAAGAAACTAAAGTACCCTTTATTTTTCTCAAACACTTTTTTTTTTCATTCGTGCTTGAGAAAACAACATAAATGAATCAATAACAGTATTGAAACGCTACGTGTGAGTATGCTAATGAAAAATGGAAAATAACACAGAATATTTGTTAGAAAATTTTCTTCTATATTATTACAGCAAAACTTGCCTTTATGCCGACGCCTAATTAATCAGAACATTATCAGGTGCTACCGTTAATAATATATAAAATAAAGAATAAGAAAGGGACTTTTGATTAGTTTTAGCAACAGGCGTGTGTAGTTTAAAACACAGACAGAGTGTGTTCTTTTGAATGAAGTATTTCCTAGCTCATCACGTCATAATAATTATTTCCTCAAACCGAATATATGTGAATTGCTTTATATAAGTATTGAGTATCTACATGAGAGTGTGCTTTTGTAGGGAAGTTATCTTCTTCATTATAATTATTCCGGTCAATGCCGAGTACCACTGCAAGGGTAATTATATATCCGTATGTGGGTATTTATTTGCAAAATATAACCTACATAGATGCATAAATTATTAAATATTTCAATAAAGTGGATGTGCTGTTCATATATATACTACTCATACTATATATAGTATATGACTTTGTTTGAGATAATGCAAAATTAATGATAGTATATAGATGGCTTATACATGAAAGGCCATTTCTCGAAAGTGCACCTCAGTGACTACATAATTTCCAATTTTATCTTCGTCAACCAGCCTTGCCGAGATATTTCTTCTGACAAGTATTGTAACACCCCCTTGTTGGGTAATTTTCTCCAGTTAAAACAGCATTTGTAGAGTAATTTTCATGATAGCTGTTAATAAAGGACCACTGACCTGCACTTCGCAGCCTTGTATCATTTAAACAGACCAACTGAGGGAGATTGATTGCAATCAAATACTTCAGTAAACTATTTTTTTTTGTTGTTGGATGAGAGTCCATTAATATTTGCCTGCAATATTTGTACGCCTGTAGTTTTGATACATCCATATATACAGGTGCAATATTTCAATGCTTGCCCACGCCGAAGGGGTAAAAACATTAAAAAGAAATAGCACTTAACCTTTTTCAATGTGATTTTCTGCTATCTCCTTGCCCCAAGCAACGCCGGGTGACCTTATGCTAGTAAATAGATAAGAATAAATAATTATAATAGTCATGAGAGTTTGTGGTAAAAACGTAACAAATCTCTTTTTAAAGAAACTTCAGCAACGGAACGCATCTAATGCATTTCCAGTTATAAAACTGTATCTGTAACCCATTCTATTAAATAAATTTGATAAACCAACCTCATCACTTTCCATTATATATATTATTACCCTCTCCATAATTACTCTCATAAGACTTAAACTCCTTACTCAGAGTACATACATATCATCATTTCTCATTATTGATGAAGAAATCTACTAAATGAATAATGAGATAGAAATATATATATGTATATATTTTTTATATTTATATACCTATGGAGTAAAAAATTAGAAAGTCAATATGAATATGAACTATTTAAAGTATATGTATTTATATAACCCTTTACCGCTCCATTGTCTTTTTTTCAAACTAAAAAGTAAGATCATTTTATGGAAAAGAATCATTAATGGATTATCCATCTTAGAGAGATGAAAATTTACCTTTTCTGTGAATTTCATTATATCAATCAATATGATACCCACATATTACATCGTATATACCTATGTATATAATCCACCTCACGTAAGTTCTTGCACAAGTTACATATTTTCATCCATTGTTACAGAATGACGCAAGAGTTCGGGTTTGTTAAATTTAAACTTGCCCAAACACTGTTAATAATCATCAGCACGTTCTTATTTTTGGTCAACAGTGAGAAAACGTGGCATCCACTTATAATAGAGCTGCCTCATTGACAATATATATCTAGGTAAAAAGTTATTTAGATAACTTGACGATGGCATATAACTCTTGCACTTCACTTTCCCATCATCCTAAATGATTTTGGGGATTTCTTTTTATGCTTTCTGTTGTTACCATGTCAATGGTACGTCTACTGGGTTCTTCATTATTGTGTCTCTATGACCGCATCTGAAATCAGCAAATCAACAATTAATTGTTGTTTTTGATGAAGCGGAGTCCCTTCACACTTTATAATCCATTGTTTAGATTGAACGATATTTTTCCATCAAGAAGCAGTGTAATATTATAATTCAATTTTTTTAATCCATTGTTTGGAAATAACAAAAGTAACGTCATAATAACCTACAAACTAAAGAATATAGGGGCTGTATAGGCTCGATTTCCATAACTTACGACCCATTTAATAAATGTATGCGTTGTCAGAGTTACCATATTAGATTTCGTTTTTTTCCCATACCGACTGTATATATTTTGTACAACTCAAACTATAGTGCATGCATGATTTATATAAGTGTTCTCCAAAAAGAGTACATTGGAGTCCGTCTCAGAAACGGTTTTTAGCATAAGTGGAATCTAGGTAAAGAAAAATTTTCTGGGCACTTTTCTCTCTTTCCTTTAAATTTTCGTTTCTTACAAAATAAATATTATTTTAAAAGGTACAACTGTATCATCGCGTGTATGATGATTTGCTGGAGAGCAGCTTAGTTGTCATGACATTTCATTAGATCAGCTAAACGTAGCTGTGACGAAGGTAGAAGGTAATAATTATTCGAATGTTGATCCTCAATTATACTCTGATTCCAGCAAGGCTTTACAATTCTAATTCCACAACAAATCTTCTTGGTTACTCTTTGTCTTTTATGATCTCACATAATATATTCTCAGTTTGCCCCTCCAAAAAAATAGGCAAGCTAAAAGATGGATTTAGATAAAAAAAGAATGATATCACTTTATAAAGGAACCTTACCTGTTTTTTTATTTAGAATAAATCCTGAAGGGAGTTAAGTTCTATTTTTTAAAGATACTCTTTGTTGAGGCTTTGTTCACATAATTATATATTTTATTATTAGTAAGTGTATTGATTATTTAATTAATAGCTAGTAATGTTTAATTGTAAATCTATTTTAGGATGCAATCATCTTGAAATATATAGGTTGTTCAAGAGGATTTTTATTCATGATTGCATCTAATTAATCAAGTTCATGTGATCGTCGACCTCAACAGATTTAACCTAATACGTAAAGCACCAACAGTTATCATTTACCCATTCCCAGATTGTGTTGTAGTTATCGAGAGCGACTCAGGTTGGTGAATAACTGAATTTCAATATGAACCAAGATACTTAGAGACAAGGTATTTGATTCGTCATTTTTACAACCGGTCTAGGCAAATATGGTGAAAAGAAGATTAATATGTTGAGTATCAGATAATTTATCGCTATCGGACACATAAAAGTATTACTGACAATATGTATAAATAGTCCATGGTTCGTGAGAGACAAAAGAGTAAATTTGCAGTGGAGTTATAGTAAGTCCATGAAGGACTCGGAGTAGAATTGAGAATCGAAATCAGAGTAATTCTAATCTATATCATTACTAGATCAGGAGTTGGGTTAGGTGCTCACAGCTAATTTAATGAATCACCACGAAAGCTGAGCTAAGCTAATTGTAATGATGACCACGTTAATTTTCGGAGTTTTTTTTTATAAACGTACGAACATTTTATATTATTTGAATCTCTTTCTTTAAGTATTTTGGTATGAACAATTAAGTTATAAAAAAGTACGAGGTTGTGTTCTGAGCTAGCAAAAATCTTCCGATATTAAAAAAAAAAAAATTTTATTTTTTTAGTATAAAAAGTAACTGGATTTACTTTCATGGTAACAATTAATATGATTAAAATTTAATGGAAAAATAGTATTTTCCATAAAATATGAATATTTTCATACTAACTAAAAGAGTTATAAATTGTGACAGGGATGAAACAGTAGAGCAAACAAATTTTATATGAAGAATTAATTTATAATTATAAATTAAATGTGCAAAAGTAGATAATCAGAAAATTGCATTTTGAAAAAAATTGCCCGTCAATAACAAAAATTTCAAATCGAGTTATATTTCAATATAATTTCATCAATTTGTTAAATTCAAGAGAATGTAACGTTGCATTTGCTTTGGTGGTGAATTTGAGGTATCCTTTAATGTACTTTTAATTTTAAAATAGTCTTACATTTTCTGCATTTGTTTTCCTTTGTTTCAAAAATAAACATTTTGCCGATGTTAGTTTGACTTTATTGCCTAACAGATTAATACATATTAAATACTCATGTGTTGTCTAATGATTTTCTTATATCCGTTTGATGTTATGCAACCATGGATACAATTTTAATTTATTACATACATTGATAATATTCTTACAAATAGAAGAACTTTTACAGATATATGATTTTTCCTATCTATGCTAACAATTAGAAAATAACAAATATTATATTTTAATATTCAAATTGCACTGGAAATGACATAATGACTATTTTCTTTAAGTATTTAACAACCCATCAAACCATTTTTTATCCATTTTGCGTTTTCAAATTCACATACAAAAGCAAATGGAAGGAAGCTTATCGATTTTTTTTTAAATAATATATAGTCTAAAAATTTTAGTTAATGACGAGAAATTTTTACAATACCAATTTTCCGTGCACTGTAAAAGTACTATAATTTCGAGAAGAAAAAAAACTTTGCTCTAAATTTCGACACTTGAAAAATTGAATTAGTTTAAAATATACCATCTTCCTTTTTAAAAAATGGATCTTCCACATTCTTGAATAATACCAGAGTTGTACAAAATATGTCCTAGAAAGTGGGAGCGGCTTTTTCTAATTTGGAATCTGAACAGTTTTACTTTTTTTTTCCAAAGCTGTTATCTTTATATTTATTTCTTGAAAAGGGAACATCTAAGTATAACGTAATAACTAGTATGTGTACTCATGAATGAAGGTTTGCTCTCGAATTATAAGTGTAAATCCTTATTAGACTTGTAGTAGAATTCAGGATCAAAATTGGAATAATTTCAACCTATATGTCCTTGCTATATACGGAGTGGGATTTGGGTTTGTTTGTTTCCTCTCACAGCTGTTTGCAGATGATCTAATAAAACATTATGACCAACTGCTCTCCTCCCAAACATTCTCAAAATTGTGTCAAGTTCATTTTCGGGTTTTTTATTTTTTATACCGGCTGGGCATATTCAATATATTCAAGTTTTCATTTTAGTTTTATAAAATGGGGATAATATTTACCATTGCTGCTCAACAAAGGATTTTAAAAATTAAAAAAAAACAATTATCAATTGCTTAGTCATGAAAGTATTTTGCAACTTTTATACTTCATTTGAGATAAAATGGAATATTATCTTACAGAGCTTTAAAAATAACATAATGTATTTTAGAAATAACAAATTGAAAAAATTATTAATAAAAATAGGGTTTTTACGATTGAAAAAAATAAAAATTAAATTTTATATTTAATTTTGCATAAAAGCGACACATAAACATGGAATGCACAATTTATAATGCAACATTAGAGGAGATGGACGACCCTCTGGAGCTCCAAAGACTTGCAAATACATTTGCTACTGAATATTTCGCTCTGTTGAGACGATCCCCAAGTGATATATTCAAGTTTTACTCACATGACTCACTCTTTGCTTATGGAAGTCATCAAAGACAGGATGATATAGTGGTGCCTTTTAAAGGAATATTTGAAATACACTCAGCGATCTTTGATTTGAATTGGAGTAATGCAAAAATAAATATAAGATTTGTTGATGCTCAAGTAATGGGACAAAGGAATGTTCTTATACAAATTTATGGTGATGTTTTAAAGAAAAGAGAAGAACCTTGTCGTTTCATTAGAACAATGGTTCTGAGATGTTCAAGATCTAACGACTTTTATATTCAAAATGACATTCTTAACTATGAGGTATAAACTCTTGTATCTGTACTCTCCCATTTTAGTGTATATAATTTTTCCCTCTGCACAAAGACCTTTCCTTCTGGACAATCAAGAAACTTGCGTTGAAAAATATTGATGGCTGTTAGACCATATTTATTTAAAAAAATAAAATCTTAAGGTCAAAATTAGTTAATTGTAGACCTTATGTACAATCCCAAATATGATACAATAAGTAAGAAATTTTTATTTTTATTTATAATTTTATTTGGTTTGTCATTAAAAATATTTTCACCTAATTTTGAATAGTTCAAGGGGTCTACGATGTGCACAATGCATTATTATATTTATATCAAACATAACATAGCACAATTTAATCCTATTTGAAGCGATAATTGTTGATCAAACAGGAGGAACATTATCTTTGATAAAACAGGAAAACTGCAAATCATTGAGCACTTTTTATACCCTTACATTATTCAAAGCAAGTTATACTAAGTAATATAAGGAATACTAAAAAATATAAAAAGTACAATTTTTGACTTGTATCATCAGTAGTTATGTTAAAATTTTCCAAATCCTCGTGAGTATACATTTGAAAAAAAAATAAGTACATATAAAAAGTAATCTGAAAGATGTTAGTTCTCTTATGAATTATTTATCCTTATTTTGAAAATTTTAAATGTATTAGCGACTAAGGAGCACTATTCTTTATTTAGTGATCTTCTTAAAGGGATATGTAGTACATAACTTTAAGATACCAACATATAGATTACTTTTTGATTTGAACCTATGAGGAGTTTGACAACTTTTATCGTTCGTGATGAAAATGGGGTGAATTGTTTAGCTTCTTCGTTTTTTTTTAATTAATAATCTGAAGATTGAATCTTTTTTTTTTTTGAGTTGTTCTCATTATTATTTAAGTCCCGAGTAGTGAACCTCCTTTTATAATAAATTTTATTATTTTCCAAACCTGATTGAATAATCGTGTGAGCTCATAAAGACGGAGAGTAATCTTGAAGATTTATAATCGTAAGTACGTGTCGTACTCTAAGAAGATTTAAGGAACAACTTTGAAGTAATTCTTGTCGATGTAATTGTTGATTTACTTCTTCCAAAGGTTAATAGAAATACAAGGTTAGACCATCATAAAATCAGGCTTGCTAGAATTCTCAATTTGATGTATTGTACCGACTGCTGGGCAAGAAAAACAGATTTTGACAAAACACGTAACCACTCATCTACTACGACGTCAATATTAAAAACGTGGTGGAAGTAGTACACGCGTTAGGGTATAACCTTGTATTTCTATTAACCTTGCTTCTTACCATTTTCTCTCGTCACAGCTAATTGTCGCTAATCAAATGAAATATCATGACCGCTAAACTGCTCTCCTTCAAATCATTCTTCAAACTGTCAGGGTTACTATGTATAATTTCGGTTTCTTTTTTAACATGACCAAAATACACATGATTTTTATCACTACATATAATTATATTTGCTACCCAACAAACCCAATCTTTCAAATTAGAGTGTATTATACCATGCCAACATACCTTGAGAGAACCCTCAAACTTTTGTTACTGTTCCTTACAGATAAAAATAGTTTTGTTGCATAGATAAAAAGTATTTACCAAAAAACCGGATAGTTTACATATTTTGAAAAATACTTTAATTTATATAGTTGTAATAAATCATTGAATTTCTTCTAGGATGACATCTTTGAGAAGAATGATTTTCAAATACTTATCAATGATTCAGAGAAGGACATATTTTTACAGTCAAATGATATTTGAAATATATTGGAATTTATGTTATGATAAATAAATAGTGATTCCCAAATATATCGTTTACATTTTTTGGTAGTTTCTTACTTCCCTAACATTATTTTTAAGGAATAGAAGATAGAAGAAATAATATGAACTCTGAAGTTTAAAAAAAAAAAAATCAAAGAAAAAATATTTTTTTATATTACCACAGAAAATTTAAAGGTTAGTGTCTAAGGCATTAAGAAAGAAATATTTGAAGGCAACAAGTTGGTAAATATATTGATCTGAAATTCAATATACTAACAAAAATGGATGTACTAGAGAAGATCCCGAGAAAGAGAGGACAGTCCCAGTATTAACGAGTTGGTCATCCCTATAGGGAGTGAATTTGTTTCTTTCTTATGGAATTTTGTATTGACCAATCATTTTACCGGTGTCCAGGAAGCTTGTCGTTGGAAATTTTCCCTTTTGAAGATTTGCCGTAGGATTACTCACAATGTGCAAAACTTGCGTTACCTTAAATTGCTATGCAAAAGTCTTAAATAATAAAGTTTTAAGACATTTTATTGAGAATTTCTAGATCACTTTACAGACATTTGATTAAAATATCTAAATCCTGATATGATATTACTGATCCGAGAAGGTTATTTAGTGTGTATTAAAGTAGTTATTTATTTAAATTAATTTGTAAAATGTTTTCCTACATCCATTAAAGACGGGCATGCATTGATCTACGATACAGTCCTGAAGCATGTTATAACATCAAAGAATTTACCTTCTAATTCATCCCTTATTTAAATATCATTTGGTAAATGTAAATGGCGTATGCAATTTTTTTTCTCTTGGGAGAGTTTACCTATCAATTAAAATAGTGAATTTTGTTATGGTTATTACAGTACAGTCAATAGTACATTATAGTATTTTATGCTGACAGCATGAAATACTTTACCTCTCTTACTAAAAATGGATAACATATTTTGTCGTTAGATATCAATATTTCTGGTTTTTTTCTTCAAATTAGTGTTTTGAACATTAATGATCGAATTATAAATATGTTATTACAATAATTGAATAATAGTTCCATGGTTAGGAAGAATTGGCTAACTGCCAAATAATTTTAGTCCTTTTTCTGTTTATTTTTGGAGTAAGGGTTGTGAGATATAACCAATGTAGCAACCTTGTTCATTAATATTCATCTTGACCTTATTATTTCTTTGCGTGCAAAAAGTTTCTTGTAGCCAACCTAATTTGGAAAAATAAATGATCACGTGGCCATCGTTTCGCTACTATAGCTTTGCAATAGATGAATGTCTTACATTGTTATAGAAGATTACAATATTCTAGTATCGTTAAATAACAATATTGTTTAGTATAAAGTCTGGGCGAAATAATAATGCAGTAATGGTTTAACAAACAATACTAAATATTTGAGTTTTGTAGTGCTGTCGCTGAATGATATTTTAATGTCTCTGAGTCAATCGTTCTCAAATTTTATCGGTTTGAGTACAATTACAATACTATGGACATTTTCTGGGGCACTTTATATAGAATAGGACTAATTCCAAATAAATTTCCTAATATGTAGTTAATATTTTTTTACAAATCCTTTAAATAATTTTCATTAAATAATTTTCAATAAATAAGTCAAGAAATGTTGAAATGTTCTCTTTGGATAATCATTATTTTTTTTTTTTTTTTTTTACATAATACATAATGTATTTCAAAACGATTAAATCTTCTCAAAATACTTGGCTATGTTTTTACTACAAATTAGGATGTATTTTTTTTGCAAATTTTGATTACGTAGTCATATGGTAAGAAAATAACTTGGATATCAAAATGTATTTACTCACAATGTCATTATGTATAAATCTTATTTATTTTTTAAGTAAAATTTGTCTTTTGGCCGATGCATAAATAACTCTTGGGAATGCCCGGTACTACTGCTAGTAGAATTATGATGTCATATTTGGGAGAATTGCTAAATAACAAGCGGTTTTGACCCTTTTTTTCTGTTTCTTTTGGGAAGAAGGGTTGCTTGTTATAATAAAGGTAACAACGTACTACAAGATGAATTTAAATTAAAAACTTTATATATATATATATATTCATAAGTTAGACAAATGTCCATCAAAAGGATTTTATGCAAGATTAGAAACAATGCTATATTTAAATCTTTATTTCCTAAATATAAAATGTTTTCCTCTTTTCAAAATTTGATTGAGATACACGCAACCTAACAATCACATTGTTAGGCTAGTGCCGTTTTTGCATTGCCATAATCAAAATCATAAAAAGTTGAAAAACAACGCACCCTAAAAAAGTTGAAAAGAAAACCTACTATAATATACATATGCCTATATGTACAGTTATTAAATAATGCATTACTAATTATTATTATTTACTTTTATAGGTTATCCAACACTGAATGGTTCTGTTTTTATGATGAATGTCTCGACAAATTTAAATTATTCGCCCTCTCTGGTGGATTTGAATGATGAGAATAATATCCTCACGGATGATTCTAATAAAACAAACATCAATTAGAAGCATCCAAACATTAAGATCTTCTATATAATTACATATTTATAGCATATTGCACACTTATTCGATCCATATATCCTTGTAATAATATATATATATATGTACATTTATGTTTGATAGAAAAATATATAATTGTTTTGTTTTTGTAGAAAATTATGAATTTCGTTTAAGTAACAATATAATTATAGTTTTATTTGATAAATTCATTCTTATTGTCTGATGAGCCGAACCAAAAAATTGAATAGACTCTCGGTAGTGCTCAAAAAACTCTGCCGAAAATCAAATTGAGTTTTGTATTTCAAATTTTTCCAAAGTTATGGTCGATTATGCAATTCGTACGTTTTGTGATTTTTGACATCAAAAATTTAATGACCTCTCACTGACACCATATATCATCTTTGTACCTAGGTTGATCAAAATCGATAGGTAACTTTTGGCGTAATCCTGGTAAATAACAAACAAACTAACAGGGGTAATAATATAAGGTAATAAAGAACTTACATCCCCTATGATATATTTTTTATACACCATCAATGAAAATATCTATGTGAATTTACATAAACCAATTCCTAAAAAGAATATGAAGAAAAGAAACAATGTCCGTCAACAAAAACAATATAGGATGATTTTTCTGATGGTAAACTAAAAATTTATTCTGTTTTTGCCCTACGATTTTCATGTCGTCTAACTTTGTTCCAATAAGATTGCGTTTGACATGTCACTATAAATACCAAAAATTACAAAGTAGTTTTTTTTGGTCATCTGTCTTTTTGTATTGTCCTTCTCTTCTAATCCGGTTTCTAAATATTTATTGGTTGATTTTTAAATAGCTATTGATAAATTGTGAGCAATTCCTAAGAATTTGTTCTTATTAAATAAAAATTAGGAAGAATTGGGTATTTACTAGAGGTAATTGATTGGACTCGAGACTTGACTGGATCACAGAGTCAATGAATCAAGATTAAATTGGACTCTAAAGCAAAGACTTCTAATTTCACTTGAATAAAAAGTCATTTCAATTGATTCACTTGGAATTAAGTACATTTTAAATTATTTTTACATTTCTGAGAATTTGAACTGGACTTTATTAAAAACATTAAAGGACTCAAATTAAGATCGATGAAAATATTCAAAGATTGCGATTTGCAGTAGAAGGACTTTTTTCCACCTCTTATAACTATTAATTGATGGTATACTTTCTTTTAATGTTACAATAATGGGTCGGTTGGAGTTGCACTGATTTTTATATGTAAACATAAATTACAATTGCCTTAAAATCTGACATTATCTTCTTTCTGTTTTTTAGGCAAAATTGATATTAAGGTATAGAAATAATGACTTGTTAAATGTTTTCGACACTATTTTCATTTGATGTTTGGCATATCAACACTTAGTCCCATTGATATCTGCAGAAGACTCAACCCTCTGATCATGTGTGGTTGATCCCAGGTGATTTCTAGAGAATGAACTATAAAATACTTTATGTATATGTATGGATTTCACAAAAAGTTCCCTCAGTTAGATGGAGTAATTGTAATAATATAATGTTAACTAATACTTAACAAGTACAATTAAAGAAACATTAAAAAAAAAAAAGATTTAACTCTTAAAGCTCAGTGATTTATAGTCATATACTTAGATAAAACAGTTTCACACAACAAACACTGAGTAATTGTAAAATACAAAATGGAGATTAGATTTATTCCACTCTGTGAGGCAAATGTTAAAAAAAAAGAATAAATATATATTTTGTATAATCATGGATAAAGTTTTTGCAAGTGTTTCAGTAATATTGTATCATTTTCTGAAATACATTAGTGTTATTCAATAGACCGTCATATAGTGGTACTTGTAAATATTAAACGGGGGTATACAATTTAAAAATATCGGTATTTTTTTTCCGAACCGGTAGTTTATGGGATATTACGTTATAAAAAATTGGACGGACAATGTCAGAAAGCCACAAATTTCTTAAAGGTCTTATACAAAACAAAAATAGCCCAATTGTTGAGCTCATCCTTACATCCAAGAAAAGAAATAATAAAACCCCTTTAAGTGTATTTGAATTGCCTCTAACGACACTTTTGTTTCATAATTTTAGTCGAAAAAGTATCGAAAAGTAATCATATAACGATATTTATTTTTTACCGGAACCGCTACCAAAATATTGGTATTGTGAAAACGCGAATATACAAAAGCACGATCATTCTTCTTATAATAGAACATTTATCTTAGTTCTCTACAAAGGAACTCTAGAAAAAAGGGGGCACATCTTAAATAGAAAACTTTATTCAACATATTTATAACGCATATATCCCTTAATCTGATAGATTTTTATAGAAGATATTTGTATATTCAGACAAAGTTCATTGTATTTATTATTCAAAGAGTTATACATAATGTAAAGCACTCATGTTATCAAGTTTCAAAATTATCACAATTATTTAAATTTTACATAAAATTTATAGATTGCATTTTACATCAAATCTCTGTCAAAATTAAACTTAACTTACCAACTTGTAGAAAACACCAAGTAAAGAAATTAGTGAGTTTCATATAAAAATAGGACGGACCCAGATTTTCTCTGATTCGGGTCGGTTGAGATATTTAGACGTGAATATTCTACTAAATTTTGGGTACCTGAACTTTTGGAACCAAATCTGAAACCAAAATTGGTATGGTACTTGTTTCGAATTTTATGAGCATTTTACACAAAGTTTAGATCTAAATAAAATAGGATCTGGGTTACAGTTATATTTTTACTGATTACTGATTCCGACACAATGAATAACTCAGTGTTTTACCATTAAAACATAACTGTTTGTTATTATTAGAATTATTCTGATAATCAGAGCTTAAGTGTTGGTAAATAAAATGCCCGACTCTTACTCTAACACACAAATTTTAATAATATACTTTATAGCTTATATAAGTAATATATAATTATTTGATTCTAGAGACAATAAGTATTGATCTAATTTATAGTTATAGGTAGTTATTAGATATATGTGTTAAATAATTATGCCAGATATTAAGAAAATATTTGAAATATAAGATATTTAACTCAATAAACAACAAACAAAAAGGATCAAAATCTATCTACTTTTAAAACATTCATAAGTTCTGAACATAATTTATGCACAACAATGCTCACCACCTCTCACTGCAACGTTACTCTTTACTCTGGTGACATTAAATATTCGCAAGATTAAGTAACGAACTAGCATGACTAGTGGCTATGCTCTACTAAATATACCCAATTAAGACTTTAGAGATGTTCGAGAATTATGATTGTATAAACTGTTTGAAATTTGCACGTTTGAAATTTGTAAAATAAACTTAAGATAAGTTAACTTTCAAGTAAATTAGTAATAATTTATTAGTACTTAATACCTATAATTTATAACCATTTACAAAAAACTTTACGAACACATAATGTAAGCCTTATATTTTAGTTACCTTTCATTTACATAAATTAAAATAATGTTTGGTGCCAGTGGCAGTACAAATTTTCTTACTCCTGTATCTGACTCCACCGAAAAAGGCACCAACTTCGACTCCACCTCTCTGTTTATAATAAGATGGGACACGTTGTTACTTCTATTGTATCTCGTAATTTGTAACAGCTCCTCCAAAAAGAAATAGAAAAAAGGCTCAAAATCTGTTGGTAGTTAGTTAAATCTTTTAATAATGGAATTACTATTCAATAATACTTGATAATTGTTCAAGCCTTAATAAAAACTAATTCGTATGCAAGCAATCAATGTTGAGAATACTGATTTGAAAATAAGAAAAAGTAACGTCGACTGCCGATAACCAAATACAGTGTACATTTAGATATGCTACGTTCTATAAAGATAGAGAGCTTTTTTTAATAACAATTTAAAAACTAAGTATTACTATAATCTTTTTAAGGTCCAAAATATCCCTCAGATCCGGCTCCAAGAACGTTGGAATTATGCTCTTTCCTCATGTTATGCGGATTTGTCAATCCATAAGTCGTTTTCCGAATGAATTATTCATTATTTCTAATGATAATAAATAATAGAAAAGTGATTATCTTTACTTGTATTCGAGTTGTTGCAGTGTTTGTATATTTTTGTTTTCTTAATAAAATAATTTTATCACCTATTGTGGATCTGCTTGGAAGTCAGGATATAGTGACATTTTGTAGATGTTTTGAGGTATGATTCCATCATTTTTTGGCAGAAAACAACCTTTAATGTATTATATAGTAATAAACATTAAAAAAATGTATAAAAATGATTCAATGGAAACATCAATTTTGACCCAAAATAAAGAATATCGACGTATAACCCTCATTTATTTATACATACATTAAGCAGAATGGATTTAAGGGGAAATCGTTTAAGGTAAAATATCCTGAGGGAAAATAGTTTAAGGCAAAAGTACCCCTACTTTTATTGAGTCAATTTTAGTTATTCAGAATAGATATGAATTTCAAAAACATGATATTGTTTGATTTAAGATCATTTGAGTATCAAAAAACTAATGGAATGAGTTAGGTGTTTTTTGGAGTTTTAGGAAATTGGTTTAGAAAATATCACTCCCCTTCCATAGATATCACTATAAAACAAAGGAGAAAAGGATACAAGATCTTTTAGGCAGTGTTTGACACATGTTCTTTAAAATGCATTTTAAAAAGTCAAATTGAAAAAAAGAAATTATACAATTTTTTTTTTTAAGTTGAAGTCATTTTAATAAAAAATGTTCCAAATATAACACTAATTTTCTTTCTTTTTTTTTGATGATTTTTTCAATTGCAATGCAACAAAAGAGTTTTTATTTCAAACTTTGTTGTATTTGTAATTTTAATTAATAGAAATTTATGTTAAAACAAAATATCTATAGAACTTATTCAAGAAGGAGAGACATTGTTAAATTAAAATAAAATACGAGGCTCTAAAAGTTGAAATCATTCCATAATACATAAATTTAATTTTTTTTAAATGGATAGGAAAGTATGGAAATAAAAAAGTACCTACTTATAATGGGTAAAGTAGCAAACAATGCTATATAAACTCCCTCACAATGATACTCCACCAACTTACAAGGAATTATTGTATACTTTACTCTAATATCTTATTACTGCCTTCAACGTTAATTTTGGGCACTTTAATTATATGTTGTCAATTATAAAAGAGTTTTCTACTCTTAAAACAATTACCATTCAAAAGTTGGGATGAATTACATAGTTGGCAAAATGCCAATTATCTTCTTTCTTATAATTTTTGGGAAAAAGTTTGAAATGTACAAATAGAGATCAATGGACAGGATATTTAAAAAAATGACTAAATATCATGCATGTTTAAGCTAAATATGAAATTAAAATACTAAATTCCTTCATAACTGAAATAGGCGGAGTTTGCACTTTTCCTGAATTAAATATATATTTTGTGCGTGAATTTCTTACAGCGATATTAATTTCAGCGAAATTTTCATATAATAAGCATTAAAAGATTAATGAGATACTTATTATGCATGATAAATAACTAGAGTCAATTTTCAAATCATACGTGAGAAGTCTAACAGGATCACCGACGCTCTTGTCACATTTTGTCCCAACTTCGTAGATTTCTATGAAAGGAAGAATTAAAAAACTAACTTAATTTGATAACGTTCAAGCTCTTTAATCGATGGATCTTGGCAGGGTAATCTGAAAAAAAGATTTCCGATTATTCTCGTTGTGATTGTCGTAAACCTTCTTCTTTTTTTTTTGTTTAATAATGACGCTCATCTTATAATGTGTATTATATGAAAATGTTACTGAAATTAACCTCTCATAATAAAACAACGTGAGTTCAATGGATTAGTCACACAGGATAAATTATTCCCCTGAATTTGTGTTGGTTCGTAACCCGGGCGTTCCTACAGAAGGAAATTTACTTATGTATATGGACTACAAAGAAAATTCTTAGGTCAGATAGAGTAAATATAATAATATAACATTTACTTATAGTTAATCAATACAATGTAACTCCAATTAAAGGAACATTAAAAAAAATTGCATAAAGAAATGCAACTAAATATATCACCGTTGAAACTAAAGTTGCTATTTAGAAACTCACTCTAAAGAATCTCACTTCATATAACATATCATAGAGTTGCATAAACTATTATCTGCTGATATTTAAAAAATAAAACAAAAGTGGTAACTTTGAAAATTTGAAAAATGTTTTAGAGGAGTGCAGCTTAGCTCTCACGATGTTTCATTAGATTAGCTATGAGCAACTGGGAGAGCAAGGAAATAAACACAAATTACAAAGCAAATTTGCTCTTAATGTTATATGTTTGTATTTTATTGATTTTAGATGCTAATATTTTTAGTTTAGATATATGAAATTTGATTTTTGTTCACCCTTGATCTGGTGAAGAGATTGTAAACTGTAGTGTTTCATTATATTTTTGTGAATGTATCTTCTCCAGAAATTTTTATATAATTCTAATTATTATAAATTATTTGCTGTCTAAATCAAGGTAAAATAATGACCTAGTTAAAAATGCTTACGATTTGAGAAACTGGCAATGTACTTATTTCATCGTCATTATGTCTTGCCAACAAAAACAGTAGCTTACTTTCAATAATACAGGCAATTTGAATGACAAGTTTAGAGAGAAGGTCATCTAAAAGTATGTATGTTACCAGGATACAAAATCTTTCGTTGCTTTGTTTTGTTTCCCATCAATTCTTCCAAAAACACTGTTCACGTGAACAAACAGTTTTGAATGAATAAATATATGAATTCTGAAAAGAATAACAATTGGGTGGTAAAATATTTCTTCTTAGCTTTAAGCATTTATTGTATTGTATTGTGTGCTACCAAAAATATATTAAACTAGAAGGTTCACTTGGTAGATAGCAAACATACAACAAAAATCATTTGTCCTAAAAATTAACAACTAATTGTTGGATATACAGGTAAAGATGATGTTGGTTTCATATTTTGAGTATTCTCTTTTAATGTACAATATTTTATTATTAGAACACAGTTCCATTATAACCCTTTATCAGAGTATTATTTTCTTTCCTCCCGTCCCCTTCTTCGTCTTCATTCCTCTCTTAAGTTCCTCAAGGTGCACCCGTGCTCTTGGTCCCCTAATCACTTCTGCAACGAGTATACAATATTAATTATATCTATTTATCCAGATATTGTTATAAGCAACAGTAATGGAACTAATTTAAGTAATGGATCTTACTATGTTTTGTTTCACCATAGCCTCACAAAATGTCATTTAAGTTATGCATCTCAATTTGTCAAACGTTGGTGTTGATTTAGCACTTTGTGTCACCTTTATCTCTCAAAATTTAGTTACCTACATCATACTGTTAACATATATGAACTTCCCACAAATTTTCCTCAAAATAAACTAGTAACTTTATTTGTATGTTTAAAAAACAAAAAAATAAACGTTGTCACCCTGACAATTTGAAAAATGTTTGGGAGAAGAACAGCTTAGGTTTTATGACGTTTCATTAAATTGTATACCAGCAGCTATTAGAGGAAGGAAATAAACACTAACCCTACTCTCTATCTAGCAATGATATAGGGAGGAATTACAGCAATGTTGCTCCTCAATTCTACTCCGAGTCCAATATGAGCTTGCGCATATAACTCCACAACAAAGTCCCGCAGAGTTACTTTTTGTCTACTTGGCGCTAGAAATTATTTGATACGTATTGTTTTCTCTTCATGTTTAAAAAAATAATGACGTAAGCTTTGGTAAATAATTTTTTGGAATGGTAACCATTCCAAAAAGAGTGCAATCTTCAAATTTCATATTTTTTAACCTCTAAGCAGAGCTGTAGAACTCTAGTATGGATTTAAGTAATTTTTCCATTACAAAGCATAATCTTTCTCATCAATACGTTACTACGTAAAAACATGCAATAAATAATCTTACTTTTGACAAACATATTAAATAAAAACACTACCGGTATGAAAAAAACCTCATATTGAAAGCAAATTACTCCATATCTTGAGTGATGTTGCAAAATAATGTTTGTATTATTTTTTTATAATTTCCACAACTTTTTCACATTTTGAGGGAATCCTTCATGTTTCTTTACTTTTGCTTTTGGAACTTTTACGTTCTCTTTTAACTCTGATCTTGTTTCATCACAACCATCCAATCTATCATATCACATTGGATTTTTGTTGATATTGAAACTGAGCACTTTGAAAAATTCTACAAGGGTACGTTTAACAGTCAGTGGATTCACACTAAAAAATGTGGTTTTTTCAATGAGTTCTTCAATTTTTATTTGAGCTACTTTTCTTTTTCCACAAATCAAGTTAACTAGGTTGATCGGTTTAACTTGATTCATTATCATTGAACTATTTGTCGTATCATGAGATATTATTCTTGTCCCCCCTAGAATTTCCCGTCCACACCTTATTATAGACTCAAAAAAGGTTTTGGTTGCTTCTTTGTGTAATAAGATCTTGTGCAGACGTCTGGTAGATATAATTATTTGAAATTAATGCTTTTTTCTATTCAGAGCTGCTGTAATCGAGTCTGGACGCATACTTGGTAAGGACTTGGAATTGATTTGAATTCAGTATAGTTAGCCATTAAAAATGCAAAAAATGAATTTTTTGCATTTAACTTGAACACGACAAACAAAAGAAAATTTTACGCATTATCCTTTTTTATACAAATAAAAACTATATGATATGAATGAAGTCGTTTTAACTAATCAATTAACAAAAAAAATGTATTTATCATCTTATACAAATTTTAAAAAGCAAGGAATTTGTTTTGTTGTTTATGCTGTTCTCATACGAGAACAATTAGTAATGAGCTTACTATGAAATATTATTCAAATATTATAAGTACGCTTTAATGCAGAGACATTTCAGTTTGAAAAAAGAACTGTAGGGTTTTTTTTTTTTTTTGTAGAAAGTAAATTAAACATTGAGATTTTATATTGTAAAACTATATTATACTGAAATGATTATACATTTTGTCGTCTTTAAATGACATAATATAATATTGATATTAAAAAAAAACTAATTAAAAAAGAAAAGAAAATCAATCTGCATGATGTTTCTAAAATACTTTTTAATTAAAAATTAATGTCATCATTTTAAATATTTTTTTGTTGGTCGAAAGTAAATTTTTGGCCATAAGGCATTTATGTTAGAATTTACAAATGGTATGTGTTGGGGGGGGGAAGAATTCACTTGTTGTCTAATTAATATGAATATTTTCCCTCTAGGATTGATGTACTTACTATTTATTGTATCTGTTGATGCTTTATTTCTGCAAATATGATTCTGATTCGTCTTAAATATTGTACTGTCCTAGAGTTTTGTGTTTATTACCTGATATTGAATTTTGTTTAATTTTGCACTGGAGGTAGTACGGGTCGGTTAAAAGATAAATTTTGCAGCGGTTATATATTATTCAAATCTTAATATAATAAGAAATAAGAGACCAACAATAAAAACCAACAAAAACAGTCCTCTTGTTTTACACAAACTACTGCAATATTTCATGAATATGAATAAATTATAATTTATTTTATCAAAAATATTTATATGATTTACATCAGGTAGAACTATATACAGTGCACCATGTATACACGTTCGATGCTATACCACACATGCCTGCAAGATTTCATTAATACGACTAGATTGTTATTTCTTAGTACCAAATATGTTTATGATATACATCATGGAGCACTATATTCAGTGCACCCGGTGAATTGTTTTCATATGTTCAGATAGTCATACATACAGAAAAACAAAATTTCATTATCTATACAAATTTAATTTTCTTACAATTTTATATTGATTCATAACTTTTATTTATATTCTTTATGGATTTGTGTGGAATGTGAATCTTTTTTTAGATTTGCAGATAGAACATTTATTTTAAATTAAATGTTGTTTTTTTTTGCAATAAAGCAAATATTTTAATAGTTCATTTGAAGATATCACCATGCATTTTTTATCTTGATATTACATACTACAGAGTGGTCCTGATAAAATGGGGGAAATCTTTAAAGCCTTATAAGGAACAAAATAGACCCTTAATTTTTTTATTAATTGAAAGCTATATTAGTTAGTGAAATATTTATTATTGCTTGCCATAGATACATAAAATAAAATTTTACAAATATAAGGCAACGAACACGACCACACAACAGAGTATTTGTGCTACTACGGCAGATTCTAAAACCTAGTTTACATCAAAAAAAAATTCAATACTATGTTTTTTTATTTTTTTACATTTCATAAATTTTAAAATACGAAAGTCTTCGTTTTCCTTATTCATTGCTTGATGTTTCTCGTAAGATAGGGCGGGGCATCTATTGGTGAGATGGTCTCCACTTTACAGTTCTCCCATGCAGACATTACACTTTGAGCTTATGTATTTCTACTTACTTAAATAGGCTAGAATAGGGCCATGTCCAGTGTAGGCTTGTACAATGAGTCTCAATTTTTCTCTGCCGAGCTTCATACATTTCGACTTCGGCTTATTAAGAATAGTATGCGTATGTTTCATACTTTGATCTTTTTTATATCGGTCACACCAATATTGACAGAAGAAGTCATGAATTACCTGCTTTATGTAGCTTAGAGGTGTCCCAATAGTAAACTGGTTTTGGCTCTCAGTACCCCTCTTTGCAATATGGTCGGCAAATTCATTTCCTGTAATGTTAGAATGTCCTTTACATCATTCTAGATGTATATTTTTCTCACTCATTCCTTTAATGATGGTTTCTTTACATTTTAAAATTTCTTTACTAGTAGTAAGTGGATTAAAGATATCAGCAATTGCTGATTGGGAGTTCAGTGTGATTATTACATTCTTCAGTGTTTTTTCGTACTTGAGAAGAGCTTTTACACCTTGTGTTATGGCAAAAATCTCTGCTTGAAACACAGAAGCCTCTTTATTCAATGAAGCCATTGAATGAAAAATTGATGCATTACCTTTGGTGATGGTCATTCATCCCCAGTGTTTCCGTCTTCATCTTTAGACCCGTCTATATAGATGATCGGCTCAGGATTTTTAATCTGACTATTATCTATCCAATGTATTACTTCGTTGATCCATTCCGTCTTGTAAAAGTATTTTATCACTATGGAGCCAATGCCCACGACATTTTGGAAGATTACTAATTCCATCCCAGGTATCACGTAAGAAATGCTTCGTTCTTCATATTGATTTCGTAGCCTGTTTCTTAATGTATAGGTCAAGAGGAGCAATACCCAAAACTGCCTCCATTTGTGATGTTGGTGACAATCAAAATGTATGAGTCATTGCTAGAGTGCTTTCCTTTGAATTGTGTATAACATTGTCCTCGCACTTTTCTTGGTAGTGATTGTATGTCCCCATACTAGACACCCATAGGAGGTAGTAGATCAAACGTCGACGAACAAAATGTTGACCGACAAAATGTCCAATGGACAAATTGTTGAATGGATAAAACTTCGAATGCACAAAACGTCGACCGATAGAATGTCAACCCGAAAATATTACATTTCAAATTACGAAAAACTGTTTCTACGACATTTCCCTCCAGATATTTCTAGCCCAAGATATTTACCCCCCTACATAAACTAACAGTAAAGACCCCTCACAAACATAAATTTATACCTCGAAATTTGGAGCTATTTCGGGTAGCACCGTGCCTCAAAATAAAATGAAATCCGAAACAGTCTCAAATTTTGGGGGCCCTTTTTGGTTTTAAATGGAATTGGACTAAATTTAAAAGTGGCAGTGGGCTTCATCCCATTTTGGGACCAGGATGTACCCGATAACAGTTAAAAGATTCGGGGGGTACAAATTGCTTGTGATGTGCTCTTAGTGATTGCTCAAATAGCGGCGGTGGGTTTCATCCTATTTTGGGACACGGCAGTGACTGAAAACACCCCCAACATGTATGAGGGGATTGGGAAGGCTCCTTGCTGGTATTTTATGGTGCTGCTGGCTTATGTTTCATGCGGAAAATGTCGGAATGGGATATATTGCAACACCATTTTGAGTAGCTCTTTATTTTGTATATAAGGTCCACCTTCTGAAAGTAGACGTTTTGTCTGGTCGACGTTTTGGCTGGTCGACGTTTAGTCTATTCGACATTTTGTTTATTTACGTTTTGTCGGTCGACGTTCCGTAGCTTCATGTTTTTCCCCCGCATCCCCATAGGAGATGGTACATACAAGCTTCATACAACCAGATAACCATGTTTGAGGTCAGTCTCCATTTTTTTCCTATGATTGCCTTGGCCATAGTCTATATCCGAGAACATTTTGAGGTGTTTTTTTTCAAATGCTCTGTCCAAGTGAGCCCTTGATCAAAAGTCACACCTATGTACATCCTATTTGTCGTATATTCCATCCCTTTGCCATCCATTTCTAATAGTGGAAAGTATTTTGATCTAAGTTTATAAGCTTTCGAAAAGACTATAGCGTTTGATTTTGATGGGTTAAAGGTAAGACCATTTTCTTTGTCCCATTTAATAACAGTATTGATTGCCCATTGCATTTGAAAGCTATATGTAAAAACAGTCAATTGTTTATTATAAGATCCGCCTTTCTTGATAACCTCAGCCATATGGCACCGAAAGGTTTGACAGAACCGGTTGCCCTCGTACAGATCCAGCTTTGTCATTATAGTGGTTCTTTTTATGCAATTTTAATTTACATTCCCCCTATGGCTGGAGTTGCCCAGGGAAGAAATTAAACCGTCTAAAGGATTTCTTGGCCACAAAATGTCCTCACTTTAGGTTGACAAAAATGTTAGTCCTCAAAATCTCAGACCTGAACCCATGCAATTTCTATATCTGGGCTTCCAGGGACGTATGGCCCTGGTTTTAAATAATATTTGTACACACGTAAAAACATGATTTTTTTTGTCGAAATCGTTCCTAAATTTCTTGAAAACTATTTAATATTTCTTGATGCCTACATTTTCGATTTTGAGAGTTTAAAAAAATTATGAGGGTGCTTTTGAATAAATGGATATGTTATGTCCAATGTTTCAATCTTCTTATTGACAAAAAAAAAAAAAAAAAAAAAAAAAATGTTTGATCTACAATAAGTCGGCAGTAACTTATGGTCTGCAAAATGCTAATAAAATTAAAAGTGTATAAATGTATTATTAGTAAATGATCTTCAAGTTTCAATAAAAAATATTTAAGAGCAAATTTTTTCTATATGCTTATGTTTGTATTTTTGCTATTAAATTAGTTACTTTTGTTTACAGGAATTCATTCTATTAAATAGAATGAATTCAAATTTACATTTTGAAAAAATTAGTTTTGTACAACTATGCACATATGTTAGTTAAATCTAATCTGCTATAGTGCATTAATAGTTAATAGTTCAACACATTGAAATGTCAAATTATATATTCCTCAAAAAATATTATTGGTTTAATCTTTCTTAAATTCTAACGCAAACTACATTTTTTAAGCTATTGGAAACTTTCCTTCATTATGAGGAGAGTTAAAATATTTATTAAATGCAATTTTTTTTTTAAACTATAATTTCTCATAAATATATAGTAAGTATATATTTGTTTGTTTAGTCAAATTTTGGCGGGTTTGAGTGAAAACATCTCCAAGTAATGAGACAAACTCAAAAAGTCTTAAAACTGTCACAGGTTACATCCCTCCAAATAATGTTGATTTCTCCAATAACTTTCTCATTGACTTCTTTAAAAAGGGATACGCATAATTTATATTTAGGAACAACTATCGGATACGAAGTTTGAACCATTTTTATGAATATTTAGAGGTTACTCAAGGGCCCTAAATTTTTGAAATGTTATATTTTTGAACTGAATCATACCTGATTTGGTTTTAATAGCAACATTATTATTACATCTTTTTAGTAAAAGTTTAGCTGAATAAAATTAATATCAAAGTTTTTATTCTTTATTATGAGCACTTAGTATTTACCTGTATATAAGAACAGTAATAGTATTTTAACAAAATGTAGACTTTTGCCCAACTGTCTGTTTGTTAGCGTATTACAGTAAAATATATATATATATATATTATAATATATACTAGTACATATATTTTTTACTTAAGTATACAAAAAAGTGTTAATTTTTATCACTTTTATCACATATAACCTATTTTGAAAAAAATAGGTTATATAGCCAAATATTATCTAAAGTAACACTTAAATAAATTCTGATATCGAAGCTTTTTTTTTTAGTTCAATTTATAGAGGCAAACATTTATTTAAGAATATCTATGTTTTTATTAATTATAATCATCTCATAAATTTAAAGATGTCGTCTCGTGCATGTATTTTAGCTTTTGACTAATACTCATTAAGCTTACGAATTTTGGAGTAGTTAAGTTACAATACAACATATTCATTGATATCTTTAGTTTAAATGAGAATGCATGTATATATAGAGTTGTATAGAATATGTCCTTAACGCAAAGGGAAAAAAATTCCTAGTTGGCAATATGAAAAGATTTTATTATTTTCCAAATTTGATCATTATTATCTAATTTTTTAGAATAAAACAACAAAGTAACCAGGAAGGTTCATGAAAGACAAAAAGTAACAATGATTATTTTTTGGGGAGTTATGAGTACAAATCCTTGTTGGACATATAAAATAAAATAAATAAGGTCCAGATTATACTTTGGAAGGCTTGGATTTAGGAATTCTTGTTTTGAAAAAATCCTAAAATTTAAATTTTTGCAAAAAGAAAGAATTCAAAAATACATATCTATTATCAAAAAAATAATTTTTATTGTTAAAAAATTTCAAAATCTTGAGCAGTTTACTATTTAAAAATTCACTTTCAAAACTTACATTTTTTTGAAAACATTTCAAATGTTCAATTTTTTTTTAAATTACAAAAATCTATAACTTTGCAAAAAAAAAAAAAAAAATGTCGAAAAAAAAAATATAAAAATCTAAAGCTATTATAAAAAAATTAAATTTTTCGGAAAAAAATCAAATATTTCATTATAAATTGACTCTAGTTTCCTTTTTTCTTCTTCATCCTCCCCTAAATATATTCCTTATTTAATGGAAACATACTCTAGGATTTTTGATTTAGATATATATTCAGTGTTAATAATACCCATTTAATATATTGTGATGTTTTATCTTGCGTAACTTGTATCTTAGGTTTTATGTATACTATTCATAATGTATCTATCTCTATAACAACTATATTCCCATCTCACACAACGAATTTATACAATTATAAATTTATTTAAAACTATTGTCCTTTTTTCCTCTTGGTTAATGTATGTACAAAAATTAAATATCGATCTGAATTTTTTTTACAAAAATAAATAAATAAATATCAAATATTAAATTTTCTAGTAAAACGCAAAAATTCCTACTCCAGCCCATCCCCTATGGGCATACCTGATCTGTAAATGAATCAAACTAAGATTGTATGTGCGTCTATTTACCTATCGATACCTTAATTTTGACTTTGCACTTAATATTTTAGATCTGCGTGACTACTTGATCTAAAAATACCAATGTAGCAACGAGCATGTATAATGGTGTATAAAATAGTATTCAAAAATGCTGAAAATAAAAATATATGTTAAACGTTGGATGATTTGTTAATAGTAAAAAGGGAATATAAATTATGCGGTATGTGAACTTGACTTTAAATCAATCTGGATTACTTTAAGGTGAATATTTGAAAATACAAGAATGCTTTATTAAAAGTAGGGACTATTCCGTTTAATAAAATATAATGAAAAACTTTCAACAATCAAATGCAAAGGGTGTCAGATGTCACGCCTAAAAGAGTGTCGAGGAGATCAGGAAAGGCGTAGGGTGCTCCCGGCGTCTTGTTTATAAAATTTAATAAATAGTGGCTTCAGGTCAGGGCCTTGAAAGATCTCTTGTCATAGGTTAACGGCAGAACACCGATATCCTGGAGGACACGGCACAGCGATCATCAGAAGTCCAGCCAAGTCGATGTGCCAGCATTTAAAGGCTCTCAATGTTAGTTGTCGGACTTGTGAGGATGTATGTGAAGGATTTGAGAAAGGCCTCTTAAGTACGACGATAGAGAGGCCTTCAATTGTTACCTTTGTTATAGTATAATGGTATAACTTGCCACCTTCCTTCCTAGACTGTTCCCCCCTCGACTAGGATAAAATATTTTTCATAGACATAAAAAAGAACCATTTTTCAAATGGAATATAAAATAAATGTGGGTAACACAGGCGTTGAAACACTTTTTGCTATTGTTCAACAAATAACTCCTAGCATTATGTTGTATGCACAATTGTAACTAATAAATTTGTGAATTTAATAGATTTTAATGATACAAAGCATTAATAAACTAATTGCAGTTGATTCAAATTGTCAGTGTAATAATAAAATGAGGTTTTATAAGATGGACAATTTACAATTTGTATAAATATACATATGTGTCCTGTCAAAAAAAAACGCAACCTACGATAATTTTTCTCAAGATTGAGTGTACAAGATTACATTTGTACTCTTCAACGAGCTATCCTCAAATTATATTGACGAATTATTCTTATCAACCGTTTTGGTGTGTTTCTTGTATTTAAAATGTATACTCATACCAATAAAATAATGATAAATTGACAGATTTTATTCGTCTTTTATCTCAAAGAAAGGGTATTAACTATATCTAAACTTCTAAGTCATCTTCACTCATCTTGCAGATTTGAATACAAGGTTTATAATTGACGCTAATAAGTCTGCATGTACGTATATACGATGTATTAGAATAAATTGGATTTTTTCTCTTTTTCATTAATTTATTCAAGATTGCTTTTATGTTGACGTATCTCATATACTAAAGGAAACAATAAATGCAAGGATGAACTACATCCATGCCTTTGGAATGTAGTATGGAGTCAACTAATAAGAATAACAACATAACCTTTACATAGCCATTACTATTTTAAAGATAATTTATTTGGTTTCCCTGTTGAATTCCTTCAATGCACTTATTTAAGCAAATATTCCCTTATTTTAAAGCCTGTATGATAGAATTAGGAATTTTACCGGAGAAAAATTGCCCAACATAGAAATTACCTGTATTTGATTCATAATTTAAAAATGTGTAAGATTCTAAATACTACAACTTTAGAATATCAAAGCATAGCTCAATATACAGGTTGGTCCAGATAAATTGGGAAAATATTTAAGGGGTTATGTGGAATTAGATCTACTTCTCTTCTTCTCCGCAGATTTCCTTTACAAAAATGATAAGAAAACTTTTTTAAACATTTCTAAGTAAGGAATAAAAGAAAAAAGTATTTAGATTCTGTTAGTCTTAGAAATAAAGCAGAATGCATATATGCAACAAATAACCGCAGTGTTCCTACAAAACAAACATTCAATATGATTTATTACAATTTTCACAGCGGCAATTCGATAAAAATAAATAAGTATACATAAATACACATACATATTTTTCAAGATAAAAACTTTAATATTAATATTACATATAGGCTGAAAAGTCCCGGGCTTAACAAAGAAAACCCGTTTTTTTTTGTTCAAAATTGGCTTTACTCATCTATGTAATCTTTCTCAAAAACAATACAACCATTTTAACGCCGCTCTAACATTTAAATGCCACTTTTATAAAACGCTTTACCTTTTGTCTCAAAACATTCCATACTTTCAGGGATAACCTCTTCATTGGAGCGAAATTTCTTACCGGCTATTATTTTTTAAGTATGCGAACAGCCCGTAGTAGCTAAGAACCAAATCTGAAAAGTAAGGTGGATGTGGAAGCAATTCAAAGGTCAATTCATGTGTTTTTGCCATTTTTTTGATTGACTGGTAAAACGGTGCATTATCCTAGTGAAACAAAACTTTCTTGTTGTTCAAATGGGATTGTTTCTCAATGATTTTGTCCTTCAAATGCTCTAATAATGCTAGATAATATTCACTGTTGATATTATTTTCCTCCTCAATGTAGTCTATGAATATTATAACATATGCATCCCAAAAGACCAAAGCCATAAACTTTTCAACTAATTGTAGTGCCTTCGGGCGCTTTGGACAAGATTTAACAGTTGCTGTCCTCTGAGATGATGATTGTTTTGATTACGGACAAATTGATGGATATATGTTTCCTCTTTTGTAACGTACAGACGAAATCATTCTAGTTTATTACGTTTAAACATGCCCTAACACTACTCAGAATCATGAATACATTTGTGTTTTTGGACAACGGTGAGGAAACGCAGCACCCACTTTGAACATAACTGTTTACATGGACATATGATCATACAATATAAGGAAACACGTTCTTCGGATATCTTTACGCTGTCAGCTAACTCACGCAATTTGACTTTCTGATCATTTAAACATAAATGTTTTCTGTTGTTACCACCTCAAATGTGTATCTATGACTACTTTTGAAATCATCAAGCCAACATTTAATTGTTGGTTCTCATACATCAGATTCCCCATAACACTTTTAAAACTATTACTTAGCTTGAGGGATATCTTTCACAATAAAAAAGTAGTGCAAAATTAAAACACAGAATTGCTTTTGATCGATTGTTTTGGAAATAACAAAAGTAGAGTCATACTTAGTAAATCACTAACTAAAGAACAGATTGTCGTGATATCTTGACAGCTGTCTTTTGAAGGTTGGTAATATCTAAAACTGAGGTCAATTTAAAGAATAGTTGTAAATGAAAATTGGTTGTTGGAGTTTTTTGCTGATAGGGGCAAGGGCTTCTAAAATAAAGGCATTATGAAATTGGGTTCTTGTTGGCAACAAGTTATCAAGCATAACAGAGCATACTTGGCTTCAATCAGACAATTTTAAAACTTCTTAAAAAGCATTGAAGAGAAGCGAGAAATACGAAAATATTTTTTCCGAACCTATTATTTAATGTAACACGATTTTTCGTTCAAATGGTTTTTAATAAAAACCTATGCGAAATGAAAGACAATTTTTAATTTTCTTTTTTCTTGTACAACAGGGCTAATCAATAATTTAATTTGATAGTGAGTGAAAATGAAATTATTGAAATCAATAAAATATATACTATATGCATACGTCGATTGAACAAACAGATACTAAAATTTAATCGAAGGCATAGAATGAAGCACAAATTTATTTATCACGCAAACATAAAATAAATATTTTAGAAAAAACTGAATTTTAGAGTTAATTTATGAAAGCGATCTCTTTTTTAATGAAGTTCCACAGGGAAGATATCTTAGTCTGAGGAAGCATGTTTCGGATACAAAATATGATGAGCCTATGTAATGGCTGACTGAATTATATTTTCCTTTTTTCCAGAGTAAAAGGCTAAAACATCATATTTTTTATGAATTTCTAATAAATTTGTATAATTTAATATAATTCGCCTATGGTGCAAATAACGGAATCGACTCGACCTCAAAAATGGGAGCAGGTCTCGATGATATTCACCTTAGACAGATTCCCCAATTTCTCCTGAATCCTGGCCTTCATCTCTGATTTTGTATTTCAGGAGGTTCTTTTGGTGTGCTCCACACAAAGACACCTATAAAAGGAGTTTTACTCCTTTTATAGGTGTCCCCTGTAAGAGAGAAGAAACAAACAAAGAGCTCCGATTGATGGTCGAACCCTCCTGTTGCCTATTTCCCCCTTTTTTTTAAATGAAGCTTTCAAATAAAAAGATACTAAGGCAAAATTCAATCTTTGTGCTTTTATCGTCTTATGTTATTCTTTTTAAATAAGATAATGCGCTCAACCACAAGTCAAATAATGCTTTATTTCTAAATTTATCATTATGAATAAAGATCTTGATATTTTATTAATTGAAAAGAGACCAGAATCATGGATTTTTATTTGGAATCATTATGCAATTATTTAAAATCAAATATGGTCATTAAAAAAAATACTTTCTTTAAACAACAGGGGTGGAAAAGATAGAACATGGAGGCTTGCTCTAATGAGCCATTTTCTGTCTTTGGATGCAAGCATTATGTTTTTTTAGACATAAAATTAAAAGTTTTAACTTTTTGAAATCCAAATTGTTCTCTCTGCCTTCCTAAAAAGTTTCATGCCTTTTTTACTGAAGATAATGACAGAAGAGGTCTTCTGAAACTAGTCAAGAAGAAAGTTAATAATATTATTTTTATAAAGGGTTGCTCCTGTATGAGTGGTTTAAATAAAATATGTATGACAATCCATTTTTCCGTAATTAATGCATATGGACCAAATGAACTGTCGGCTCCTTTCTTCCAATCTATCATCAATATTCAAAAGAAAACCCGTTTTCCTTTATATTGATTGGAGACTTGAACGTTGATCTTGACGGGTTGATAAATCAATATCCATATTCAAAAGTCTTGGGTCAGCTATGTGTGAGGTTTAATTTGATGGACATCTTAAAAAAGTACTTTCCAAAAGAGAAAGTATCTTGGCAAAGAAACAAAGAGAATTCTCCGATTTACCTGGCGTTGATGTCTTACAAACTAAACAAAACTGCAATGAGCAATAAATTCAGAATTTCATCATGAAAATATTTAAAGCTATCAAGGCCCAGATGGAGTTTTTGGAGAGTTTTTTTACTATTTACCCAGATGAAATTATGCCTTTTTGGATAGAATAGGGGGTACGTTGAAAAAGATGAATAGAGTACCCGGATCAGGTACGAAAGGAAGATTAGCTTAGATTCCTACAAAAAGGAGATGTAACGGACATCAAACACTGGAGGCCTATTATCGTATTGATTGCCTCTCACATAATTTTATTGAGATTTTTGGCTGTGCAAAGGAGCACATATTAAATAAAAATATTGGAATGACTCAGAAAGGCTTCTTGAAGAAAAGGAAATTTCTGAAGTTTCACGAAACATCCAAGGAGCTATCGAATCAGTCAGTACTTGAAAAAAATATGAGACTTCTCTCCAAAGAGTTTTTTATCCTGTGCATAATTTTTTGCGTAATGGTTAATTTACTATTTAGTTAAATAGAGTAGAAAGTGAACCAATTTATCTGAAAAAAAAGCTGCAGACAAGGCTGCTCGACAGCGCTTCTTTTATTTATTGCATCCATATAAGAATTAATTATACATATTTTTAAAAAGGACGGCAGGTTTTGCGGTTATTTTAATGACAAACTGCATCTGATCGATGCTTATGCAGTTGATGTCACTTTAACAATATAAACTAATTCAGAGCCACAGCTTCTTAAAATGATCAATTTCCTGCTGGACTTCTTCCAACAGAATGTGAAAAATATGGTTTTAAACTCAAATGGCATAAGACCTCCTCTAGGTCCTTGGAAGCCAAAAGAGAATAAAAAAGTAAGAAGATGTCAAGTCAAAGATAAAATTTGAGCTTTTGAATCTGATTTGGGGGAGTCAAGGTGCTTATATTTTGAATTGGCATTCTATAAATTTACCAAAACTTCTCTAGGTGGATAAATTTGTGTCTTCAGAGAAGAATTGATCTTCATAACGCACAATTATTTCTTTTAGTTATATAAAAAACAACTGATTCACCTCAATTTTCCATGAGGGTGATGAAAGATGAACAAGGTTGGCTTAAAAAGCTATTTCACGAATGCTGTTCAACCCCCTAAAAAGGCCTAAATCACTCATTGGAGGATGAATTGCACTTCTAGTGAAATAATTCCGAAAATATATAATTTAGATTTTTATCGATATGTCCAGGAAACTGGACGTTGAATGGAAGAGACAGGTTTTTTCCAGCGAGTTCTACAACAGACTCATGATTGGTACTGACCCCACCAACGAGAAAAATTGCTGCATTGAAAGTTACAGTATCAGGTACTTCTTTATACATGCTTCCAATCAAGGTTACTATTTTATCTAACGGATCACTCGAGAAAATAACATTTTCATGGGGTGATTTTCATTGTGTTTTACTGTAGGGAACACCAACGTATGAGTCAAACACCACCATAGATATAATTCGTATACGTAAAGGGACTAGATGAGCAAGAATCTAAATTCACAAAAGCACTGCTTTTGTTTGGGCTTTCAAAAAAGAAAGGATCCGTGGGAAAGACGAAGGCGTTGAAATTAGCGTTATTTAATTATAATGCTCCTATTGCCAGCAAAATTACAAAATATTAGCCCTTAGCTGCTGAAGAGATAAGAGCTGTTATCATCTCAGCTGTTGCATCGTATGCTGCCTTCTCTCTAATGGTTCCAGGCAACTCTGAATCTGGATGGAAATATAGAGGCAATAATGTTAGGTATATTCCCCTTCGATGTTCGCAAAATAGTTAGACTCTTTAAAATAGATTGTAAGATCTTACAAAGCATTTATAAAAATTTATTCTTACTTTAGAGACTGTTTGTACTTTTAATGGTGGGTTGCTTCTTATATTATTTTTTATCCTTTTTTGGTTTTTGTAATATGTTTAGTTTAGTATGTGTGGTCTAAATTATGTATGTTGAGGGATTTTGTTTAGTTGTTTTTGATCAGTAATTTGTGTATTGGGTATAGTTGGGTTTTTTATATGGAAAGGGATAATTATAAACTAAAATGTTTATTTATGTGATCTTTTTACATGATCATGCTTCCTTCATATATTTCTTATGTAATTTGTGCATATAAATTGAAAACCTTAATAATTAAAAAAAATACCACTCACTCCCGTTTGTGTGGGCTGCAGCTTAACTCGTTGTTTGGTCACCTGTTCCTTGATTCATAGGGGATTATATTCTGAATATAATCCAATGCAAGATTAAGAAGTTTGTCTTCTTTAGGAATCATAACATTCCGAAGAAATTACATGAAGCACCCCTGGGAAAAAATATTTTAACCTTTCATGGCCTAATGGAGCAAACCCCATTTTAAAATGGTCGTTTATACAGGGTTTTTCAATAGGCACGCTCACATTTTACGTTAATAGGGTTCGAAAACGACGTCATATTTGTTATTGTTTCTTTGACAGCTGTGCTCAGAAATAATTGTTGTTATATCATAGAGCAGTACAGACTCGACCAAAGCTTGCAAATTATTAAAATTTATTACAAAAGTGGTGAGTCTTTGATCCAAACTTTAAGAGCGTTCACGCCAATTTATGGTCAACGTAATCGACCGGCAAAATCAACAATTCAACGTTTGCTGAAAAATTTGAGTCCACATACACGCTACATAATGTTCCTGTGCCAGTGAGACAAAGAAATGCACGAAGTGTAATGACTTCAAGATGTCCCAAATTTGTCTCTTGCGCGCCGTTCTCAATCGTTGGGCATTTCTCTGACATCGTTGTAGCGAATTTTACGAAAAGATCTTGGCCTACACTCGTATAAGATTAAGTTAACACAAGAACTGAAGCCGCTTGACCACTTCAAACGTCGGGAATTCGTAAAATGGGCTGAAGGAAAATTCGAAAATGATCCTGATTTTCGCCGTACCTTTTCGTCGACGATGACAATCGCCACATTAGTGTGAGTGGAAATCGTTACCGCGCCACGATAACCGATTTTTTTTGGCCTGAATTGGAAGATATGTAGTTTCAACAAGACGGTGCCACTTCACACACAGCAAATGTTACAATCGATTTATTGAAGAGTAAGTTTGGTGAGCGTCTTATCTCCAGAAATGGACCAGTCAATTGGCCGTCTCGCTTGTGCGATTTAACGCCTCTAGACTATTTTCTTTAGGGTCACGTGAAAGCCCTGGTCTACACCAATAATCTGTCGACGTTAGAAGAGCTCAGAACAAATATTCAACAAGAAATTCCTGCAGTTTCAGCCAATTTATGCGGAAAAGTAGTCGAAAATTGGGTTCAACGATTGGACTTCGTAAAACGTGCACGTGGGGGTCATTCAAACGACATCGAATTTTATTCATAAATTAACTTAAATGTATTTTAACTGTAAATAAAGAAATCGTCCATATCTCAAACCGTTTTCGTTTTATTTTTTTTTTTAAATGTGAGCGCTGTTAATGAAAAACCCTTTACTAACCTTGAAAGAGAGAAACAAAAAATTTTCAACATCTAAGGTCTGGAAAATGGAACTTTGAATTTAATCAAAGCTTCTTTTCTCTTTGGATTATCACAATGGAAGAAGCAGTCTCTACAGAAGTCAAAAGCCATTGAGTTTGCTTTCTTAAACTCTAAGCCATTATTGCTGGAATTCTTACATCCTATGAGGCAATATACCCTAAGGAACTAAGAACAATTTTTGTGGCATCCACTGCTAGATATATCACCCTTTCCTTAAAAAATTTCAATACTGATGACACGTCCTGGATACGGGTGGTTAAAGAAGTGAAATTCTATCCATAGATATCACTCCAAAATAAGAAGCTACTAAATTCAATCCTAAGAAGTTTTAGAATTTATGACCCGGACTCTTCATTGCTAGTATTTATTTTGGTTTCAATTATTTTTATATAGTAACAATTATGGATGTGTTTTATTATTATTATTGATGCGCTTTATTTCTTTAAATTTTAAATCAATGACATTTAACTTCCCCTATCAGAATTCACTGTTTGCATGAAGTAGGCTATTTCGTATTTTTATTCTTCATCTCGTCTATTTCAAAGAAATTTTTGAAACCCCAAACTCTTGTAATTAAGATTATTAATTTTTGGGATTTCTTTATTAGCATGTTCACTAATTTAGTTTTTTTAAATGATGTTCATTAACAGAGGGTTAACGTAACTTTTTTTTGTAATCATTTAAAGGATAGAGAATTTAAATGTCACGTTGAAATTTTACATCAGTTGCAGTTTATCCACAAAATCCTTTTTTTCAGAAAATAAGTTTTTGTAATATTCAACTCTTTATCCTAGGAAATAATCAATTGTATTTTTTATATGTTTTTTTTTTTTCATATATTACATCCGTCAAAATAATACAAGTTTGTAATCCAAAGCAGAAAACATACAGTGTACAAATAATAATTATTAAAATAAGTCAATTTAAGAATTGGAAATATTATAAGTGTAATTAAAATAATTAAGGACGAAAAGAAAAATTTGTAGATAACTTATCAGTTGAAGAAATGAGGTTCTTGAGTGAAGTCTGACAAGAAAACTTTAGTAAAAAATCTATATTAGTATATTCATATTGTGTTTAGTTTTAGTATTGCTCGTTTCTTCAGATTTCTTCCTCCACCATTCTAAGTAATTTTTATACCTTGGCAGAATTAATGAAAAGAGGTCTTCAATTATTTTTATTGCAAAAATAACAAATTATCTCTTTAGGACCTTCCCGGCAATTATTTGTAAAAATACAAGACGCCCCTAGTCTGTACCTCAGCCATTTTTGACGTGTGTCCGTAAATGGGTTCTTCAAATGACGTTTGGATCTCCATGTTCCATGCCATCGCTAATACCAAGCCATTCGAACAGTTGCATTGTGCTAGATGAAGGGTCATGCTCTTCACAGCCAATGCTAACAGTCGAAGCTTGATTTATCATTTTGTTGGGAATTACTTCTAAGGCAATGAATTCAGGAATCGGGGGACCAAGATAATTAATTTTGAAATCTCGTCCAGAAAACAGCCACCGTGTTCTATGTGATAGAAAGAAGTTACTTAGCACGGGGCTCCTGTCTGATATATATTGGCCTGCAGAAATAATCTCTGCATTACTTAGTTCAGTCCAGACTTATAGTTAAGTTTGTTTTTGCAAGAATATTGATATGCCATGCCTCCAATTTTTCATATTTAGTGAGTGGGGTATTACTGAAAAATCTAACACTTTTCTGAACAGTATGTAGATAAAAATTTTAACCCATTTCTTCCTCTGCATCGGCACTGCACCTATAAACTTTAATCCCTAGAAGTGAGAAATACTTGACAAAACATAACTCGCTGAGACCATCATACGTCTTAAGATAGTCGTCAAAGTTGGATAAGATCCTAGTCTTCTTGTTGTTGATGGATTTTTTTTTTTCATTTCATTTCATACAGAATGACTTCAATGGCATTGGATATGTAATAGAACAGCTTTACTTATGTTCCTGTTAGAAATAAGGTAAGATTGCCCTTGAGTACTTCAGTGACTTTTCATTTAATTTCTATCCTTCAAAGCTGGAGTTATAGTTCATAATTTCGTTCAAAATCCATTCATTACAATTAAAAAGAGAGATGGCATATCTTCTTGCCGAGCTCCACCCTCAATGCAAAACTTAGAAGAACACTGCAAATATCAATGCTCTATGATGAGTTCCTAAGGATGGCCGAGACCATGTTAACAAATCAATCCATAGCTGTTCGACAATGAACTTGTGTGAGACAGTATCGAATGCGTTTTCGAAGTCAACCAAAAATGGTAGCGTACTTGGATGATATACGTAAGTCTATACTATTTTTCATAGAGCGCAATATAGAATCTCTAGTAAGCATGACGCCATAAATCCTTTCTGATTCATTGATATATTGTATGGGAGAATTCAGTAAAGTCTTTGATTCAATATTCCGGTGAGTATTTTATATGAGGTATTAAATAGGGAAAAGGGTCTGTAATTTTTCATGTCATACATTGATTTGTTCTTCTTTAGGAAGAGTTAAGGATCCAGTGCTCATGAAGTCAGGAACAAAACCCTTCTTGAATATTTCCTTCAACACTTCTTCGAGGATTGGAGAAAGTATATTTTTAAACCTACTGAAAAATTCATAAGGCAAAATTTTAAACTATTTATATTAATCTTGGATGACCTCCAAAATTTCTTTTTCATTGATGGGGGAGTCTATTTCTAAAAATATATCACAATTTAAATAATTTTGAGGAAAGTTTTAAGGAAATATATTTCCTCCGGAAAGCAATTTTTGATATATTTTTTTTCATTAATAACACTATGCAACAAAATGAAGGCATTGAAATGCCCGCAAACTGAAACCCGTAATATTATTTAAGCTCTAAAACCCGACTATGACCATTAAAAATTTCAATCCATGAAGATTTGGCCTTTAGGGCCTTTTTTTTAAATCAAATTTGTAGCGTATAACTTAGATTCAGTGCCTTTTTTTGTGAATGAAAAAACGATACCTATGAAAATCAAAGTAAATATAAATTGACAAAAACATTTTAGCATTTAAAAAATGAATTATTTATTACGTTATCTTGATTACATGTAATAAAAATGTATAGAAGTACCAAAAAATCGAGTAAAATGAAGGACCTTACTTAGATGCTAATATTTTTTTATTTTTTCTTCAAATGCTTTATATCATAGCTGAACTTATAGAATAGATCTAATATTTAAATTTTAAAAGAATTGCCTTTAAAAAAGGTCGATTTTGATTGATTTATGGTCAATTAAATTTATAATATTTATTCAAAAATTAAATATAATAAGCTGGTTAGGTTGCGTAAATATATATTATAATAATATTTCGACGAAAAAATTTAATTACTTATGGGTCTATATAATTACATAACTTATATGTAAGGGAATTAAAACAAGTTAATAGATTCTTACATATAAATTATGTAATTATTTAGACTCTTATAGAAATTAATTTAACTTCCAAATAAAGGTTCCATTTTTTTTTTTTTTTGTTCCTTTAATTGGTCGGATGAAATTGCATTAATTAAATAAAAGCAAACATTATAGTATCACATTTACTCCATCATTACTCAATCAGGGCGATACAACTATTATGGTGATCATAAATAAAATTTTAGAATGCCATTCTATAATATGATTTTTCTTTAACTGTAAAATACCCCTCAGTTACGACGATTACCTTTTCATTACCTCTGATTTTTTTTTCAGCGAGCATACTTTTCAGGTCTGCAAACAGAAAAAAGTTACTAGGGGACAGATCTGGAGACTAATATCGATGAAGAAGCCATGCGTAGCGTAATCCATGCAATTTTGCAATCGTTTTCTATAATACTTCACTGTGCACATCACAGAATACTGATGACATAACAATGTTAGCTGCCAGTTACATAATTTCACTTCTTGGATTTTTTTCATCATGTTCAGTTATTTAACTCTGGATTGTACTGATGAAGTCACGTTTTATCTATATTACCATATTGTTTTATAAATCATATTTATTACCGTTGAATTTCGTTAATATTCCTCGGAATCAGGTACTGATTGTTGTGTAAGCTCGCTGAAATATAAACAGAAACTTATGATTTTTTATAAATTCCTTTTTTTTAACTTCACTCACAACATAATATCTGACGAACCAATCGTCTGACTGTTGACAGACGGTACACGCATTGTTTGAAGGATGATTCTAACTCAAAATCGTATGATTTAATTATAGTAGGCCCTTTCAACCAAAGAATTGCTCAGGAAAGAGTGGTTTAATGGACTAAGCACAAACTGATTTCAGGCTTTTGTTCTATACCTTTTTGGAGGAAAGGTTGAGAGATGTTTTCTGATATTGTAGGTATGTATATAATTTTATTTTATTTTTTTACTCTGTAGATTGATAGAAGACTGTAGAAGCTATTTCAATATACATAAATAGATAAAAACCATTAAATATTCATGAGATGGACACACAATAAATTGTTTTTTCATGAAAAGGAGGAAAGGTAATTTCCTTATTTCTCTATATTCTTTCCTTATGTGCTCAGTATATATATTTCTTGTATAAATCTATTTTATGCTAGTCAAGCAGTGGTTTGTAAGCATCCCTCTCCCTCTACACCTTTAAAAAGGCAAGCCATAGTCTGCTTTTCATTAATGTATTAATAGAAATAAAAAGAGCTAGTAAAAGGAAGACATTTATAAGCGCTCCTTAGAGATGGGACCAGAAATTGCTTCAACCTTTTACAATAAAAACATTTACCTTAAAATATAGTTTTCTCACTCCTCATAAAGTTTTTTTTTTACTTTCTTGGCGAATAAGTTTGTTCTATAAATATAACTAACCAACAAATGTTGCCCTTGTATGCGTTTGATTGCTCTTACATCGAATAACATATAAATGACTTTCATCACCTGTGTTGTCTGATTTTGTAGCCTACATAGGTCAACATTTCATATACACAGGGCTGTGCACTACAATTGGAACAAACTTTGACCTAATCCAGATCCTGAACAAATGCATTGTAACGATTTTTTGTGGTTTCTTTAATAGTATAGATGATAATAGCATATATATATTTTTTTTTAATCACTTATTCAATTCTCCCATGAAATTACCATTTTACTTCATAAAGAAGAATATTAATCCTACATAAATGGTCCCAGATTTAGAAATATTGATTTTACAGTCAAATTAGGATTTTAATGTTACAAGATCTTTTCAAAATATACAGTTTTGAATAAGTAAAGGTTTGCATTATCTGGCCTAACCTGCCATTTTTCTCTGTGTTGTACATTTTCAAAGAATAAACTCTTAATGAAGAAATTTCAACATTATATTAGGCCGTGTGGTAACATTTAAAATCGTCGGTATTACTGACTTTTTATCATATTTCAAATCTTACATCTCAATATTTGCTTATATTTGAATTTACAAAGTAAAAACAATTGAATCCATTTTACTTCATAAGGATATGTTTTAAATCTTCTATAAACGGTCCCAGAATTATTTATAATAACTTGATCTGAACAAACAGTGCCAATTTGAATTTTTTGAATAACGAAAGATAAAAAGGCATCAAATATAGCACTGCAACATAACTCATTCTGAAGTTATACGCGTTCAAAAAATTTTAATTATTAGAAAATCACTACTTGAAGAGCGATTGTGTTTGTCCATCTCGACAACTGATTAAAAATGAAGAAAAAAACCATGAATTTATTATACTAGTAACCTAGATTCTTGTATCAGCAGAAAAAAACATACTTGTGATGCCCTCATATGGTATATGGATGAGTTTAAAGCTTGTTTCAATCGTAGTGCACGACCTAGTATATTATTTCATCATCTACGGAGAAGCTCGAGTCTATATTCCCTCCCAGAATGATTAACAATAGCTGGACCAGTTGTTATTAAAGAAAATTCAAGGTCAAGTAAATATAAGCAGTAAGTTGAGGAAGTTGAACTTCGGACTGCTAAAGTTGTTTCCTAAAAGGAATTTGCTACTATTCAAAATAACATAGAAAATCCAACTGCAAAATCTGTAGAAACTTATGTGATTCATATCCTCTTTGATAATCGTGATAATCAATTATAAAATGCTACAAGAAGTTTATCTCTATTTTCAGGATATCTAAATTTAGAAGAATCATTAGACAATCTAAAATAACATCTCTGTCTTTCCAAAAATTATTCCAACGCAATTTGAAAACTGTCAACCTCTCAGACGTTCCAAATGAGAAAAACGGTATCCCGGTTACTTCTAAAGTCATACCTGATGTGATGAAATTTACAAATCGGTTAATAAGTGTATGAAATGTACGCAGTGTTAATCGTGTGGTCGGAGGAATAAGACCTTGTTACTATCTCTATTAATTATATATGTAATTTTTATCATGGTGATCAAAAATGAGCAATCAGATGTCCAAAGATAGAGTATATTTTTTTCGTCAGTACTTAAAAGAGATTTTCTTCTATTCATAAAAACGATACATAGATAATTTAAATATTTATTATATTTGGAAATGTGTACAAGCTATACTTATGTTGTTGTTTTTTTCTTTTATTTATATCTTTTTTAGGGGGAAAAATAACATTAAATCAATTAGATGTTGTAAAAAAAAAAGATTGGTTTCATAAAAACACTCTGTAGACCACAAAAGTGGAAAATTCGGTGAATAAAGGTCCTTTCATGTTTCATGTTTAGTAGATTTGTGCATTACTTATATGAAAAGATTCCGACTAATATAACTTTTAGCTACAATATCAATTTTAATAAATATATGAATGTACTATTAATAAAATGTTAATAGCTTTTTATTTATACTCGTGCTAATTTATAAGAGAGAGATAAAATATCTGGATGATAAAACAATCCAAGTAGTATATTCCCCCAGTGTTCTAGGTCATATATATAAGCTTTTAATATGATTCCATTTTCCTTGAAATATCCATGTATCATAAGTTTTTTCATACAGTCTTTGCAGTTATCTTGATGATGAGGCATTTTATATTCATTACTCGTTCATCATATTCATTTAAGAATATCCTATTTATTTCGTCTATACTTCTATATACAGGTGGATTGCCGAGAGAAAGACCGAGGTAGTCTCACAGCAGAAGCGTAAGCACACAATCTCCCTTATACACTTAACTTAAAGTCGCTATTTTAGGGACGAGGATTACTCCAATTCACCTTCTACCTGGTCATCGAAAAGTGAAGCATGACCTAAATAGCTCATAAATTGCCTAACGTACCTTCTCTTTTGAAAATTCATACAAATTTACACACAAAGAACATAAAATGATTTAAACACTGTAGTCCTCTGGATGGACAAAGTCGAGGCAAGGCGACGTATCTGTTCTAACCGGACATTGCGCTGCCGTTATTAGTTATTCTCTCAATTTATAAATAATATAGACAGGATACCTTTATAATTGATTGATGCATATAAGATTGTAGCTGAATCTAAGAATTATAGCTTAAGAAGACAAAACTACGATTTTAAAAAAAGACTATCAAAATACTAGACTTTAGTATAATAAGACCTTCCTTTTTCTTTGATATTTCAAAATCTCAATTGAAGTTTATTAATTTTATTGCATTGGAATGTATTGGGAAATTTTAAGTAATATATTTTTGATACATTCGTAAAAATAAAAATTTTAATGAATGTAAATTCACAGCATAGTTGACTTCATAATAAGCATTTCATAGTACTACTATTCATAGGTACCTTATGTTCGAAATCATCCTTGGATTTTGAGATCAACATGAGGGAAATATGGAAACGGATATTTTTTATTGCATTTTAGTCCTCTAAACAAGAAAGTAACCATCAAACGTCCAAAAAAATGTTCTTTAATGCATGCGTTTTGAATTGAAAATCTGTTGAAAAAAAAAGTAATTTTTTGTTGGGTCATTAAAATTATCAATTTGAAACCAGTTATAGAATTTTTATTATATTAAGTATTATAGATGAAAGATATATTTTGCAACAATATTCTTACCATTTTTCTCTAACTTGCCTCATCGTATGGGTGTTTTAGTTACAATCAGCCTGTCAATAAATAATTATTATCTTTCAGTACCACATCTTAAACTCATGTATTCTGATGTTTCTCTTCATTTTTATTACTCCAATCTCATTTTTTGATACTAAATATGAAAGATATTATTCCTAATTATACTTTCATTGTTCATTTATGCCAAAAAGACCTTTTATTTTACCTGTTTATAATTTTCGACTACAAAAAATGTCAAATAAACTCTTAAATTTACGACCTTATATATATTATTTCTTAATTTCTAGTGTTTATTTATTTATTTTTTTTAAGCATGTTTATACATTCTATAAGTTTATTATGAATATTTAATTCTTTTTTTTATACTCTTTTAAAAATGAAACTTTGAATCAATAATTTCTTATAATTATTTTTTTTTTGTTTCATTAATTTGGAAAATTTTAATTTTTCTCTAATATAGCCGTCTCATCTCTCTTGTTCGACAAATTTGTGCCGAAGCGTTGGTTACTTCGTTTACTGCACGTTCAAAACTTAGTGTGTGGCATGCTATTTTCATATGTCGAATCGGCGAAGAGACAAAACTAATCAATTGACTTGAGGAATTGCTACTGTGATAAAAGGTCGAGTCTCCTTATTCCAATCTTAGATATTAATAATTGAAATTGCATCGCAATCGAGGTTAGGTGAACAGTACACTTATATCTCCCAAATCACTTCCATCTCTTATGTCTCTTATATTTTATATCTTAAATCGTATATCTTCTTGCTTAGAACTTGATAGTAAAGATAGTTGAACATGCTCAGAGTGAGTATATCATACACAAAGGTGTGTTGTATGCACAAATTTCATGGCAATAATTCTTTTTTTAAGTGATTTTTTTAATGTTCTGAATGAATTGTATCTGATGGAGGTATCTAATGGACCATTTAAAATATTTAAATCAACTTTAGTTTAGAACAACATATGGAAGGAAAAATTTACAATGACTCGAGTATAAGGCGCAACTTTTTTGTTTCATGTCCAGCCAACCAATGCTTTCAGATGTAGAGTTGTACAAAACGACTTTGCAATACGACAATTTTCATTTTAAGAAGTTATTCATCTGCAATTCTTAAGACAAGCATTTTTGTAATGTGATAAGTGTAAATGGATCATTAGACACATCATCAACGGCACTTTTAGACATTTTTCTGAATTTATAATTAAATTTGAAGTCATGAACGTTACCACAAATAATTTTCCCATTTTTCTCTATTAACAATCAATAAACGCTTAATAAAGTTAATATATATTATTCGTATAATTTTTGGGAACATCAAGCTCATATATTATGTGACATAGCGATAATTTATTAGAATGAAGTTCACACACTACTTTAAAAAGTCTATTGACCTAAAGTTTCTCTATTTGTTACACTATGAGCATGTTGTACTATCTTTACTATTAAGCTCTAACCAAAAAGATAGGCAATTCGGGAAATAAAAATAAGAGACAAAAGAGATGGAAGTCATTTGGGAGATATCAGTGTACGGCTATACTGTTCACCTAACCTCCATCGGGATTATACTTCAATTATTAATATCAAGGATTTGAACAACGCCACGGAGCCTGTTATCTCGGTAGTCCTTCCTCAAAGTAAACTGATTAGCTTCATAAAAAAATATTCATAATTGAATGAAAAATATCAAATTTAAAGAATATAAAATATACTTAAATAAACTCAAATCAACTTGAGAAATTAAAGAATAATAAATAAAAAGTCTTATTTTTAAAAGTTTAATTAACAGTTGTTGTTTTTCATTCGCATTGTTTTGATTGTATCAAAATCAGACGAAAAATGAGTGAACAGGAATAAAAAAGAGAAAGGATTTTGGATCTTCTCGACGCAAATGTTGATCCAATAATAATTTCAAACATTTTCAGCGTGACAGTGAGGACAGTCTTGAACATCAGGGTGCAAGATTTAGTTAATTTTATAGAGTGCTCCTTTGACTGTTTTTCATAAATACTTTCATTCAGACATTCATAAAAATAAACTTTGCTTCGTTAACCCATTAAGACCGAAGGTTTTACATTTTTGTCTGAATTAGAGCAGCTCTTTCTTTTGAAATGATATTTGTTCCAATAAAAAAAATGAGTCAATAAGTCTATAAATTTGCACTTATAATATGATCTTACTATTACTTAATAATTAAGTATTAACATACCAAAAAGGCATGCCTACAAAATAAAGCTACAAATATTAATATTAAAAGTACTTCATATATAAAAAATATAGTAATAAGGTATTATCTTGCAAAAACAAAAGTTAGAATAATCTAAATATTCATAGAGATATTACATGTTTAAACGCGTATCATTTATAAATTTAGAAAAATCTACACTTTGGTCTCTATCAAAAAGGTAAAAAAATTGTAAAAAAACCCTGATATGGTCACAACACTTTATTGTTTGACTTTTATGACACATGAATCGATATTTAAAATTATTCGGATTCAAGATCTTGGATGTCTCAAAATCTTTAAAAAATGAGCTGTGTTGCGATTTTTATGACAAAAATTGTACGACAATGTTCTTGGAGTTCAGTTGAAGAAGAAAAAAATTTGAGCAATGAATCAGTTATTAGTGTTCTTATCTCCAAAAATATATATATTATCTTCAAAAAATCAATGTTGGTCAAAATATTGTTTGACTCTTTATGACAAAATGTGATTATGATATATTAGTTATATAAGTCTAGTGAAAGAAAATCAATTATTTACCTAATAAATGGCTTAAGTAATATGTATATCGCGTTGTATAAATGTGATTGTTTTACGCTAGATGACGTTGGAACAATAAAATTTTGTACTAAAACAACTTATTTGACAGTTTAGTTGTAGTTTGACTCAGGTTTGTTTGAGCAGTCGAAAATACGACATATTTCACAGTTTTTCTCGCGAAACCAGGCGAAAACAGGCGGTTGAAAATGTGAATACTGTTTTTCTTCTGATACTGTAAAAGCCAATCACGCAGTATTTTGGTTTCGTCGATTCTGTTCCAGCGATTTTGATGTGAAAGATCTACCACGCTCTGGAAGGCAATTGTAAAAAAAAAGAAGGAAATATAGTAATGTAAATCGTCGAGTGAGACCGATATGTAACTTAATCACTGTGTTTATTGCCAAGAAGATAAACATTAATTTGAAAAGAAAAAGATAATCAAAAAGAATATTTTTTTTAATAATTGATTTCTCTATTATTTAATTAGGCCTTATTCCTGTATTTCCTTTTTTTTTTGCTTAACTATTTATTAACTAAATTATAAATCACTCTGGTGAGTCCCTAAGATGAGAATATATGTTTAAACCTGATTGTTTGTTTGTAAAAAGGTGTCAGTTATATTTTTAAGTATCAATGAACCAACTTTTCAATCAACAAATAGAATATTTTAAAAATTTATAAGGAAAAGCAAAGGGGTTTTCCATTTTAGCAATCTAACTGTCTATTTGAATTATTCCAATGAAGAAGGCTATATATATTCTCAGTAAAGCGGTAATAAAACAGGTGAAATAATAATGAAACAAAAAGACAACAAAATGTTTCACACTTTTCTAAAACCATACTTTTTTCAACTATAAATATAATATATATTTGTCTACATCTTTTTTACTACAACTATTATATTCAAGCGCTAATTTTCTGATAATCTTAACATTTAAAAAAAATCACAACCCAAAAATGATTATTTATGGTTAAATTGGACAATTGCATATACTAAGTCAAAAAAAAGAGTGATGTTTTTCGTTTTTGCTAACTTTTCACTATTTGCATTGGAAACACACAGTAATGAAGAATAATCCATTGTAAGGATCTACACACAATGTATATAACAATAAAAAATCTTCTTAAACAGCTTTTTTTGATGTGTGTTAAAAGTAATTTTGATCAAAGCATAAGAAACCATACTTTGATACCATATGAACATCAGAATTTTCTATATACATTCATGTAATATTTGATACAATTTTTTTTTTTTTTTTGAACATTCTTTATTTGGCTTATATATTATATAGAACATACATATATATAAATAAACCGGAGCAATTGCGTAAAAATTACATAAATAAACATTATAGTTAATACTTAATGCTCCAGGGTAGAATTTCTACTAAATATCAATCTTACAAATCTTTATTTTCTTTCCAACTAAAAACAAGCTGTAATAACATGATGAGTTACTTAGGAACTGCTAACTATTATATTAAACATTTCTACTTGAACCCCATTGTATATTGACCTTTGTTCTGAATTGCAGCTATTCATACATTTTATTGACTTACAAATGAAATATTTTTTCTTTCCTTTTTTGTGACAAATCTTATATTTACAAGAAAAAACAAATACATCTTCCTCCTCCGTATTTTTGCTGCCTAGCAACTGTTTTTGTTTTCTTCTAGCTCTATCTACTATTTAATTCGTCTTGGATGAGCACATATGAGAATTCAATCTGTTCAATAATTTTTTTGGTAGTAACATGAAGAGAGATTGCATTAGCTAGTTAATTAATCATGGATTGGTGCAATTCAAAGGAACACTTATAAGAGTTTAATTTGTTCAATAAAGCCAAATAGTGACAATGTATAACTAATTTGACATATTACTTTGCTAATACTTTGAAGTACCTATGGTCTTTAAACATTATATTGAAGCATTGGTTATTATGCAAGATACTAATTTATTGGAAGTAAAGTTATTTTAAAGTTGTTATGTAGTTGGTGCATGAATTAAGCGATATTTACTTTGGGCAAATTAGGAGTAAGTTGGTTTATTGACATGGGGTTGTACAGGGCTTAATTTACAAAGGTTATTATAATAAACTTTTTATTTGTGACAAAAAAAAACATCAGCAAATAAATCAAAAAATTATTGATCATAAATTTGGTTTAGCTACATACTGAGAGGATTGTTCAGTCTATCGATTGATTGCTTACTCTTACTGATTATTTGGTATCTTTGCAATTTGTTAGGTTGTCTCCAAAGCATGCGTAGCTATAGGAGTAGCAATACATGTTTAGGAGTAATTCTGGTGAGCATAACCTTTTTTTTATCAAACCCAGGAGGCTACCAAAAAAAAAATACGTTCTTGGGTTTTTTAATATTTTTCTGGAATAAATGAGGTACTTTTACATACGATTCAAATAGACGAACATAAGTAATAATAACATTATTTAATTGAATTTTAAATTATTTGACCACTAGCATTTTTTGTCCAAATTCGTCCACCCCCATGAGACTGTGGAACGGAGAGGCTCATACTAATCTTATATATACAAAAATAAACTTTTGAATCTTCCTCCTCAACCGTTTTTTTCCTCCAGAGTAACAGTTTTTGTTCTTCAATCTAATATTAAAAATTAGAATGGATGTTCTTATCCATTTAATTTGTCTTGCATGAACACTTATGAGAATTCAATCTGTTGAATAATTTTTCAGCTAGTAATATGAAGGGGAGATTGCATTAACCAGTTATATTGTCTTGGATTGCTGCAATTCGAATGAGCACTTATGAGAATTTAATCTGTTCAAGTCAAATTATGACATTTTATAACTAATTTGACATATTACTTTGGTTATTTGTGTTCTTGATTACTTAAGACAACATAGGAGATGCCATTGCTTAATGTTGTGAGTCACCAAAGGCCTCTCCACGCTCACCAGACTCTTTCCCCTCAAGTTTTTGACAGTGATCTGTAAGATGGACCCTGCAACGCCTATGTCATTTTGCATGAGAGCGCAAGGACTTCCAAAGATTGCCCTTTACAATGTCCTTCACCTAATCAGCATCAAGAATATTATTTTTGCTTTTCCAGGCTTTCTTTCAGATCCATCTGTCTTTGACATTGAAAACAGACAAGCCCAAGAACCTAGATATCTCTGTTGGAGATTTTCTTATGTGTAAAGGGGAGCAGATCTTAACTCGAATATTACATTTGGGTGCAATTTTCTCTAAGAGGAGTGAAAATTTGGAACTATTTACTTTACCATATTATTTGTTTGCAAATCACGTAGTTTTTCTTTTAAATCCTAGATTTATGTTCCGCCCCTAGCAATCTCTCTTAACTTTATCAAAAAAATATGCAATTTTGTTTCGCCCAACCAGTAGAAGGATATCGGGAGAAGAGTTGATCTCGTAGAGGCTTCTTTTCCGGAGTATCTGCAGGGGATGGTCTGTAACCCCTTCCAAATTAAGGATTTTTTTGCTTTTTACTAGAAATTTTTTCGCACTTTAGACAAACAATAACTTTTGTGAAAAGATAAGAATATTTGAGTTTTTTTTTTCCAAAAGAAAGTAATATTTGAGAAAAAAATTTTTTTTTTAATAGCTGTGGATTTTTGAAAGTTTAATATTTGAAATTTTTTTTTACAAAAAATCTTAATTTTCCGGTATTAGCTATGAGTTTTTGAAAATAATTAATGTTTTTATAAAAACATTTTTATAAATAAATAAAAAATTCCCCCCCCCTTCCCCCTCCAAAAAAAAATATATATACTCCTGCAGACGCCCCTGCCTTTAATAATCTAACATGAGTTTATATATATACGTATACGTTTACACACACGATATATATATGGTAATCAGCCTTTATAAGTGTAAGTTCCCGTTGCTGAACTCAAAGTAGAATTGAGTATCGAAAACAAAGTAATTCCTGCATATGTTTCTGCTTGATTCGGTTTGTAATTAGGGTTCATTTTCTTAAGAAAAAAGTTTCCACAATTACCATCCAAGTTTGAGATTTTCAGATAAAAAGCGGCAAATCTCGCGGAGGTAGATATAATTATTGACCTTAAATCTTGCTTGCTAATATTTTCACACTTAGTTAACTTTGATACGATGAGACCCTTAGTACTTAACAAAGCAAAATACATGGCTTGACTTTCGTGTGACGATTTCCTGCATGATAAAAAAAACTTTAATGTCTCCCATGTTGTGGTTTGTCATTTCTATGTTCAATGATAAGAACTCTATAACTATTCCCACAAAAGGACGATCAACGAAAGAATGCTGAATAATCTTAAAGAGTTTCCCTCAGTCCTTACATGGACTATAGAAAAAGAGATAATTTGTGGATATCTGGCATTGTGAAGTAAATTTATTTTCTTCCACTAGTCCACGCAGGGATTCCCTAATTCTTATCTGACAAGTCTGTTAGTTTTAAAGTTCTCACCAATTTTACGAACACTTCGGATGCCTCCTAGCTATATGATGGTGATTTTTTTTTATTGCTTAACTCCTTCACGGATTTTACAATATATATCTCGTTTTCAATTACTTTTTTGTGGCAGACGCGATATCTCGTCTTATAAAGAAAAATTAGGTAATATAAAAGATGAATAATTTCACCAAACTTATATTAGGAAGAGAATACTCAAAAAGATGGCCGGTTGATTTTGAATTGAAAATAATGAGTCATTAACATGTCAAGTTCATAAATTATATTAGGTTAGGTATACGAAGCAGAAAATACTAGTTCGTAAACTTAAGCGACTGTGTAATCTAAGTGAACCTATGATAATGATGACCTCAACCGGGATTATCTAATGGGATATATAGATTATTTTAAACATTATCATTCCCTGAGGATCAATCCATTCAAATATCCAAGATCCGTTTATACTACCTGGGGCCTAATCGAACTACAGAGACCACTAAGGCAGCATTGGTTCCAATGGCTTGCCTTTATTACATTTATTGGTAAAATAACCATCAACATTATCAAGTTAAGATACTTTAAAAAAAATAGTAGCCACCTATCCACAAAATTATATCAAAAATACAACAAATAAAACATGTAACAACTTTAAGTATGAAGGAGGTTTATGAGCTCTTTCACAAAAGTTTTCATACATAGAATTTGGGCTCCAATATAGCCTTTATTTTTTCCCTACTGTTGTTTAATTCGTTTCTTTTCAACTTATGAAGAAGATATTAGTGTATTTACTTAGTTGGCAAGCTGAACAAAATGGTTGCCTTTTAAGATATTAATATTTTCCATCCACATTAAAAAAACAAATTTAAGTAAAAAGGAAACCAAATGACACTCAACAAAAACATGCAAAATAAAGTTAAAAAAAACTTTCCACAATCCTTACAGGGGTCGTAGAAAACAATACATTAAGTCAAAATCTGGAATTGAGCTATAAATTTTCTTGCTTAGACAACTCCATACAAAGAATTTCCTATCGTGTTCGCCCAATACTCCAGCAGTTCCGATTTTCTTACAAACTTTTTGAACGGGATGTAAATGAAGTCTTGCAGATTTTGTAAATGGATACCGGTATTTTTTCTATTAATATACAATGAGTTTGTGTAGGGGTTAAGGTGATGAAAAGTAATTTTATAACCATTTTCTGCTTCCATTTCTAAATGCAGAGGATTTTGTATAGCTTGAAAAATATTTTGTTTCACAATATCCAATGTTGATGTAGGTTCAAAAACAGTATTTCAGGGCCATATAACTATTTGTACATCGGTTTCAATCTGAGAAATAGACTCCAAAGAACTGTTTGATAGGTCAGAGTTGAGTATAACCCAAGAATATATATTGTAATTACACACATTATTTTCTCATGAAAGAAGGATAGTAATGTTACGGGCAATGTGGAAAATCGGGCATTTTGCAAAATGCCTGGGTAATCTATAAAATTTCATATAGAGTGGTCAATTTACTTTTATTTACATTGCCAGGTAAAATAACTTTAGAAAATTGGATTTCTTAACAATTCATCTCACTAAATTTGTCTACCTGCGTCCCTTAGACAAAAACCGATGAGGAGGTTTCTCTCATTTACATACTTCACATCTTTAGTGACAATGGAGCACCACAGATATTACAAAGTGACAATGGTAGGGAGTTTGCTAATACAATAATTATAGAACTGGGTACGATGTGGCCAAACTGCAAACTTGTGCATGGAAATCCCCGTCACTCTCAATCTTGGGGATCCGTTGAGAGAGCCAATCGAAACATCCAGAACATTGCTATGATGTGGCAGCGTAACAATATAAAATAATAAGTGGACTGATGGATTGTGATTTGTACAATATGCACAGAATTGCAGCAATCACTCTGGTATTGGGTGCACTCTATACGAAGCAATGTAGGGGCATCCAATACAGGTCGGACTTGAGAGATTGTATTTATCAAAGGAGTACAATATAAACACAGAAGAAGAACTATTAGAGATATGTGGAAATGAAGACAAGCACCAGATACCAGATATTGGCAATAAATGTGTATTCTATCAGCAGCTTGTAACTGGACAACAAAACTGTTTCATCTGCGACTATAAATGCCATCCTTCAGCACCATGTAGTGTCGTGATTGTTTAAGAAGCCAATTTGAGCCTTGCAAGGAGTCATCTAAGTATTAATAAGAATGAAGTCACTTCGTGACAGACCGCATCAATTCTGTCGGATGGAAGTGGACAAGGATTAAAGCGGTGCAATTGCACAAACTTGACCAGGTGCAAAACAAATATGTGCAATCCCAAAAAAATGGGAACTTCTGCAGTAAAAAATGTCATAATATCAATTCATGTTGCAACAAAGATATTGGATTTGTTATTGTTTAATGTTTATGATACATGTAAAAATATTTAAATAAAAAAACCATCTTCAGAACTATAATTTTATAAATTATTGTATTAGATGTCTAAAAGTATTTTGAAATAAGTTTTTTGTTCTTAAGCTTTGAAGAAAATAATAACATATACAACTGCGTAGTTCGAATATTATTAAATAGGATCAACGATTCTTTTGTAATTTTTGATTTGACCATTACTTGCTGCTGTAGTAATACTGATATGCCCACATTTTATCAAATTGCTCATCTGTTTGGCATATATTATATTATTTAAAAACAACTGAATCTTTCGGTTGAGGAGAAGCTGCAAGAAGGTAATTAGCCACAACAAAAGTTTCACATACTTTAACAGACCCCTCTAAGTATAATAGAAAAAAAAGTTAAGCCCATTGAGTGATTTAAAATATCTAGGGTCCTTAATGGTCAGGGAAGAGACAGCGGTGGGGTTTTTGGTGCAACTATTTTTTTTTTTAGTTTATTGTTAGAAATATTTTAGAAAATGGGATTTTTAAAGGGCCTTTGACACTCAGGGAAGCAGTGGGGGTGGGTACCTTTTGATCTTATTGAGTTTGATTGTCCGAATATAGTATAAATTTCAATGTAAATGCACACGACTAATACAATGAAATTGGATTCTTATCAAATCCTGAATGATCAAATTGCTCGCAATGAATTATTTAAAAATCCAATTTTACAAAATTATTTTAGCTGATAATGTAAATAAAAGTAAATTAACCACTCACTTTGAAATTTTATAGATTGCCCGGGCAATGCAGCCGTTAAAACGGGCATTATGCACATTGCCCACTCTAAAGGGCATTTTTCAAAATGCCCGATTTTGCTTGTAACAGTAACAATAAACATTTCTTGGGGAGTTATTGGTTTATGTCCTCGATGGACTTAAAATAAAATTGAAAAACGATATTCGAGTTATTCCTACGTAATGGGATTTTAGTTTATTTCCTTCCTCTCATACTTGCGTCTAGCTAATATAATAAAATATCACGCCACCTAAGCTACTCTCCTCCCAAATATTCATTAAATTTGGAGGGATACAATTTTAATTTTCGGGTATTTTTACACTCTATAGTCATTTACACAAATTAAATAATAAACAAACACGACATAGTACCGCATAGTACTCTACTGTGTTAACATAATGATCAAGGATGTGCCTTTGTTGGTCTACCGGTTCAAGCAGCTCCAGTTCTTGAACCACTAGAACTGGAACCGACAAAGTCTAACTGAGACTGCAATATATTGCTTATCGGTCTCGGTTCTTGTTCCTTTATAGAATAAATAATGAAAATACAATATATATTATTAAAACAAAATTAGGTTGTATCATTCAGTCAATTTTCTGATTTTTTTTTTTTTTTGTGTGCAATTTTCCAAGTTTTCCAATTATTTCTTTTAGGGTGCAAGGGTTATACAGTTGTGTCGGAATTCCAAATAGCTAGGGGCTTCTTATGGATCTGCAAAAGTGGGTTTAGGCACCAGCCTGGTGTAATTAAAATAGAAAAGGGGTGGGCAGGTTATTGATCCCTATCCGCTACTAAGCTTTTTGAACCCCTCTATAATATTTCTTAAGGCAGGTTTTCCCAAACTTTACCATACCAAGACCCCCCTACACTTATGCATTTTTAGCCGAGGCCCCTTTATACGAAACATGTGTACTATGTATGTAGACTGAAGCAATCCTCAATTCTCTATCTTCCTGCCCCCCTCACGGCCCCCAATTTGAAAACCATTGTCTTAAGCAACCTTAATTATTTGGGTTCCTGCGATAATTTGGGGCACAACTCACGCACTCTGCATATAAGGTAGCTGCAGCCCCGTTTGTATATAATATTATTTCCTAGCAAAGCCTCTTGTTTTAAGTGCTTGTTACCAAACTGAGCCTGTATAAAAAAGAACCGAGATCGAAATTGTTGAAATGAAGGAATAGAGACCGGGACCGATAGATCGCTGAACTTAAGCCTAGCACTGCCGTGATAATGATCATTAATGAATATAATTAATACAAAAATATTATTCTACAAAAGAACACTAGTTATTTAACCTATATGAGATATATGGCATATGAACAGTACTTATTTATAATACTAATTTTTTAAATTTAACTAAATTATGCAATTGCATATATCAATATAATAAACATCATTTTTCAGCCAAATTTTTCTCCGGTGAAATGTCATATTCCCCCCCCCAAAAAAAAGAGCTTTTTTTTTTTACAACACTAGCTAAGTTCAATAAAATATAATATGCTTAAACTTACTCAGATTACGATCTTGACTGTATGTACTTCCATTCATTGTGTAACTATTTGATAATTAAAGAAAAGAGAAAAATGCAAAACATAACTAATTCAATATTTGCATTTTTGATAAAAGAGATTAGGGCTAATCTTTATTATAAATTTAATAATTATTAAGAATTAGACAAAAATAAATATTAATAGGATTTAGAAGTAAAAATTTTTGGACTTAAGCTTATAAGTATTGTGGCATTATTGTTATGACTTGTTGAGCTTAATTGATTAAAAACCGAATCGGCTTTTTAAAAAATACTTAATAGACGTTGTTTTTTTTAAACATCAGCTCATTTAAAAAAAGCAGCAGTTATTTGCCGTGTCTTATACAAATTCCTCTATAACTCTTTCCCTGGTATTACCTCATATCCCCTAGGTCAGTTAACTCTAAAATTCCTAATTTTATCTAAATAAACATAACTTAACATTTATTTCGAAATTAAAATACATGCACATGAATAAAATTCAGTCCCTTAAAAAATCTAAACATATATTTTTTTAAACTATGAGTAAGTGTTAGCTAACTATTTAGATACGTAGTAGTCTGTTATCATCAAATCTCTCAATGGTTGATACTGATCTCCTGAGTATCACCTCCATCCCTTAAGGCAGGGACACCAAACTACGGCCTGCGGGCCATAACAGGCTTGCGACGTCAGTTGTTCCAGCCCACCGATTGTACTTGAGTTTACTTGATAAAACAATTTACTATTGTTGTAGTGCATTTTATGCGTATTATCCTGTAAATAACTATAGAGTACTTTTGTTTTGTTTCATGCATAGTGTAGATGTAGCCCCTGCTGTTTTCGTTATTTCATTTTCAGACCCCGTTTCCTTTACCCTTCATTATGACTACTATAAATGAGAAGTGGACGCCCAGTGTCGCGTTTTCAATGAAGAGTGGGAAGTAAAAATTTTCTTAATGGAAAAAAGTACCAGTAACCTAGTCGTGTAATATACAGCGAAAGTGTTGCAGCTTTTAAAAATATAGTCTTCGTTTTACTATGAAGCAAAACATCTATCAACATATTTAAATTTTTTCGGAAAGTTATGCCCAGAAAAATGTGAGTCAATGAAACGTGGTTTAGAAATTCAAAGAAACTTCTTCAAGAGAAAGTTTGCTGAAAATGAATATGTCACTCTTACAAATTACAACATAGTCTAAATGATGGCAGAATGATAAAACCCGTGTACTGATGGTCACTTAATGTAAGAGTATATGATGGAAGCAACAAATTAGATGTCCTGAGAAAGGCAAGTTGTATGGAAGTATGGAGAACAGAAGAACTTGGAGAGAATACAGTGGTATAAATACACGAAACTTTTTGTGGTATTTTCTGGCCATGGATGAGTGTACTGATAGTTTGAGTACTTCACAACTTCTCATGTTCTGTAATTGTTTGAAACCCAACTGGAAATAAAACACTTTTCTCATTTTCACTGTTTCAAATAATTTTGTGCTACAGTCGCCGAAGATGTCAATCTCGATTTTCCAAACAAGATAATTCGTGACATGAAAGAAAATTTTTGAAGAGATATTTAGATCTTGACAGAATTGAGAGTGACAACCTTATTTTCTAGAATCATTTCGATTATAACCTTGATGATGTGCCAGTTGAAGTACAGTTGGACCTCATTATTTTGCAAATAAATTACTTATTGAAAGAGAAACACAGAGAAGGAATTATAAACTTACGACGTTTCCATTGATAAATGATTCTATTGATACCAATATAAATACATTCTATACAAAGGTATATTCTAATATTATATAAATACAGGAGATAATCTTTTCTACCTCACATCTCCCTCCAAAATGACAAATACCCTCATATATTAACATTATTAACACATAATATTAATACACTTTACATAACATTAATATACAACACTGACAGATAATTATATAATATTATTATTATGTAAGCCTTTTTTAAGTACATCAAGGTTGATATGTTTGTAGGAAGCGTCTATTTTATATAAGTTTCTTTCTTTCTATGTCAACAAAGTAGGATCTTCCATCTTCTGGAATCTTTGTAATTACTCGACGTGTGGCCCACATCTTCGTTTTCGTATTTTGGATCCTAACCTGATCTCTACAAATCAAAGGGGTTTGACTTGTATGGATGCGATCGTTGTATTTTTTGAATGAAAAATCTTTCTCTTTCTTCTTCTCTTCCACCCTCGTAAAGTTCTCAAATTCCGTCCACTGTCCGTTCGAATATGCATTTGAAGCCCCCAATCTTCAAACCATGTCAACATGATATCAATGACGGACTTAGTTGAAGTCTTTCTTAACTGACTTAGGAGGGTCCACCCTGAATAGCGGTCTATGATGGAGAGATATGTTTTCCTGTTGGCCTCCATTAGGTCGTAAACACGGATTCGAAGGGCCTTGATGCTAAAGACTGTTGTAGTCATTCTTGAGGTAATTAAAGCCTAGCTCTTGCCATTAATTACAGCTTGATACCAACTGTTTAATTTCATTGGACATAACAGTTACTTCCCTATTTACATTTTGGAAAGATGTCGTTGATATTGTCTTACGGATGATAAAGTCATTTGGAAAGACTTGAATGACTTGAGGAAAAGATTCAGGTATAATCCTTAGTTTTGTAGACCATGCCATCAAAAAATTAATTCATCTTGCAGATCAGTAGTAATGTATGCCGTGATGGCTGTTTTGGAGACTTTTCCGATTTTGATACGAAGACAGACTGCACCCATGCATCTCAAGCTTGAATTGTGCGCTACTGTGATGAAGAGTTTTTTAGTTGAGTCTATTTAAATGCTGTACTCCAGTACCACGATGTGATACATAAGAGACTCATCGCTCCTGTATCAGGCAGAGCTTTCATGTTAAAAGGTAGCCCTGACCTTGGATAAACTTCAGCCTCAAGATATGGAGTGACGTGATGGATGAATAAAGTTTTCCCTCGGATTGTTGACGTTTTAATTGGCTTGGCCTTACTCTGCATTGGAGATTTATTAACATGTAAGCATATTCTCTCTAAATGACCCTTCTTTTTGCATTTCACACACGTCTCATTTTTAGGAGGACATTCAAAAGGTATATATGATGTATTTGACTTGCCACATCTATAGAACTTACGTTCTGATGGATGATGAGGTTTGGTGTTTGTTGTCTGATTTTGTTGTTGTCTTTGTCGATCTTTGTAAAAGAAAGAGCTACAGCATCTGTTGTTTTATAAATTTTTTTATTGTTTCCTCCATAGATGAAGCAGACTCCCAGGCCATGGCTATCTGGATTACCTTTTCATGTTTTGGCTCACTTTGGCTGAAAAACTCATCGCGTAGACGTCTATTATTTGTACCCGTGATCAAGCATATAACGTACAAATAGTTTCCCTCTGTAGTGCTAATCTTTGCTTCTAGTCCCTGTAGTCTAAGACGGTGGTGCCTCTCAGAACTTTTCTCCCTACTTTTGATGACATTGAAATAATTAATACAGTCGTGTTAGGAGGGGAATTGACTGAAGAAATTTTTTGTGTAATTCATCTAAATATTATTCTCGGATGCGCAATATTAGAATGTCTTGAGTTGTTGTGAATGATAATATAGTTTGTAATATTAAATCTATACAACTTTTTAAATATACCTGTTGTACTACTTTGCTCATTTGCCCCATCTTATTTGTGGAATAGTAGAACTCGTAATTTGTCCGCCATGATCTAAATTCCACCAGTGTCGAGTCTTTTGTGAGTCTCTTGGGCTTCAAAGATTTATTAAATTTTGCAATTTTTACTTCTTGAACGGAAGAGGGGTTTCTTTTTTGGGTTTTATGGAATTTTTGGATAGTTATAGGATCGATAGCCTTAATTTATCGACTGTTTTAGAGACCTCTAGAAGAATAATCTTTTCAGTGTTAGCCTCCTCTTCGTCCCATTCCAACTCTGAGTTGAATCTCGTCTCTATTTCTTGTAAGGCATCCTTGGCTTTGGACATGATGAATTGAACTTTCTTCATCATATCCTCGGTTCTTTCCACCAATGTCACCGACTCCACTTCTCCCATAAAGTTCTGTAAAGTGCTATAACTTGGAGAGTTAGATTCCCCTTATTTCGTGGATAAAGCTCTTTAATCTTAACTGCGCCATATTGAGTTACCAACTTACGAACGTTTATACTATTAGAAGATTCTATTGATACTACCATAAATATATTCTATACAAAGGCAGATTATAATATTGTACACATACAGGTTTTAACTTTTCTATACGATAACCTCATAGTAACCTTGATGATGTGCCAGTTGAACTACAGTTGGAGCTCATTCATTTGCAAATGAATGACTTATTGAAAGAGAAGCTTGCCTGATGATGACTTTCCTAAACCGGAAAACTTTGCTGCTAGTATGGCATCAGTGTTTGGAACAACTTATGTTCGTGAGCAAACATTTTCAAAAATGAAATATGTTATGTCATTACATCGAACGCAATTGACTGATGAACATTCGAAAGCAATTCTTTTGATTCAATGTAGTAACTCCCAACTACATAAAAGATGATATTTTGAAAGCCAAACGTCAGTTTCACAAATCCCACGAACCTTTTTTTCTGATTAGTTTGTAAGATTACGATATGTGCACACTGTGTCTAATGCAACTTTTTTTTTTTTTTGCTAACGTTGCTTCTTTTGTAAATTTTTCATAATAAACATATCAGTTATTGTTGTTTTTTGTTCATTGCACACCACTCACCTATGATTAACATGGAATGCTATACTTAGTTTTTATCTTTTTTTCCAGAGATTCCATTCTGGCTTGCAAGTATTGAACAGAGTGATTATGTGGCCTGCACTCATCCTTCTTTCAATTATCAGTCCCGCAAAAAACAAAAAAAATAGTTTCCCTACCTTAAATCAAGAAAATGTTCTCGCTTGTTTTTAGTATTGTAAGTCAATGAGCAACACACTCAAAAGAAGTTATTCTCTTGAACGCAATGTGCGTTGGTTCGATTTTATCGCCGCTGGTCGAAATCAAAAAAGGAAAAAGAGATTATGAATTGACAGGACGAAAGGTTTTAGTAGCCAAAACTAAAGGTAGAGTTTTTATATTTGTAATGAAAAACTACCTAGAGAAAATTGGAAAAAGAAAAACAGTGGTTGCGCACCTCTTTTTTTCTTTTTTATTCATTATGTATTTAATTATGACTTACGGCAAAATCTCAAAGAGACGAGAATGTATGTGATATAATTACCTAGAACCCTCTCAATCAACTTATATTTTTTTTCTATTTCCACATTGGCCTAATAATATTAACAAATCAAATATTTCTAAATATATATTATTAACTTTGAATTGACTTTGTAGTTAACTATGATAAAATACCTACTTCTTTACAATATCAAAAGTGCATAAGCAAATTGTTATATCAAACATTTTGTAATCCTTTGATTTATTATGTTCTTTCATAAATAATTTTCCCATTAAATGATTAAATCATAATGAAGGAGTTTAGTTATTTATTTTGTGGGTGTGTTTCAAGAACGTAAGATTCGTAGAATCTTCTTAGACTCTGACTATAAAAAATCCCTATGTGAGTTTGGGAGGAGAAGATGTGTATATTAGACAAAACGTTCGCACAGGATTACTTATTTTTCTTTGTGTTTTGATTCATTTTTAAGGACAGCCAACTGTTATACCTTAACGCTATGGTGCTTAAAATCAAATTATTATTAAAGTAATTAGACTGACCAGTACAATCTTTTATCAGTGACCTATTGTCACTTGTTTAGTTTAATGCTTGTAAAATAACCAAAACTATATCAGATTTTAACAAAGGAATACCATGCAAATTTTATATTTCAAAAATGGTGGACCCTAGAAAAAAATATTAACATTTGTATAAAGAATGAAAAATACAATATGATGAATAAAATTAATCTTAAAAGATTTAAAAAACATCCTTTTAAGATCACTTAAGTCATCAAATTTAATAAATTTATGTATTTCATTGAAAAGAATATCTGCTGCTTTTAGAAAATTCCTATAACATTAATATTTCAATTCAAGTTAACCTTGAAATACTTCATGTATTTATCTTTGGCTTCAATTTTTTTATCAAGTGAGAAACGTTTCATAACATGGTTTTACCTCCATGATAAAAAAATAACATTGTTATTTTGTTGTCACTTAAAACGTCACGGCTATTTCATAAATAGTCTTTTGATAGAGGAGTGAGTTATAACTGACAAGTTAATAGAATATACTTATACTCTGTTTCAAAGAAGAAATCCCCTGTTCATCCCTCATCGTATTTATAGGTATTGGCCATTATATTATTTTTAAGAGTAAATGTTGGCTTTCATTTAAAAATACAAATTTATAGCTACGTTAAAAAAATATCAGTAAGCAATATCATAAAACAGTATCAAATAAAATACTATGTAGGATTTTAATATTATGAAATATATATATATATATATGTTTATAATTCATTTAAAGAATTGTAGATTAATAATACGACAAAGATAGTCTGAGAGCACTTAAAAAATAAATAGCAGTTAGTATGATTGACTTATTTGACTAACTATTTGTCTTCCTCACATATTCCTAGTGTAATTTTAGGTAATCCCTTGATGAAAAAGTTGGATCCTAGATTAAGGTCATGCTAATTTCTTGATCAATACAAAAATGTGACTTACCTAAACATGTGCTCGTTAAGAGCCTTTATATTCTAATTATTTTACATATATTCTTTTCTATACTTGGATTGTAATTGAAGGAGAATTTTTATTTATTAAAAAGAGAAATATTGTTCAGTAAAACCAATCCAACATGCTCTTTCAGTTTCTTGATACAGAGTAATTGTATCTTGTGAAGGGTATATCGGACCTCCTTAGGCTTTCCTTTTATTCAATGATGAATTATTGTTATCCATTTTGGATAAATATGTCAACACTGATTTGCAAGAGATGCACCAAACACAGTTCTGCAATTTTCGGATAACAAATCTGTGATATAAATGATTACAGCTTCCTAAATGAAGAGAGTGTAGGAAGTAAAGGAGGTAGAATCTTACAATGATCATGTTCTTCTTTAATTGGGGGACTATGTAACTGGTTTATTAAGTAAATAGCTCCAAAGTCTATCGGCTTACATGGCCATCATGGTTTCATCCACAGTCAAACAATTTCCACACGCTACTTTGACTTCCTGATGGACAAGAAGCCATTTATAACTTTTCTGAAGTGATGAATACATTGGGGCTCATAAATTAAATTTACCAGGTGTTATAAGCTTACCATAAATTAACACGCTATTGAATTATTATTTTCCTCTAATGGGGCCCCCACTTTTTGATGAAGATATATTTATAAAAATAATATTATATTTCAGAAATAATAATGAAGTAATAATTCATAACTAAAATAAACACAAGATAATAGCAAATATATATTTTTTTTTTAAACATATATATATGCTCTTTAACACACGACAAAAGAAGGCTGTCCATTAGGTTTTTTTTTTATTTTGTTGAATTGTCTCGGTCGCCGGGTAGGAATCCATTCCTTTTGATTAAAAAATACAAATGGCAAAGTTTGATCAAAATTGAACAATATTTAGAGGTAGCTCAACAGGCTCAAAGTTTTAAGCTTTAAGGATTATAGTGATAACAATTCATAAAATAGCTTTCTTTGTTTCATCATTTTTTCAAGATGACTTAATTTACTCTTCGAAATATACATGTTTTTCTGATTTTCATCTAATATCTCATTTTGTTGGTAACTCAACAATTTATATGTTGATAACTTCTAAAGAAAAGGATTTTTTACTCAATTTTAATAAATATTTTTTTTGTTTTTACGATACATATTTTATTAGTTTTTTACTTTTTTGACATAGCATAATTAATATCAAAAAAAAAAAATTATATAATCAATATACGTACATAATATATTTATAAATGGGTATTTTTTTTTTCTGAGTAATATGTCTGAAATACTAAGATAGCCTAGAGATTTCGAGTCGGGGTCGATCTTTTGAAGCTCTTCAACGACTTGTAATAAGAATTGAAGGTGGAATTCGTCAGTTGTTAACGACAAACTGTATTATTGAACGACTGTTACTCCTCGTTCTGCTTGATCATAAATCATTAATAACTTTAACGGCATCAATAATTTCAAAGAATTTCTGAAAATCATAATTACATGGCCATAATTGTGGATGGACTTTTAATAACTCTTTTGTGAGTTTCAGCATCTGAATGATATTTTTCATCATGTTTGTACCAAAATCTTCTAATTTTTTTTGGGTCAGTATTTTATTTTGATTTTGTTTTTCCTTATTTTTCATTTCAAATAATATTTTCTTTTGGATGCCAAACTGACTCAACTATCAAGTATAGTCAAACCAACGAGCTCTTCAAATAAACATCAAAAATACATAGAAAGTTTTTGTGATGCTGTTTTTGTAATTAGACTATTGATTTCGGAATAATTATGAAGTGTTTACATCCAATTCAAATAATCAAATGGAGCACCTGAGGTTGTAAGTGTAGAGATTTATACTTAAAAATATATTCGTACAATAAAGATACAAATATCCTCGTTCCTCTATAAAAGTTAATTTAAATTATTATATTATTTAGCTAATTTTTAAACTATAAAATATTTTGGAAAACCAGTGTGCATGGAGTATTTGAAAGGGTAGCATAAATTTAATTACACGGTTTCTAGCACTACGAAGAAATATTATTCCGAGTTCAAAAGAAAAAAATTATAATCACCTCTTGGAAGAATCTGTTGAATGTGTTTGTTGGCAAAATAAATAATTTCTTGTTGTTTATCTACAGTAAGACATACTATACTATTTCACAATTTACAATTCCAAGCTCATACTTAGTGTCGTTTGGTACCTTTTTTGGAATCTTTTAAAGTGAAGAACCTCGGAAGAAGAGGTATCTCTACGGATACTTTTCCCCCAAAAACTTGATATTTTTTAAATAATTATTATATTTGATGATTCCTGAATACTGTATTTAATTCAACACTATGATGTAAGAAAGACGACAGCTATTCGCACTAAAGGTCATATATTTCCAGTCAATTTGGTAATAAATATGTCATTAAGAAATTACTATGATATTGTGTTAATTTTTCCATAGTGTCATGCAACATCTTTGCAACTTTTGTTTCATTTTCCTCTATTAAAAATATTCCAGTAATATATCTACTTTCTATTTTTTTCAAATTAGCATCCGTGCTAATTAACTTTTAAGGAATCTACAATGTATTACGGAGTATTATTTGTTATAAAATATTCCTCAACTATTATAATGAATAATTGAGGTGGGATCCTATTTCTTTACCGAATGAATTTAAATTGTAAACAAAAGTAGTCTAGATGTGCATATGAGAAATGATGTTTCATAGAGGGGGATTTGAAATTTGGGACACCTATGAAGAACCGATAAATGGGATTATTTTACATTTGCAAATTAAGGACCGACAAAACCAAAACCAAGAGTATTATTGTGCATGAGGAAAATGGAGAAAATGCAAAAAAAAAAAAAAATGGTGCAACATGTTATGCATGTATCATATGTTTTCTATTCAACTATTTTGCATTGTAATTGACATTATTATTTTTTTTCTCACAACAATATTAATTATTCTTAAAGAAATTAAGTCATACTGAAAAAATTATAAAGCAAAAAAAGCTGTATCGAGCACTGTTTTCACAATAATCGAGAAAAAAGTCACTTTAAAAAAAAATGGCAATTTTCAAAATTTTGAAGTCGTTGAAACTCTGTTCAATTTGTCTCAAACTTTGTTAGTTGTATTTTTTTTAATAAAAGGAACGGATTTTTTCTCTTCTGTCCATTTATCTGAATTACCCGTGTGGCTCTTCCAGTTCATTATATAAATTCTTTGAAAAGGCTAATAATATGTTGTGGAAAAAACTAAGTAAAACCTTCTTTAACAAAGTATATCTTGCACCTTATTGGTCACACCGGATCATACGATAAGATGTTGTAAAGGTGTGAGTATATACTACGCACTCTACTGTGTACCGCGTGACAACGAAAGGCACAGCCAAAAGATTCCACAAGGTCCAGATCAAGGCCAAAGAAGCCAAAAGAATTGATTGAGGTAGTTAAAGGCACCATTATGCAGAAATGGGAAAGTGACCATCCTTGCTCGAGAATTTGACTACAACCAGACCACCATACGCCAATTGGTTCAGCAATACTTAACCCTAAATGCCATCAAGAAAAATCTTCGTCAGGGTTTCAAGCCTTTGGATAACCCAGTGCAAAATTATCCTTAATACGGGTGAAAAGCAAGATTCTTGGCCTCCCCCTTGTCTTTGGTATTTGTGGGCACCTCAAGGGGAAGCTTTCAGGAAGACTATAAACAACAAAGGACCAACTGAAAGCCACCGTGGTCACTGCTTTAGGAAAGCTTTAGGAACGGAAACAACTGTTTTGCAATGTTCTGTAACTGGTGATTAAAACAAAAGGCAGCTATGTGGATTGAAAATGTAAATAGTGTGTCCTTTAATTGAATTTATAAATTAAATTCTAGAAGTTTAATGATTATAACAATTTTTTTAAATTTCAAAAGTATTGCATTCTAGATGAAGGAGTCTGTATATGATTTGAAAAGAGATTAGTTTTAAATTAATTAAAAAAATACATATTCACATAGAGGTACATTTTTAAATAAGGATTACTATAATTGATCAATAACGAAAAAATAAATGATAACATTAATAAAAAAAAGCTTTCTAAGAACATGTTCATATTGGAGAAAAACTATTTATTTTTTCGATACATAAATAAAAGATTATAGGGTTATTTTTATCATATTGAAAGATAAAACAATAATAATGTGATTTTGGTTGAGTCATTTTTGACACAATACATTTTAATATCAATTTAATATACCAGTGTATGCTTTGGGTTTGTGCGAAAATATTCGTGGGTTTGCTTTTTATATTACTCAAACAAACAAATTTGTGGACCTTGTATGTATTTAAGTATTAAAATTTGAATTACGTAGTTAGAAATGATGTATTTGTTGTTTTCTAACTTTGTAATGAACTATTTAAATAATTTATTTTATTAGCTACGATAATAAGTAAAATAAAATACTTCAATTAATTAGATCCAGATGTTTTACAAAATTCAAAAAAATATACTTACTC